>NW_023494809.1:793231-1393231 GCF_904425465.1 Colossoma macropomum
GAAGTCACTAGGATATTTATTAGTTTGTCCTGTGGTGTTTATAGGATTTCTTTCTGTTTGTCCTGTGGAGTTTATAGGATTTCTTTCTGTTTGTCCTGTGGAGTTTATAGGATTTCTAAGTGTTTGTACTTTGGTGCCCATTGGATTTCTACATGTTTGTCCTGCAGTGTCTATAGAATTTCCATGTCTTTGTCCTATGAAGTCACTAGGATATTTATTTGTTTGTCCTTTGGTGTTTATAGTATTTTTATGTTTATCCTGTGGTGTTTATAGGATTTCTACGTGTTTGTCCTGTGGTGTTTTGTAGGAGTTCTATGTGTTTGTCCTGTGGTGTTTATAGGATTTTTATGTGTTTGTCCTGTGGTGTTTATAGGATTTCTATGTGTTTGTCCTGTGGTGTTTATATGATTTTTATGTGTTTGTCCTGTGGTGTTTATAGGATTTCCAATGTTTGTCCTGTGGTGTTTATAGGATTTCTATATGTTTGTCCTGTGGTGTTTATCGGATTTCTAAGTGTTTGTCCTGTGGTGTTTATAGGATTTCTAAGTGTTTGTCCTGTGGTGTTTAAAAGATTTTCATGTGTTTGTCCTGTGGTGTTTATAGGATTTCTTTGTGTTCGTCCTGTGGTGTTTATAGGATTTCTTTGTGTTCGTCCTGTGGTGTTTATAGGATTTCTATGTGTTTGTCCTGTGGTGTTTATAGGATGTTTTTGTGTTTGTCCTGTAGTGTTTATAGGATTTCTATGTGTTTGTCCTGGCGTGTTTATAGGATTTCTATGTGTTTGTCCTGTGGTGTTTATAGGATGTTTATGTGTTTGTCCTGTAGTGTTTATAGGATTTCTATGTGTTTGTCCTGGCGTGTTTATAGGAGTTCTACGTGTTTGTCCTGTGGTGTTTATAGGATTTCTATATGTTTGTCCTGTGGTGTTTATCAGATTTCTAAGTGTTTGTCCTGTGGTGTTTATAGGATTTCTATGTGTTTGTCCTGTGGTGTTTATAGGATTTCTTTGTGTTTGTCGTGTGGTGTTTATAGGATTTCTATGTGTTTGTCCTGTGGTGTTTATAGGATTTCTAAGTGTTTGTATTTTGGTGTCCATTGGATTTCTACATGTTTGTCCTGCAGTGTCTATAGAATTTCCATGTCTTTGTCCTATGAAGTCACTAGGATATTTATTTGTTTGTCCTGTGGTGTTTATAGGATTTTTATGTTTATCCTGTGGTGTTTATAGGATTTCTACGTGTTTGTCCTGTGGTGTTTTGTAGGAGTTCTATGTGTTTGTCCTGTGGTGTTTATAGGATTTTTATGTGTTTGTCCTGTGGTGTTTATAGGATTTCTATGTGTTTGTCCTGTGGTGTTTATAGGGGTTCTATGTGTTTGTCCTGTGGTGTTTATATGATTTTTATGTGTTTGTCCTGTGGTGTTTATAGGATTTCCAATGTTTGTCCTGTGGTGTTTATAGGATTTCTATATGTTTGTCCTGTGGTGTTTATCGGATTTCTAAGTGTTTGTCCTGTGGTGTTTATAGGATTTCTAAGTGTTTGTCCTGTGGTGTTTAAAAGATTTTTATGTGTTTGTCCTGTGGTGTTTATAGGATTTCTTTGTGTTCATCCTGTGGTGTTTGTAGGATTTCTATGTGTTTGTCCTGTGGTGTTTATAGGATGTTTATGTGTTTGTCCTGTAGTGTTTATAGGATTTCTACGTGTTTGTCCTGGCGTGTTTATAGGAGTTCTACGTGTTTGTCCTGTGGTGTTTATAGGATTTCTATGTGTTTATCCTGTGGTGTTTATAGGATTTCTAAGTGTTTATCCTGTGGTGTTTATAGGGTTTCTAAGTGTTTGTCCTGTGGTGTTTATAGGATTTCTAAGTGTTTATCCTGTGGTGTTTATAGGATTTCTAAGTGTTTATCCTGTGGTGTTTATAGGATTTCTAAGTGTTTATCCTGTGATGACAAACACGTAGAATGGTTAAAGCAGAAGAAGTGTTGCATTTTGGAATGGCTGAGTCAAAATCCAGACTTTAATCTGACAGAAATGTTGAGGCAGAACCTAAAGTGTGGCGCTCCTGCAAGAAAGCCCACCAACACAACAGAGTAGAAGCAGTTCTGTAAGGAGGAACGGGCCAAGGTTCCTCCAAGTCAATGTTCAGGGCTCAAAACAGTTACAAGAACTGTTTGGTTGAAGTCACTGCTGTTAAAGGTATATAAAAAAAGTATATAAAAACTATATAGTTATTGTGTTATATGTTTTACTAGGTTCTCTTTATCTATTGTTATGAGTTAAAAGAAAGATCTGATGATATTTTAAGCCACATTTATGTAGAAATTTACAAAATGATAAAGGGTTCACAAACCTTCAAGCAGCGCTGTATGACTTTGTCCTGTGGTGTCGTATAGGATGTCTATATCTATATTCTCCTGTGGTGGCTGCTTTGTGTTTGTCCTACTCTGAGCATAACACTTCTGTTTGTTTGTATTGCCATGCGTTTGTCCTATGGCATCTCATTCCCTTAAACGAATACTTACTTTTCTCAGCAATCGCCACTTGTCTGCGGAAAAGGGAATAAGTGAAAAAGGTATTATACGTAAATCATATTACTACCTGCAAACACAATAAAATCCTCATAATTTACCTTGAGATCTTGAATTATTAATCATAATAATATGACAGATTAGTGTGCAAAAGGATTTGCCCAAATGACACTTACTTCAGCCTCTGGTATTCCAGTAGAGCATCTGCAAAGGCTTCAGAGAAAACAGAGCACAGAGATGAGACATTTGAAAACACCTCAGAACATGTACAGCACAGATACACTAATCCAAATCTGCTATGCTGTTTCTAATCCTTGGTAATAAAAAAAAAAAATCCATGCAAGCGATTGAGCCCTGTGTCACCGCACATGACTCCCATGTAAAAGTAGAGTGGAGAACATGCAGCATCTAGCATTTGTAGATTGTAAGCTGAGGTTTGAGGTGTTAGACGTCAGCTGACTTCAAAAAGCCCAGCTTTTTTCTGTCCACCAGATGGGGCTGTTGCCAGTCAGTTTTTTTTTTTCCAAGGCATGCTGCTTTCTGGCCTGGTGATGGTGATAGTGATGTGTTAGTGGTGTGGATTTCTATACATGTGTCCTATGGCATCTATACAGTTTCTAAGCATGGCCTCTGTGGTGTCTACTGTAAAGAATTTTTATCTGTCCTACAGCGTCACTAGAATTTGTGTGAAATTTTCACATGGCATCACTAGGACTTCTAAGCAATCTAAGCAGATTTTTTTGTGCAGTTGTCATGTGCCACCATTAGAGTTTGTATGCATTTGTTCTATTTCATCACTTCAGTTTCTGTGTGATTGTCCTACAGCATCGCTAGGATTTCTATGCATGTCCTGTGTGTGTCTAGAATTTATGTAACATTTTATTATGACCACTAGAATTTGTGTGATTTTATTATGACATCACTAGAATTTGTGTGTGATTTTATGACTATCACTAGAATTTGTGTAATATTTTATGACTATCACTAGAATTTGTGTGCGATTTTATGACTATCACTAGAATTTGTGTAATATTTTATTATGACATCACTAGAATTTGTGTGCGATTTTATGACTATCACTAGAATTTGTGTAATATTTTATTATGACATCACTAGAATTTGTGTGCGATTTTATTATGACCACTAGAATTTGTGTAAGATTTTATTATGACATCACTAGAATGTGTGCAATTTTATTATGACATCTAGAATTTGTGTGCAATTTTATTTTGGCATCAGTAGAATTTGTGTAAGATTTTATTATGACATCACTAGAATTTGTGTGCGATTTTATTATGACATCACTATATTTTGTGTGCGATTTTATTATGACATCACTAGAATTTGTGTATAATTTTATTATGACATCACTAGAATTTGTGTATAATTTTATTCTGACATCACTAGAATTTGTGTTCAATTTTATTATGACATCACTAGAATTTGTGTGCGATTTTATTATGACCACTAGAATTTGTGTAAGATTTTATTATGACCACTAGAATTTGTGTGCGATTTTATTATGGCATCAGTAGAATTTGTACAAAATTTTATTATGACATCATTGGAATTTGTGTGTGATTGTCATATGATTACAATTTGTCATCATTATGGCATCATTAGGATTTCTAGGCATGTCCTGTGGGCGTCTACAGGATTTCTATGGATTTGTGCTCTGGCATCACCAAGATTGTTGTGTGATTATCCTACAGTTTGTCCTGTGACATCACTAGAACCCCTGTGTGTTTGTTCTGTGGCATCTACAGTGGTTTCTTACAGGTTTGTCAATTACGCAAGGGGTTAATCAATTTTGAAGACTCCATGGTTGGTTAGTATTGTCTTTTCTCCCCATGTCGTACTAAAACCCCACTGGGAAGGTCTGATGTCACTGTGTCGCTCTCAGGCTGACTGTGATGTGTAACAGCACACGGCTGTACCTTGTCCAGACAGATCCAGAACGCGTTTATGTGTCTCCTGGCCATCGAACATCTCCAGGGTATACTTCCCTTTGTCGTTTTCAGTGGGGTTGAATATCTCGATCCAGACCTTCTGCATACTGCTGCCAGGCTTGGTCCTCTCCTCCTGATCGATCCTCTTCTCTCTGTCACACATTAAAAGATCACTAAAGGAAGGTGTTAGTGTAAAATATAATTTGGACATCATGGTCAATCTGCCAAGACATGTTTGGTGTCTGATTTCTGTTCTGTAGCTTAGTGCTGGTGTTATGAGGCTAATGTTAAGTCAGTAGTCACCCAAATCTTTTCTGTAAGAAAACTTCCAGCTCTTCACTAAGGTGGCTCAGATTTGTTGATGTGGTTTAGGACACAGTATGACTTACTGTGAAGAATTAAAACAAATAAAACTTAACCATGTAGCTGAACACCGTGGGCGGCCAGGTGTTGTGCCAAATTAAGACTCCCTTGCAGAATCCAACTCCCCCGGGTGTGCACGCCAAATTACATTTACAGTTTCAGTTGTTTCTATTCATAAACACATATCTTCAGTTAAAACATACAGGGTTAACAGTATGTGAATGTAATCTGTAGCGTTAACATGATGTGTGCACACGAAGACGAGCTGGAATTCGCCACAACACCTGCTGTAAATGTGGCTGCCCAGTGCGGCCAAATTCAGCTACACAGTGAGTGAGTTTACATGCACTCAATAATCTGATCATAATCGGATTTCTGCAGTTATCTGATTATTCAAATGGTTGTGTAAACAGCATACTCTGATCTAGAAATACGATTAAGAAATCCGATAAAGAGAACTGGACTTTAGCTCAGTAATCAGATTTCTCAGTGCATATGAACTCTTACTCTGATTTCTTTCGGATTTCTCAGTCTGCGCATGTGTGAAAACAGATGGTGGTACCGGAAATAAGCAGGCAGCGTCGCCGCGAGACGCAGAAAAACACTTTAGGCGCGACGCTGAAACCAAATACATGCTTGACGAAATGAAGGATTTAAATTTTCTTCATCTTCTAGATGATGTATGTTCATATTTTCAGGTAAAGTGGCTCGATGTTTTTTTTTTTAAAGCCACGGTATGAAGCTTGAGTTTTACTTTATGTTCACGTCTTCTTCTGTGAGTTTATTGGCTGGTTGTAAAGCATAAATCTGATTACTGTCTGACTCATGTAGACCTGGAGTTTCCCCATTATCTGATTACCCAAGTGCATGTAAACGCGATGATCGGATTACTGACAAAATCAGATTTTCTGCAGCTGCGGATTATTAAGTGCATATAAACACACTCATTGACTTTTGTTCATTTTTATAGCTCACAGTAAGTCATACTCCATCCTAAACCACATCGATACGTCTGTGTGATCTTAATGAACACCTGAATGCAGTTTGAGTGGGTTGAGAGAAGTTTTGGAGATGTATTTACGCAAAAGATTTGGGTGACTTTTGACTTGTAGTGCTTATTAGCAAGGTTATCCTTGTTTATCAGTCATTTTCATTTGAATACTTGAACAGATTTATTAGCACTGTACAAAAAATAGAGGCTTTGGTTTGTAGTTTTGTCTCACTAAAACAGATTTTTCTTGTCTGCACTGGGCTAAAAATCAAACGCTTGCTTTGTGAAGCCACACAAACCAGCAGCACTCTGCTCTGAGTGCCTGGAGCTGGATCTCTGGACAAAAGGAACTCACTTGAAGTACCAACTAGTCTTCATGTAGCTCAGATAGTACTTCAGAGAGCAGTAGAGTTTGAAGCCCGTCGCTGTGCACTGGATCCCCAGGGGACCAGCAGAGAGAGCTGTAGATCAGACAGAGGACCGGGGGGGAGGGGGATGGGGGCGGGTTCAACTCAGGCAGCAGAGCCACAGTCATTGCTTTATAAAAAAAGCATGAAGCTCAGTGTTAAAGCTGATGTGAGAGGCTCTCTGGTTTCTTGTGAACCTACCGCACTGTTTGCTCAGCCGCTGCATCAGCTTGTCAAACTCTGAAAAGATAATTAAAAGGAAACAATTGCAAAAATGAATAGATTTGAATTTCACAATGTGAATGTATTCAGTAATTACAAGCATTATGATTGTCTGCTGATGGCTGATGACAATCTGTGCTGTATGCAGTGTTTCTTGGTGCAGTTTAAGCCAAATATTTCACTACAAGTCATTTGTAGGATCAACAGTGACAAAGCAGCTGTTTCTAAAAAAGTGGCCAGTTAGTGGAAACACAAGGTAGGTGTTTCCAATAAAGTGGACAGTTTGTGGAAATACAAGGTAGGTGTTTTCAGTAAAGTGGCCAGTTAATGGAAGTACAAGGTTGGTGTTTCTAATAAAGCGGCCAGTGAGTAGAAGTACAAGCTTGGTGTTTCTAATAAAGTGGCCAGTTAGTGGAAATACAAGGTATGTGTTTCTAATAAAGTGGCCATTTAGTGGAAGCACAAGGCAGGTGTTTCCAATAAAGTGGCCAGATAGTGGAAACACAAGGTAGGTGTTTCCAATATAGTGGCCAGATAGTGGAAACACAAGGTAGGTGTTTTCAATAAAGTGGCCAGCTATTGGAAGCACAAGGTAGGTGTTTCCAATAAAATGGCCAGGTAGTGGAAGCACAAGGTAGGTGTTTCTAATAAAGTGGCCAGTTAGTGGAAATACAAGGTTGGTGTTTCTAATAAAGTGGCCAGTGAAAAAAAGTGCAAGCTTTTTGTTTCTAATAAAGTGGCCAGTTAGTGGAAGCACAAGGTAGGTGTTTCTAATAAAGTGGCCAGTTACTGGACCCACAAGGTAGGTGTTTTCAATAAAGTGGCCAGTTAGTGGAGGCACAAGGTAGGTGTTTCTGACAAAGTGGCCAGTTAGTGATATATACATGTCTAATATGGTGTTTGTAATGTAACTGTAAGCTGACTGTTAAAGCCAGTTTAGAAGCAGAAGCCATATTTCTTTCTAATCTCTCACCTGTGTCCAGTAACTCCAATATGCTCTCGTCCTCTCCTCTGCTGTCAGAAACCACAGCCCTGTACACGCCGGCTTCTTTCTTTGTCACCTTTAAAGCCGAATCAAACAGGATCATGGTATAAATATAGTTTTAGAACAGCAAACATCTTCCTCTCAGCAATGTTAGTGTAACTGAATGGATTAGATTAGATTAACGCACAGTAAAATAAAGGCACCGAGTCAAACGTGTGCACAATTGTCACATAAATCAACACAGTTTTGTCTTTTAATTTACTAGGCTTGGGCAGTAATTGTGTGAATGTTACATATTTTATTGTTGTGTAAATAATGTATACATTTAAGTCAAGTAAATTAAATGCAGTACTATGATCATTATGCTATTTCACCTTCACTAGTTTTCATATATTATTAGCAAGGTTAGCTGGGCTATAGTTCATCTATGCTAGTAGTTGTGAGTCAGTTTGAGGCAGGTACCTGAGGCACAGTAAAAGTGCTGACTCCAGATGGCTCTAACACAGCCTTCGTGATCTCCATACCATCTTTAAACCATTTCAGCTTTGTGTCCTTGCTCACATTCGTCACCTGCGTTTGTGAAGGGAAGAAAAGCTGATCCAGGATCAGTTTTTGTCTGTGATTATCATAATCTGGCAGAGGTATTTATGTACATCAGGAATATTAGAATAATACACACTTTGGGAATGAGGCCATCAATTAATCATAGTACTGTGCAAAAGTCATTTGACGACTAAATCTAATCTCAGCTGTCTGAGTGTTCAGTGAGTCACTCTTTCCCTTTATTCCAGCTTCCATTCTTTCAGGAGGCTCACTTTCAGCTCCTCAAAGAATCTGCAGACACACCTCCAAAGTTCAGTCTTAGAAGCTGGTTGATCATTTTCTGAAGTAATCAAACACATTCAGTGGTGTTGAGGTCTGGACTCTGGGGTGGTCAGTCCATCGTTCAGCTTCTTTGTTTGATGTGTCCGTCTCCTTTTCTCAGTGAGGTTCTTCTTGAACAGCTACACATCCTTTCAGACCCACAGCGCTGAGTCGTCTTCTCACAGTGGAAGGATGGACAGAAACACCTGTGGATGTTTTCAGATCTGAAGCAGCTTGATTTTCTCCTCTCTCTCAGAGATGAAAGCTTTAAGAGCTGTTTATCTGATGGGGGCAGTTTTGGTATCTACCAGCTCTTCCAGGTGGTTGTTAGGAGGCCTGTTTTCTCTACAGCTTTTAATCAGTTTCTGAACTTCAGTTTTTGGAAACTGCTGGTTTTTCATGCTGACCCCCCCCCCACCCCCATTACGCAAATAGATTATCTTATATCTAATATTCTCAGAAATATCCCCTGAAAATTAATAACTTGTGACTAGAAATGAAAAAAACAAAAGGTAGTATCTGACTTTTGCACAGTTCTGTACAATTCAGAAAAGAGATTCAATTCAAGGCTAATTAAATTAGTATTAATAAGTAAAAATCATGCTGTGAGATGTTAATTCCTTCATATTTACACTAGTATTAGTGAATTTCATTAAAGACTTAATTGCCAGTTGACCGAATTGGCTACTGCCTATTTGAAGTGGAAATGACCTCAACACCACTTTGCGGCCTCTATATTAAAGCCCCAGGTACGAAATGAATGTGTTCAAATGTGCATGCAGCAAATCAATAGCACCATGACCTTGCATTTCATAATCATCTCACAGTCCTCCGTCACAGTCCAGGACAAAAACTCCTCAAAGTGGGGCCCTTTAGAGGAAAAACAAAGTACATCATGGAGCATTTAGCATTTTGTTGTAGCTATCCCACACACTAGTTTATAGGCAGTAGTGCATTTGCATTTAATATTTCCTGAATCAGCCCTGCCACATGTTCTGATAACACCTAATATCACCATTTCGGTTTTCTACTGGAATGAGAAGGTTAGAAATATGAAAATATGAATAAAAGAAATCTCAAATGAGCATTAAAATGTGTCGCACTGTGATAGCGGGACGGCTGCCAGTGGATGAACTCATAACAGCACATTTTATTCTTAATACATAGCCTTAAAGTGGAAACTAATTCACATTTAATGAAATGTGACCAGATTACATTACAGAGACTGATGGGTAATCCTTTACATTACTGTATTACAATTTTAATCAGCTAATCTCTAATGGAATACATTTAGAAGGCACACTCCTCAGGCCTGAACTGCATATTAACTTTGTGCTTTGGTCTGATTTCTGCCTCTGCGGGGTTGGTGCTCAGCTGCCCTCATTTGTGCAGCAACCAGGGTTGCCAGATTGGGTGTTTTTGCACCAAACTGATATGCTTTTGGCTGGACTGTGTTAAAAATCATGCTTTTTTTCTCCACCACCTCCATTCTTCCTTTTTCAGGAGGCATATTAATGTTGTTTTTCTGTGTTGCTGATGTTTTAATCAACAGGCTAATAACGAAGTTTCATTCATCACCGTTTCACTGTTGGAAATAAAGGTTCAGTGCAGGTGCACTTTTTTGTTCATCAAGGTACAAACAATGAAAATGTTCCCTCAATGGTACTACAGTGGTTTAAAGGTCTGATTGTGAACCTTAAATAAGTTTTTCCAAGTGAAAAGTTCGTATTTGTACCTTTTCATAACTGAATGTTTTAAAACAGAACAGTAAAATAAAAGTCATGTTATGTTATGTTAAGTCATGTTATGTTAGTCAGTTATGTTCCCTGACTAAAGGTACTGAGATGGACCCTTGAGGGAACCACCCCAGTGACAGTTTAGTACCTTTATTTCTGAGAGTGTACTACTTAGACACATTGGACTTGATGTGAAGTTTCCAGTGCATTAACAGCCACATCCTTTATTATATACAGCTGTCTGAAAGTATGCAGTACAAGCTGATATACACTGTCAGAAAATATATATATATGATGAAACTGTCACTGGGGCAGTGCCCCTCTTGTCACTGGGGTGGTCCCCTCAAGGGTCCATCTCAGTACCTTCAGCCAGGGAACATAACTGAACCATAATCCACTGAAATGATATTTTCTAAGCTGTACTGACTCCACACACCCCGTCACGTCTCCAGGCTTTTATTTTACTGTTCTGTTTTAAAACATTCGATTATGAAAAGGTACAAATACGAACTTTTCACCTGGAAAAACTTATTTCTTCACAATCAGACCTTAAAACCACTGTTGTACCTTTGAGGGAACATTTACATTGTTTGTACCTTGACGAAGAAAAATGTACCTGGACAGAACCTTTATTTCTAACAGTGTAGACCCAAATACTCACATATTACACATTAAACCAATCAAAACATGTGAATCAGTCCAACTAATGTGCTATTGACAGGACAAACATGAAGTAGAAAGGGGAGGGAACACTGCCTGCATTGCTGAGCGATTTCCCAGCCTTATAGTTTAGTAGTAATTTTCCACTCGGGTCTCAGTTTGGTATCAGTTTTCTCATTTGGGGCCCAAGTTTTATTACACACTTCTATAACCTAAGAAAAGCTCTATTTGTTTGCACTGAAATCCCTGTAGTTAATGAATTATAAGCCTTAGTATGTAATAAGACTGGAATGTTAAGAGGTGCTAGCTGTGACCTCACCATGACAACACAATATAACACAATACGATACATTATTACACCCATTTAGTGCACAACTACGAACAGTTTATTACTGTTGTAAAAGCAATATACTCTACACGAAAAAGACGGTTCTTCAAGGGTTCTTTAGTAAAGAAAGTGGTTCTATATAGAACCATGAACACTCAAAGAACACTTTGCATGATTAAAGGGTTCTTTGTATCATTAAAGAGCACTTCAGATTGATGGAGAATGTGCTGTAGATGGTTCTATATAGAACTTTTTTGTAAAGGGTTCTATATAGCACCCAGAAGGGTTCTTCTATATTTACGATGTCAAGCCTGTAACATTAGAATAACGCTTTTTGGTGCTATGTGGAACCCTTTTCAAAAAAGTTCTATACAGAACCATGAACACTCAAAGAATCCTTTGCATGGTTCTTGGCATCATTAAAGTGTTCTTTAGATTGATGGAGAATGTGCTGTAGATGGTTCTTTTGAAAAGGGTTCTATATAGCACCCAAAAGGGTTCTTCTATTGTTACGATGTCAAGCCTGTAACAACAGAAGAACCTTTTTTAGTTCTATATAAAACCATATAAAACACATTCTCCATCAATCTGAAGAACTGATGATGCATTAATGATGCAAAGAACCCTTTAATCATGCAAAGGGTTTTTCTGAGTGTTCATTTTTCTATATAGAACCGTTTTCTTTACTAAAGAACCCTTGAAGAACTGTCTTTTTAAGCGTGTAGTATTAGGGGCCAGAATGCTGCCTAACTGAAATGCATCTAGCCAAGTTTTTAACTATCTGGTAACCCTGGCAGTGACGGGGTCTCGAGCTCTCGGACACTCACCTGCCCGCCTCTTCCAGTCCCGTCTTTTGGCCTGCGATTTGGCCAGGGTTTGCTTGAACTCTGCCAAATGATCAGATCAAAAAGAAAAGAGCAGGTCAGGACTAAATCTGCACAAATGTCAGTGTTGAAACTGACAGTGAACTTTGATCACACAGCAAAATCCTCAGCGTTGAATTAAAACCCAGCCAAACACAAAGGAACACTGTACAATTTCATTCAACACTGGGGATTCAACTGTGTGATCAGCTTATAAAGCCTCAATCAGTTATAGCTGCAACTAACAGACCAGTTTTATTTGAGGATTTGTGCTAATATTGCTGTGTGTAAGTTCAGGGGAAGCTCAGTTTTGACCACTGAGCTGTTTAATTTTTAACCCTGAGAAGATGAGTTGCTGTTTTCCTACATGATACATAATTATTTATATGAATTACATTCACATTTACATCCTGTTCTGCCTTTTTTCAGTCAAACTATGACAAAAACATGGCTGTTTTCTTTCTGCAAGTGAGAGATAATGCATATAAAATGCACGCAGACACATTTTGAGGCGTTTACACCATGGGGGTCCTAAAGAGAGAATCAATGAGAACAATCTGAACATACTCTCGTCCACTAGGACGAGGGTGAACTGGTTTTTGGCCCGGCCGTCCTTCAGCTGAGCTGTGTATGAGCCCTCGTCCTCTTTGGAAAGCTGGTCAAACACGATCTCCACCAGACCGTTCGGCCTGTCGAAGCTGATCTTACGAGCCTGCAGACGGACACACAGCATTAGAACTCTACTCCACAGTGAATTACTGTATTACTGAATGTACTGTAGACCAGTGAATATGGCAAATATCAGTTAACTCTGAATACAGAGCTCATGATTTGTGTATTATTACTGGTGTGCTGGATATCTCTCTGTCATTGAGGATCATGCGCAGTTCAGCAGTGCTGGACAGAGGCTCGGTCTGCAGCCACAACCGAACGGCCCCCTGCTCCGACACGTCCACCTGCCAGCCTTCAGACCGCAGACCAATCACTGCACACCGAGAGAAACACACACAGAGGGATGAACAGAGTTCATTAAGTTTTAATAAACTATAATATCCAGAGTGATGCCTCTATTTCAAAAGTGGAGAGCAAATCTTGAAGCAGATAACTTCTCAACGAATTAGTGTAAATAGATAATTACATTATAATATTTAGCATTTAACCCTTGTGTGGTGTTGAAGTGTTTGTTACTCAGTGGTCTGGTGGACCCACCACATTATTGTTTATTAAATCAATACAGCCATAACAATTTCTGTAAAAATATCAGATGTTTAAAATATCACAAATGTCCAGCGTAGGGTTCTCCTTTAGCAGCTGTAGCCAGTCAGCAGCCTGTCCATGTTTTCCATCCTCACACACACACTCACACACACACACACACACACACACACACACACAGACACACACACACATATACAGACACACACACTAACAGCAGGCCATGTAGGAGAACAGAGTGAAGGACACAGCACCTCCACACTTTTACTCCCCGCAGGTTCACCCAACACCACATGTGTAATATAAGTGTGTGGGGGGTGAACAGTGTGAAGACCGAAAATGAGTTATTTTATATGTTCTTCACAGAAAATTAGCAAAGGACAAGAATCTGAGGTTGAAATAATAATAAATCACATCATTTTTTCTTTTGGTAAACATTGAAAATGGGTCCCACAGACCTGAACACAACACAAGGGTAAATAACAGGCTGCTTTCACAGTGTGGTTTCCTTGTACGTTCTGCATGTACTGAGGAGTGAACTTTAAAAATGCCATTTGGAAGCTGGTATTGGCTCATCTGGTGTTTTCAAAAGGTGTAAATCCCAATGGAGTTTATACAACAGTGATGACCTTCATACAGTGTTATACATACAGTACTATAACAGAAATATTCTAATAACAAAGCTGCACTGCGGCCCTCGATGTGACCCACAGATTCAATACAGACCAAATTCTGCTGTGGGCCTCCTTCAGCCATGCATTCTTTCACTTACATGGGTTTCTGATCTGCCAGCTCAGCTCCATCATCCTCTCCAGATCTGTGAGACGAGACACAATTGCAACGTCAAATTCAATCTCCCACAATCCCCCTGCCATCAAAACAAGGTTATGCAGTCTGCTTTGGGCCTCAGTGTGGGATTAGCGCAGCCCAATCTGTGCAGAATCAACCTGCAGCTCCGCTCTAGCTGCTCTACCTGCTGGAGATCGGAGAACACTGAAAGAACACTGTCAACATACAATGCAAAAAAATGACATCTTAACGAGAGAAATCATCTTAAATCTAGTCTAAATATCTAATATTTCTCATTTTGAGGTGGCAGTATGAATATTATAAGATTATTTAACTTATTTCTAGATGTTTTTTACTCGTTTAAAGTCATTTTATTGAGTACACTGCAAAAAAGGCACCTTAGTAAGTGAAAACGTATTAAATCTGACCATTATATCTAATATTTCTCATTATGAGATTGTTGTCAGGATGTTGTCAGAATATTTAACTTATTTCTAGATATTTTTACTTCTTTTTATCTTACGAAAGTGTCTTATTACATGCAGATTATTTTACTTGTTTAAAAAAATATTGAAGATAATTTTGCTTATTTTAAGAAATAAAGCTTAAAACGAGTCAAATGATCAGCCAATGGAATAAGACACTTTCATAAGACAAAATGACCTAAAACAAGTAAAGAAAATCTAGAAATGAGTTAAATAATCTTATAATATTCTTACAACAGTCTCATAATGAGAAATATTAGATATCTTGACTAGACTTAAGATGTTTTCACTCGCTGAGATATGTTTTGCAGTGTAAAAATGGCAGATAACTTTGCTTGTTTTAAGCACATTTCTTAATGCAAAATTATCTGCCATTATAGTGAGATACTTTTACTCAAATTACTCAAAACACATAAAAATATCTAGCAATAAATTTAATAATCTTATAATAAGCTTCCAACAATCTCAGCATGAAGAATATCAGATATATCCACTAGATTTAAGATCATTTCACATGCCAAGATCTCATTTTTTGCAGTGTACTGCAGATTTTCACAGTGAAGAATAACATTCCAGTCAAAACCTGACTGAATGTATGTTTTTCATAATCTCAAAGAAACTTTGATCAAATGCTTCAATGCTTAAAATTACTTTCTAATATAAACAGAGAAGCTGGTATAAAAATGATAAAAGTAAACAGTGGGGCAGAGGTGTAAAAAAGTCCCAGGGGACAATGTAAGTTTGAAAATGTTATTAAAATGTTTAGACTAAAATTTAGACTAAAACTGAGTGTTATATCAGACATCCAGCAAAGTTTGAATGAAAAAACAAGACAGAGCTGTAACAACACACAGCTTAATGCTTATCAGACATATCTAAGAACTGTTTGGGCGTGGCCTAATATTCTAATGAGCAGGCTTGAATGACAGTCCTGAGTTCTACAGTCCCAGCCTGTTACACCACTGAAACAGAACTAAACAAGCACGAGTGGAGAAATGAGTGGAACTTGCTTTACATTCACCATATACAGGTGGTGTTGTAGACCTGCTGTGTCCACTCACTAAAAACACTGTCCAGCTGTTATATAGCAATGTCTAAAAGAAGGTTTCTTATTCACTTTATTGCTGGAAATACATCCAGTGAATGTTGGCATGGTCATTTAAACAAGCAGATGACAGGCAGCGAGAAATGAGATAGCTCAGTTATGCTTGCTGGGTCAGCTTTCGCTTGGTGGTTAGCTTTCTCTCAGTTTCTCTGCTTGAACAGAGAGAAGGCGGCTGTTTTGTTAAAGCTGTGTGGGCGGGACACACGTCAGCCTTGTGACCGGTGAAGATGCTGCTCACATATGCACTGTCCAAGATTAGGACCGCTCAGTTTACATCAAAAGGACAGTGTTAGTGAAATCCACTGGCTATTTGTTGGTTACTGGAAAGTTGTTAACAGCACACAGCTTGAACATGCATGTTTGTTGTGTGCTTACAAGAGCAAGATTAACCTACTTTTGAAGAAAGCATAGATTTTTGTACCATGAAGCTTTAAGCAATCTTACTTTATTACTTTCATTTGAAAGATTTGTATTTTACTGAAATATTACTGAAATTTAATACTTGTACTTTTACTCAATTACCAATTTAGACCTTCAATGCAGAGGCCTGCACAGGGCTTTTTCGGTCCTACTCCTGCAAGATTTCATCTCGCTCCCACAGAAAACCGTCATCATTTGTCCCGCTTGTGCCTGCAACCGAAACATTTAGTCCTGCTCCTGCCCGCAGTGGGCTGGTTACCCTGTTTGCTCCCGTGCACGACACTGAAAATTAGTCCCGTGCCGCAAGACATTGTGGTGGGTCCAGCGGGAATCCCACAGGAGTGCAGACCTCTACTACAAAGTCAAAGTACAGATCTTAAAGGCGTGTGGTCACTTGGGTAAAACATCTTAAGTACTTATCTTAAGAGAAATGTTGAAATGTTTAAGGGATGAAGTTAAAGCTGTAAATTTAAGTTTCAATTTTCGCAGCTGTCAAAAACCTCAGTGTTGAAATTTGAGCTTAGGGTCTAAATTGTCGAATACAGTCATGGATGTTTTTCACTTTCCCCATAAACATTTTCCTAAAGAGGTTTTAATCAACTCACTAATGGTAAATGGAAAACTTAAGGCCAAAATTCACTCAAGATTTTTTTTTGTTATTTTATTTTGCTCAACAATCAAACAAGTTTTAGTTCCTTTAATTCAATTAAGGAAGTTTTACTTTAGTTTACTTTGTACTTTTAGATATATGTTCATCATAGATCCTTTCACTTTTCATTGAGTTTGAGATTATTGTAGATGCCTGCACTTTTCATTAAGTACTGAGATTTGATGTTTAAGATTTCAACATAGTATCCATACTTTCACTCAAGTGCAGTGTCCCTGTAAATTTCCCACCCCGTTTGTAGCTCTCAGAGCTTTTACATGCTTGTAAATAAAGAAGACGATTAGCTTCCTATTCAAATAGAAAAGAGTGTAAAATAGTGGAGATGCAGTGATGCAGCAGCTGTGTTATTTGGTCAGATATTAGTCTGGGCAGAGAGAGAAGAGAGATCGCAGTGGTGGATACCTTCAGCGGTGAAATTGAAGCTGGAGGAGATGTCAGGCTTGTCCATCATCTCTGCAGTGTAGAGGCCCAGGTCCTCCTCCGAGGCAGCGCTGAAGGTCAGAACAGATCTGGGAAAAAAACACATACCTGTGTCTTTACTGCTTTACTACCACTGTATCTGTGAGACTTACATAACTTATCTTTACAACTACCACTATTCTTACATCTTACTACCTCAGTGTCCACAAATGGACAACTACTATTCACTATGCACTGCGTATCGCTGTTGTAGGAAGAAAACCTCGTTTCTCCAAAATAATAACTTTACAGGAAAAGAAAAAACCTACATTACTTTTAATGTAAGTCAGTGGAACCAGATTTTTCATTTTGGGTCATTTCTTTGTGTCCATTCTTCATAAAATTTGCACACAACGTAAAGAGCAACAGGCATTTTTAAACTATGCCAAAAACTGAAAAATGGCAAAAATGGAGATACAAGGTTTTCTTCCGACAGCAGAGATATCCATGCACCTTAAAGGAACAGTTTGGTGGAAGATCAAATGTACACAACTTTCTATATGAAGCTGATCAGCAAAGACATGCTTGGTCTCCATGGTTTGGTGTTTCTTCAGTTTTATTCTGGAGCTATGAGGCTAACATTGTAAACAAACATTAAAAACCAGTAGTCACCCAAATCTTTTATGTAAATACATCCCCAAACCACTTGTCTGAAGTAGCGTTCAACTATACTGTAAAACTTTGTGTAATAGTTTGCAGTAAGTCATACTGTGCCATATCGACAAGTCCGCACTCCCTTAATGAAGACCTGGAAGTGGTTTGAAGTTTTGACTATGTGTTGTCAGAACAAGTTTGGGTGACTATTGACATCTAGTGTTTATTAGAGAAGTAAGACAATCAACAATATAGTTGCACCCAGAAGGAATCAACCGACAAGAATGAAACTTGGTGGGTAGGTTTGACTTCGTGAGACATGCAAATGATTGAAGTTTCACACTCGGCCGCACGTGACGTAAACAAGGATGGGCCTTATCACTGTACCTGACTGACTATATGAGGTCGTCCCGTTGTGCATGCTTTCCATTCTGACTCGTGCTGTTGTGTTGGGAGCATCCATTGCAAGTGAAGTTTGCCTCGGAGAAGAGTTCGAAAGCAATTCGAGCAGTTGGAAGAGTTCGAGAGGGGTCGCATCATAGGGCTCCAGGAAGCAGGATGGTCTTATTGACGTATTGCGTGCCATACTGGTCGTGCGGATATAACCATAGCACGCAGTTGGTGGCAGTGAATAGAAGAAGGCATGCACCAGGGACATGAAGGATCTGAGACACCTACACAAACCACGGAGAGGAGGAACTGACAGGTTGTCTGACATGCGCGAATTGACCCAACAGCCATGTCTGTGGACATTCAGCGAATAGCGATGCCCCCCGTGAGTCATTCTGTTAGTGCCAGCACCATTGGCAAATGGCTGCACAACGCAGGACTACATGCACGCAGGCCGTTACGACGACTGCCCTTAACACCACGTCACCGTCGCCAAAGACTGCAATGGTGTCGTGCCAGACTGTCATGGAGTGACTCAGAATGGCAGCGGATCGTCTTCAGTGACGAGTCCTGCTTTTTGTCTTGGTGGAGACGACCAGCGAATCCATGTGTGGAGGCATCATGGTCAGCGCGTGTGGGATGATGTTGGATCTGCAGGCACAGCGTGAGAGTATTCAAGCTCCATGGGACGGATTATCGCAGGACACCATTACGAACCTCGAGACGTCTGGCATGATGCGTTAGTAAACATGGCGGCCCAACGCCAAACACAGAGACACTACTTCTGTATGTGCAGGTCAATAAATATCAACCATATCAGTCTAAATTTTTAATCATTTATTGTTCAGGTAACCTTTATCTTCTTTCTGAGTAGCATTGCAATCAGACACTTCCTTCTGGGTGCAACTGTTTCTTTGACTATGAGTTACAGAGATGATTTGGGTGACTATTGATGTCTAGAGGTTTTAGAGAAGCAGGGGTTTGAGAGAAGTTTTGGGGATGTATTTACAGTAAAGATTTGGGTGACTATTGATGTCTATTATTTTGTTAGCAACTTTAGCCTTGTAGCTCCAGTGTTAATCTTCTAAACCACATCTGGGGAAAATTATGTACATTTATTTTTTCCTGCCAAACCATTCCATTAATCACGTCTTTTCATGGCTTTTCTAGTGCTTTTACACTTTACCACTAACTCCTTACTACACACTACTGTATCTTTATCAACTTGACTACTTACTACTGCATCTGTACACTGGAGTCTTTGTTTTTTTACTGCATTTTTACTTCTTAATGTCCACATTTTACCACTTATTATGTGTCTTTTCATAGTTACAACTTAACCACTGCATCTTTATGCCTTAGCACCTAATCTTTATGACTACTGTATGTTTTTGCCACAGATACTTTTATGTCTTTTCTTCTGCATTTTTATTTCTTTTATGACTAAATACTTTACCACTGCATCCTTTTCTGTGGCTTCTTTGTGTTTTTTCAGCATCTATGCTATATCTACATACAATCATTACTCAGCATTACACATGTGCTTCTTAAAGTTTTCCAGGATGAAGTTTGGACCTCAGTAATGATCGTACTTGTTTTGCTTGGTCTCCAGATGAGCTCTTCCCGCATCCACAGCCTCTCTGTAGTTCTTACTCCACTTAATCTGGCCTTCATCCTCCGTCTCAGGTGCCTCGAAGCTCAGGAAGATGAAGCCATCGTTATCGACTCCAATCTCGATGTCTTTGGTTCCTGAGAGTTGCAGCAGTAAAGAAGTGAAAGAGCATGTTTACAGTTCAGTGTTAATGTATTATGATAATGAGATACTGACAGCTCAACAAGGCTGAGTTTCAGAGAGCAAACGAGCATGAAATTCAAATAAAATGAATTTCCAGAATAAAGTTCTAATAAAAATAATATCCAAAATATAGTTCTAATAAAACTAATATCTAGAATTACATTCTAATTAAACTGATATCTGAAATGATGTTCTAATATAATTAATGTCTAAAATATGCTTCTAATAAACTTAATATGCAGAATAAAATTCTAATAAAATTAATATCTAAAATAAAGTTCTAATAAAATTAATATCCAGAATAAATTTGTAATAAAATATCTAGAATTACATTCTAATAAAATTTATATCTAGAATGAAGTTCTAGTAAAATGACTATCGAGAATGAAATTCCATTAGTGTGATATCTAGAATTATATTCTATTAAAAGTAAAATCCAATAGATTTTCTCATGAAATAGAATACATTTCTAATAAAATTAATATCCAGAATAAAGTTCTACCAAAATTAATTTCCAGAATGAAGTTCTATTAAAATTAATATCCAGAATAAAGTTAATATCTAGAATTACATTGTAATAAACTGATATCTAGAATGAAGTTCTAATAAAAATATCTCCAAAATATAGTTAAACAACATTACTATCCAGAATGAAATTCCAATATAGTAACATCTAGAATTATATTCTAATAAAACTAAAATCTATTTAATTTTCTCATGAAATTGATATACAGGATGAAGTTCTAATAAAATTAATATCCAAAATACTCACATTTCAAAAATAATAAATAAATCTCAAGGAATTAGCAAGCACTTTTTTTGTAAATACATTACTCATAAAATTATCTTATTATTTTACCTTGTATTAATTGAAATATTAAATGCAACATCTAAGCAATCTTTTGGGGTGTAGTTTATAATACTTAAATCCATACTGTACAAGTTATTATTGGATAATCTCTATCTGGTCAGCCAGATAGAGATTAGGCTGAAAATGAGTAGTATTCCTTTAAAAGGACTGACCTGGCCTGGTCTGGGCTGTGACTGGTTCAGTGGGTAGAGAGGGTCTTCCCACTCCAGCCTTGTTGACTGCAGACACACGTAGGCGGTACGTCTGACCAGCCTGCAGCCTGGATATCTAATAACAACATTTAAACGTTTAAATCTCACATTTATCTTCAGGTAAATGCTTTTACATTGTTATTCAGACCCTGTTTGAACTTTCGTATCAGATGATCTGAGTTAGAAGTGGCTTCATCATCATGTTTTCAGAGAGAAGTTCACACTTGCGGTGTTGCTTCTACAGCAGTTCCAGGAAACAAATGGTTTCTATCAGTTAGATCAGGAAACAGATCAATTATACAGAGGGAGTGAGAGCAGGCAAACAAGCCCTGTTTCAGACAAATGGGCCTGAAACTTCATTTTCATTACAGTCACAGCTTTATTTACAATCCTGACAGCCAGAGGGGAACCTTCGGGGCCTCCAAGACCTTCAGGGAAGGCCTAATGATTTCTAAGAACTAAAAAAAATATACATTTTTTATAACATTCATTTTTTTATTCAATATTATCACCACACTTGTCATATTTAAACTCTGCAATTATTGTAGTGACACTCTTATTTTATTATTAAGTTTTGTTTGGAAACATCTTTAAACATCCAGTGGAAAATGATTTTTTTTTCTCTGTGGTATCTAAGTAGACCAAGCAAAGCTCTCCCATTGGTTAGGACTTCAGGAGCTGGACTGAAGGCCTCACACATTAAATTAACCACCAACATAAATAAGAAGTGACAGAGGAATCAACCAATCACAATTTCTTGAGTAAAATGTCACTGTAGGTCTTCTGAAAGTACTAGATACATCACTAACCAGGTTCCAGTTGGTTGTTAGGAATGGAAAACAGCGGCGGCAGAACTGTTTACTGACAGAGTCACTTTAAAACTGACACATACAAGCTCAGATATATGATAAAGTCTGTTACAAACTTCAGATGTCTGTGTTTAATCTAGAATGGCCAAAAAATATTCACGTGCACCAGCGTAAGCAAGGTTTAATGCTAACAGACTATACAAAATCTTATAGGGATGCTAGCAGAAATTAGCATTATCATAGCATTTTTTTATCAAACTGAGGGACTACCTTTAATACTCCACTGCTGACAGCAATGGAAGAAAAATGTGTGCACATATATTTGCTTATATATTAAAAATATACCTGCAATATATGTGATATGTTAAAATATACATGCTAAATGTATTTAACTGTGCCATTTTTTTCATCAAAGAGTCCTAGCACTGGGCTGCCGCCTCTGTTTTCCATTCCTAACAACCAACCGGAAGCTGTTTAGACTACGACTCATATATATATGAACATATATGACAATATATTAAACTATATGCTCATACGTAGATGAAATATACGCAATAGTATCAATTTGTAATATTTTCATATCATATTACACTTACATGGAAATATATTACAAACTGGACTATATATAAAATATATGGAAACACATTTTCTTTGCATTTTGATGTTTGGGATTCAGGATGAATTGCTAATGCTATCAGTGAAAGGCAGAAAGGGCCTGTTTGCATTATACAGGCCAGATCATGCTAACTATTAACTGACTGTGTTTGGAGTAAAAGGGGAAAACTGTGTTTTCCTCTAAGAAAAGCTACATACTGACCTTTAAGTGGGTGTCTGTGATTGGTTCCTGGCTCACTGCAGTCCAGTCCTCTGACTCCTCCCCCTCACTGATTTCCACCACATACCCAGTGACTTGTGACTGGCCTTGGTACAGAGGCTCCGCCCACATCAAGACCAGAGACTCGCGCCTCACCTCTCTCAACTGCAGGTCATACGGGCAGCCTGTCAGTGACACAGGAGCGCGTTATCGCTTTTGAAGTGAACAAACAACAATCAGATGAGTTTAATGATCAGCCATACCAGCAGAGTGACTCTCAAACAAGACTTCAATATAACTTTCTAGTAATGTTGTGGAAGATCAGAGAGAGTTACTGAGAAGAAGCTGAACTATAGACTGACTTTGTGACATCTGTACAAGACAGAACACCATGTAGGACAGAAGGTGCAGGTTCAGCCACTTATAGCTGCTCTGACATCATTAAAAACATCGGCCAAATTAACAAATTCATCCATCCATCCATTCAGCCAGCCATCCATCCATCATTTCAGTTCATTCACCTATTCACTATCCAACCATCCATCCATACATACATACATCCATATGTCATTTAATCCATTTATCTTTGGATGCATCCATCCACCCACCCATTACTATGTTCGTTTATACACCCATCCATCCATCCATCCATCCATCAGTATGTCAGTAAATCCATCCACCCAACCATCCATTCATCCATCTCTCCATTCATCAGTAAGCCATCCATCTATTCATTGATCCATCACTATGTCAGTTTATCCATCCATCCATCCATCCATCCATCCATTCATCTGTTTCTCCATCAGCATGTCAGCTCATCCACATCCATCAATCTATCCATTTATCCTTTCATCAGTATGTCAGTTTATCCATCCATCCATCTATCCATCCATCTTTCCATTCATCAATATGCCAGTTCATCCATCCATCCATCCATCCATCCATCCATCCGCCCCATCATTATGTTAGTTCATCCATCCATCCATCTATCCATCCATTCCTCCATCAGCATGTCAGTTTATCCATCTATCCACCCCTTCATCCACCTATCCATCTATCTCTCCCATGGTATGCCAGTTCTTCCTTCTATCCACCCAACCATCCATCAGTATGTCAGTTTATCCATCCAGCCATCCATTCACCCATCCATCCCTCCATCAGTATGCCACTTTATCCATCGATCCATCATTGATCCATCAGTGTGTCAGGTCATCTGTGTATCCATTTAACCAATCCATTTATCCACGCATCCATCCATCCATCCATCCATCCATCCATCCATCCATCCATCCATCCATCCATCCATCTTTCCTTTGGTATGCCAGTTCTTCCTTGTATCCACCCAACCATCAATCAGTATGAAATTTCATCCATCCACCCATCCATCCATTGATCTTTCCATCAGTCAGCTCATCCACATCCATCAATCTATCCATTTATATCTCTCCATCAGCATGCCAATTTATTCATTCATCTATCCACCCATGATTTTGTTCTTTTTGCTCCTCATGGCACATTTCTCTCCTCTGCAAGGGGGAAAATGTCATCCAGGTAATAAAGCATCATGATTCAGGGCATCAGTTGTTATTCAGAGGAGAAACAGTATCTGGCAGCCTCCTGTTCTGGCAGTGGATGGGAGTGTATTGTATATGAACCCTCATTGCCTGCCAAATAAAAAAACACCCCTTAATGTGAATGTGCCGTCAGCGGGGACAAATAAAGGAAAAATAATAGTCTGCATCGATCGGTATCCCACAGGGGCTTTTCACAATAACATCCACACAGACACGGCGGCTGTGGCAGGATAACAAACAATAATTATGTACTCCAAAGCTCTGACTTGGCTATAATGAAATATCCTGTTTTTTCTGTCCTTTTAAATGCACAGCAGTTAATTCTCTTAACAATGTTCAGTCACGTTTAAATTATTAAGAACCCGGGGAGAGCCTGTTCTGTGGAATTAATAGCCTGCACCTGTCTCTATCCGTTCATTAGGAAAACTAGCGCAGCCATCCCGATATACATGAGCAACCTCCGAGTCCTCTGCACTGTGACAGTGGAAATAAATCTCCAGCACTGTAGCTTTAATTGGGTTTTTCCTCCTCCTTGTTTATGGATGTGGGTTTAAAGGGCCCATACTCTACATTTTTCTGTCAAGCTGTATTTTTTGCCACTCGTAATGTTTGTGTAGTACTTTGTTGCATATTTTTTAATCTCTCTTTATCCTTTAAAATTAAAAAGGCTGTGTTTGTTACTGTGAAATGATCCATTTGCTTCCTGACAGCCCGGAACAGCACAATGTTTAATCGTATATTTCACTCCAATAACTCTGCTATAGACTGCAGAAACAACACTCCACATCACTTCAATGGGGATGGGTGGGGCTAAACTGCTGTAGGTTGAATGGGTGGAGCTAAACTGCTGTAGGCTGAATGGGTGTGCCTAAACTGCAGTAGGCTGAATGGGTGGAGCTAAACTGCTGTAGGCTGAGTGGGTGGAGCTAAACTGCTGTTGGGTGAATGGGTGGGGCTAAACTGCTGTAGGCTGAGTGGGTGGAGCTAAACTGCTGTAGGCTGAATGGGTGGGGCTAAACTGCTGTAGGCTGAATGGTGGGGCTAAACTGCTGTAGGCTGAATGGGTGGAGCTAAACTGCTGTAGGCTGAATGGTGGGGCTAAACTGCTGTAGGCTGAATGGGTGGAGCTAAACTGCTGTAGGCTGAATGGTGGAGCTAAACTGCTGTAGGCTGAATGGGTGGGGCTAAACTGCTGTAGGCTAAATGGTGGGGCTAAACTGCTGTAGGCTGAATGGGTGGAGCTAAACTGCTGTAGGCTGAATGGGTGGAGCTAAACTGCTGAATGGGTGGAGCTAAACTGCTGTAGGCTGAATGGGTGGAGCTAAACTGCTGTAGGCTGAATGGTGGGGCTAAACTGCTGTAGGCTGAATGGGTGGAGCTAAACTGCTGTAGGCTGAATGGTGGGGCTAAACTGCTGTAGGCTGAATGGTGGAGCTAAACTGCTGTAGGCTGAATGGGTGGAGCTAAACTGCTGAATGGGTGGAGCTAAACTGCTGTAGGCTGAATGGGTGGAGCTAAACTGCTGTAGGCTGAATGGTGGGGCTAAACTGCTGTAGGCTGAATGGGTGGAGCTAAACTGCTGTAGGCTGAATGGTGGGGCTAAACTGCTGTAGCTGAATGGTGGAGCTAAACTGCTGTAGGCTGAATGGGTGGAGCTAAACTGCTGTAGGCTGAATGGTGGAGCTAAACTGCTGTAGGCTGAATGGGTGGGGCTAAACTGCTGTAGGCTAAATGGTGGGGCTAAACTGCTGTAGGCTGAATGGGTGGAGCTAAACTGCTGTAGGCTGAATGGGTGGAGCTAAACTGCTGAATGGGTGGAGCTAAACTGCTGTAGGCTGAATGGGTGGAGCTAAACTGCTGTAGGCTGAATGGGTGGAGCTAAACTGCTGAATGGGTGGAGCTAAACTGCTGTAGGCTGAATGGGTGGAGCTAAACTGCTGTAGCTGAATGGTGGAGCTAAACTGCTGTAGCTGAATGGTGGGGCTAAACTGCTGTAGCTGAATGGTGGAGCTAAACTGCTGAATGGGTGGAGCTAAACTGCTGTAGGCTGAATGGGTGGAGCTAAACTGCTGTAGGCTGAATGGGTGGAGCTAAACTGCTGAATGGGTGGAGCTAAACTGCTGTAGGCTGAATGGGTGGAGCTAAACTGCTGTAGCTGAATGGTGGAGCTAAACTGCTGTAGCTGAATGGTGGGGCTAAACTGCTGTAGCTGAATGGTGGAGCTAAACTGCTGAATGGGTGGAGCTAAACTGCTGTAGGCTGAATGGGTGGAGCTAAACTGCTGTAGCTGAATGGTGGAGCTAAACTGCTGTAGCTGAATGGTGGGGCTAAACTGCTGTAGCTGAATGGTGGGGCTAAACTGCTGAATGGGTGGAGCTAAACTGCTGTAGGCTGAATGGGTGGAGCTAAACTGCTGTAGCTGAATGGTGGAGCTAAACTGCTGTAGCTGAATGGGTGGAGCTAAACTGCTGTAGCTGAATGGTGGGGCTAAACTGCTGTAGCTGAATGGGTGGAGCTAAACTGCTGTAGCTGAATGGTGGGGCTTAATTTGCTGTAGGCTGAATGGTGGGGCTAAACTGCTGTAGCTGAATGGGTGGAGCTAAACTGCTGTAGGCTGAATGGGTGGGGTTAAACTGCTGTTGGCTGAATGGGTGGGGCTTGTTAAGGAAGTATCCATGATATAGAGTCTTTAAAGAAAGACCTGATCTGTTATGCTCTCACCAGGTTCAGGCATCGTCCACCGCTCACAGAGAAAAGCCTCGCTGGGTCCAGACGGTTTACTGATTCCAATGATGTTGGATGCAAAGACACGGAACTGGTAATAGTGGCCCTCTAGAAGACCAGACACCTGTGAAAAAGACAGAGAAGAAAGAGCTGAAATAGTGGATGAAGTCTGATTCAAAGTCAAGACAACTCAAGGTAAAAGCGACATGCTATTTCTTCTAGCAGGGTTGGGCTGGAAGTCAATCCCAAAAGCAATCAATTTCAGGCATTTGGGAATCAAGAGTCGACTCCAAAGCCTTGAACTCAATTGCACACGGAGACATTCAGGTTTTCCCATATATAGAGTGAGATATTGGTTTGTGGAATGGAGATTCATATCACTTGAAATCGGAATCAGAGTCACATCCCTAATTTCTGGAATCGAACAGCGCTACATGGTGCAAACTGCATGTCTCAATCATCACACATTTGCAACAAACCAGGTGGAGCTGTTACGTTGTTAAGTATGTGTTAAGTTGGAGACTTTCTAGTGTGGCATTTTTGGACCATTCCTATTGGTCCATTCACCATGAAATTTTAAAATAATGAGTGCGTTTACGTGCACTCAACAATCCAATCATAATCGTATTTCTGCGGTTATCTGATTATTCAAATGGTTATATAAACACTATACTCTGATCCAGAAATCTGATTAAGAAATCAGTAATCAGATTTCTCAGTGCATGTGAACTCTTACTCTGATTTCTTTCAGATTTCTCAGTCTGCACATGTGCGAAAACAGGCCGTGGTACCGGAAATAAGCGAGCAGCGCCGCTGCAAGACACTTTTGGAGCGACGCTGAAACCAAATACATGCTTGACGAAATGAAGGATTTAAATATTCTTCATCTTCTAGATGATGTATGTTTATATTTACAGTTAAAGTTGTACAATGTTTCTTTTCAAAAGCCGCGGCATGAAGTTTATGTTTACGTTATGTTTACATCACGTCTTCTTCTGTGAGTTTATTGGCTGGTTGTAAAGCAGAAATCTGATAACTGTCTGACTCATGTAGACCTAGAGTTTCCTCATTATCTGATTACCCAAGAGCATATAAACGCGTTAATTGGATGACTGACAAAATCTGATTTCCTGCAGTTATCAGATTACGAAGTGCATGTAAACACACTCAGTGTAAAGGGCAGGGAAATTGTGCAAATTTGGCTTAACTAGGCTAGCAGTCAGGATTTACTGACACCAGAGCTTCCCAATGGTGGTATAATGTATTTGTGTGATGCATGCTGGGTATTGTTGCGAGAGAATAGTGATGATTGAAAACATAAAAAAGATAGAAAATCATATATTCTGCCAAACTGATGAGGCTGAGGGATACAATGCTGCACTACAGGATACAGTATAACACAACAACGTATTAAAGTCTACTGCTGAAATGCCTCTGTAAGCTAACAGTGGAGTTTAGTATGGACGCCTCATCGAGATGCTCACAGTTTACACTACAACTCCCAGTGTATATAATCAGAGCCACACTAACTTGTGATTGCACTTCATAATTAATCCCAACGTCACTGTTGGGCCTGTTGGGTATGCTGTGTTTAAAGATGTTCCACTGAAGTGCTGAAGCACTCAGAGATACTAATATCTAAAGGGCGTTTAGGAGCATTGATCTCTCCACTTATTGCTTCATTGAGGGCCACTTATCCTGTGAAGCGCTTATCGCATCTGCAGATGCCTGAATCCATAGCACTCGACAAAACACAATTACTGTTGATGAACGTAATTAGGGGAACTACCCTAATCTTGGTCACACAGTTGCACTAAAAATACAGTATTAATATTGTTACACAGGTAACCAAATTAAAGCAATAGTTTGGCAAGAAAATATATCTTTTCGAAGTTGTTAAATTCCACTTACTTTTCCAAGTTTCTCCATAATTCAGTGGTTGAGATGTAAAGAAGGCTGATTCACTGTAGAAAATCTTACTAACTTAGATTTATTTACAGTGGTGGTGACAGGAAACCAGGGGTTGCCATGACTACAACACAAATATAGACATTTTATTTACTATCCAAAACCACCAGTGAACCTACACGAGTCTCCTGAGTTTATATGGAATGTTGATGGAAAATAGTGGAAAATCTGAAAAAATAAGTTTTTTGGGGGGATTATTTTGCCTCACAACAGCCGATACCATGGATGTATTAAAAAAGAGTTGTATGCCAAAATTTTATCTTTAAAATATCATAAAACAATGTGTCAGACGTCAGGCAATATATTCATAACCATTTAATAATGTAGTAACTTTGTGTGAGGGAGCTTTTAGAGGTGGACGTCTGGTTCCTATCACCACCACTGTGAACAATTCTGATTCGGCAAGTTTCTCCAGAACGGAGGATTCACACTAAACCAATTTGCATGACTTTGTTTACATAGTAACCATTTAATTATGAAAAAGTTTTGGAAAATCAGTGGGGCAATGCCTTATAGTGGTTTCTGACACTGTTAGCAATAAAATAGCTATAAAAATGGACAAAAGTTTGTTACGTAGCTAAAAGAAAATAAGCTGAAGTTTTGGTACAATGTCTACTGGTGCCAGCTAGACCCATTTACTGCCGCTGGGTGGCAACAGTCCATTCTGAGGTCGCATGGGGAGAAGCTGCAGGATCAGGAACATTGCAGTAAAAGGTTTGAGCTACAGACACATACAGACAGCTTTTAATGAGATTGGATGGGCTGCATGCTTCCCCGACTGCCTGATGAGGGCCGATCGCTGGCGGAAATCGTTAACATCACCTTCACAAGCTGTGACAACAAAGTGCCTGGAGTATTAAGTCACAGCCAGATCAATGTGTCCTGATCAACATGATTTACACTGAGCCGCTGTATGAGCAGCCTGGGCGAATTAAAGGCAAAAAAAAAATTTTTCCATGAGACATGTTAATAAAATGGGACACGTCTCCATCGCCTGAGAGCACCAGCAGAGGGAGCTGTGAGCTTAGGCTTCACCATGGCTGTCACAGGCCAGAAGTCTTAGTCAAAACACTGACAGATAAACTCCACAGAAACCATCCCAACTCGCATTTTAATAAGAGAGATCTCAGTTTAAAAAATCAGCTTTTAATCTGGGCTTTTAATTAGACCAACTGGACACTGCCTGGCACCAGGTGACTGACTCAAAGAGACAGTTCAGCAAAAAAACGACACAGTCAGAAAGCTGTTGCTCTTGTGTGGAGGCCCATTCGCACCAGGCAGGGCAGAAAAGAGTGGCCTGTTTTATTACTTCCCTGTTTCTGGTGTTAGTAGATCAAAATGATGACTTATTTTCTCGAAATGTGAACACAGTATGTCAAAATAATGACTTATTTTCTAGGAATTTTGACTTAGTATCTCAAAATCAAGACATTTGAGAATACAAGCCATTATTTCAACATAGTTAGTCATTACTTTGAGATACTAAGTCAGGATCTTAAGAAAATTAGTTACTTTTTTAACAAAGTAAGTCATTATTTTGAGATTCTAAGTACAATTCTAAGAACGTCATTATTATTTAAAAAATGTTATTTTGACATAGTAAGTCATTAATTTAAGATACTAAGTCAAATTTTTGACAAGTTTATATTTTCACAAGTGATTGAAATATTAATATTATTAATAAAATATTTGAAAAATAAGTCATTCATTTGAGATACTAAGTCAAAATTTTGAGTAAATAAGTTAATATTTTGACATAGTATATCATAAGAATGGCTTACTAAGTAAAATTTTTAAGAAAATCAGTCATTATTTCAACATAATAAGTCATTATTTTAAGATAATAAGTCAAAATTTTTGACAAAATAAGTTTATATTTTAATAGTTTTTTAATATTCTAAGTAAAAGTTTTGGAAAATAAGTCATTCATGAGATACTAAGCCAAAATTTTGAGAGGATAAGTTAATATTTCGACATACTAAGTAATTCTTTTGAGATACTAAGTAAAGATTTGAGGAAATAAGTTAATATTTCAACAGAGTAAGTCATTTTATTTTAGATTTTAAGTAAAAATTGTAAGAAAATAAATAATTGTTTCAACATAGTAAGTCATTACTTTGAGATACTAAACCAAAATGTCCTCTACCTGATGGAAATGGCCTTCCATACTAATAACCTACATGTAGTCAATCAGACTAATTCAAACTACATCGAGTTGTTAAGTAATTTCAAACACACTTGATCACTGTCAGGACAAAACGTCAAACATCCAACCGTACAGGAGAAAGAAAAAAGTTTGAATAAGACTTAATGGAATGAGAGGCGACTGACTGCAAACCAGTTTTCTCCTTGTGAGATGATGAAGAACGATTGTAGAATGTAATCCTTATGTGTTGTGAGGTTGGAACAAAAACGTGGACTGTCCAGGAGGGGAAGAGAACTGCGCTGGGAAACAGTCTGACGTGCTATGTTAACCTACTGACAGCAGAAGTGACTGTACTACTCCCTCCATGGAGAAGCGATGATGTTTGTGGTATTACAGGCTGCTGGTCAGAAATGTTGACTAACCGTGTACACTCTTTCTCTGACAGGCTTTACGTTGACCTCCTTCCAGACACTCTGAGATTTCTCCCGCTGGTCCAGGTAGTAGCCCTGCACCGGGACGCCACCGTGACTGGCAGGGGCTCTCCAACCAATCACCAGCTCACTGCCAGAGCAACAGAGCAGAGATACACCAGAGGGAGCAGATGGAACCACTGTGGGGGAGGAGGGGGACAGCATTATTAGAATAAAGTAAAATTAAATTATTATTTGTATATATGTATATATATATATATATATATATATATATATATATATATATATATATAAAACTTTTGCATAGACCACATTTTTTTCCAATATGTTAAATTCAGCAATTTTATGATGAACAAAAAAAGGAAATAAAATGAATTGTATATGAAGTTTATAAAAATAATAAAAATAAACTATAGTATACCACGTCCTATAAAATATATATGATAATATAATACATACATAATGATGTACAATGTAACACACTATATATATATATATATATATATATATATAATATATATAATATAATAGTGTATTATCAAAAGAAAATCACTTTCATCTGCTACTGCAAAAAAATAACAAATGTGTACACATTTTAAAAATAATAATCATCACCATGAAAAGAAACTGAAATCTGAAAAGCTGCTAATGAACCAGCATTAGAGACTGTAATGAGAAAAGAATATTCAGGCCCATAAAAATGACAATAAACTGTTGGTGTTTTATATCATGCTATATAAACATGTACATTACTGTGCTGAAGTCAGAGACCACCTTTCATTTATTTCATCTCCAAAATGGCCTTTAAGTACAAGTTATTTATTTTCAGCATCAAGAAAGAAAGAAAATTACACAGAAGCCTCAACAGCTTCATTCCTACTTCCATTCTTTTCAGGAGACTCACTTTCAGCTCCTCAAAGAATCTGCAGACACACCTCCAAAGTTCAGTCTTAGAAGCTGGTTGATCATTTTCTGAAGTAATCAAACTCATTCAGTGGTGTTGAGGTCTGGACTCTGGGGTGGTCAGTCCATCGTTCAGCTTCTTTGTTTGATGTGTCCGTCTCCTTTTCTCAGTGAGGTTCTTCTTGAACAGCTACACATCCTTTCAGACCCACAGCGCTGAGTCGTCCTCTCACAGTGGAAGGATGGACAGAAACACCTGTGGATGTTTTCAGATCTGAAGCAGCTTGATTTTCTCCTCTCTCTCAGAGATGAAAGCTTTAAGTGCTGTTTATCTGATGGGGGCAGTTTTGGGGTCTACCAGGTCTTCCAGGTGGTTGTTAGGAGCCCCATTTTCTCAGTAGATTCCAGTTTTGGAGAGTGCTGTTTTTTCCTTTTACTTTCCTTACACAAGTGGATAATCTGATATCTAATCTTCTCATAAATGTCTTGAAAAATGAATAAAATGAAATAAAATAAATGTAGGCTGAATTTCTCTAGGCAACTGAAAAAGTAAAATAATTAATCAAGAACCCAAAACGGCCTTGTCAAGGGACTGAAAGTGAGTCGAGCCTGCAGGCTGATGCTTCCCCGTTGGCCCACTGTCCTCACACAGTTTAGAATTTCCCGGCTGTATCGCTCAGCTTTTCAGCTAATTATCAAACCCTTCGTGATTCGGTTCTGTTTTGAGCTGGAAAACATGAAGCAGTGGGACTGGAAACCACTGCTGACAGCAATCACTCCATTTAGTGAGCAGTTTATCCAGCTAAGTGATGCCAGTCAGGTGCCAGTCATCTCTGGGCTGGGTGATTAGCGGATTGAGTCTCAGGAGGGGTGGACATGAATTAGCTGGCGAGACACGAGGAGTGTTGTGGCTGTAGCGTGGATTGAAGGAATACTGCATGGGCCTGGAATTGATATTATGGAATACTGTCTTCATTCAAACATTCCCTTTGTACAATCACTTCAATTCTAAACTACACTACACACTCTCAGAACTAAAGATAGTAAAGTGTCACTGAGGCAGTGCCCCTCTTGTCACTGGGTTAGGACCCTTAAGGGTACATCTCAGTAACTTTAGTCAGGGAACATAATTATGCTTTTTATTTTACTGTTCTGTTTTAAAACATTCGGTTATGAAAAGGTACAAATACAAACTTTTTCACCTGGAAAAACTTATTTAAGGTTCACAATCAGACCTTGAAACCACTGTTGTACCTTTGAGGGAATATTTACGTTGTTTGTACCTTGATAAGCAAAACATGTACCCTGCACTGAACCTTTATTTCGAACAGTGCAGGTTTCGGGGATTTGGAGACCCCTCTGGTGGAAACGTGTAAGTGCGGAAGAACAATTACCAAGAGGATGATTCAAAGAGAATTCAGTCAAAACGAAGGGCGCATATTCTGAGCATGTGAGTTAATTATGTGCTATTGTCATCATATCTTCATCAGTGTAATGTTGATTCTGAGATCATTTGAGGCCTAAACATCGAGCTGGACCTTCTTTTTGAGCCTGTTTGTGTCACGTTAATATGTACGATGTGGTGTGAAAAACTCCCGCCAAATCCATCCCAATGCCTGTGACTTTTAGATCATTATTTCAGGCTTTACAGGGCGACTTGCAGCAATGCATTTTATTCATTTTTTAGATTCAATCATTTTTCATATGATTTTAAATTTAATGTTTAATATCTTCTCTTCCAATCATTGTTTCAATCATGTTTCATACATACATACATCATCTAAACCGCTTATCCTTCTGGGTCGCGGTGGGGTGCTGGAGCCTATCCCAGCTGTCATTGGGCGGAAGGCAGGATATACCCTGGACAGGTCGCCAGTCCATCGCAGGGCAGACAGACAGACATACACATTCACACCTAGGGGCAATTTAACGTGTCCAATCGGCCTGACTGCATGTTTTTGGACTGTGGGAGGAAACCGGAGTACCCGGAGGAAACCCACGCAGACACGGGGAGAACAGGCAAACTCCACACAGAAATGACCCTGGTCGCCCGGCCGGGAATCGAACCCAGGTCATTCTCGCTGTGAGGCAACAGCGCTACCGTGCTGCCCTCAATCATGTTTCAATCGTTTTTAATTTATATTCTCTTACATCTTTTTAAATTTTAATTTGAATCTTTGTATTTTTTCATTTGTAATGCATTTTGAATGCAGTGTATGAAAGATGCTATATACATAAACTTGCATTATCATCAATGAAAAAGCCAGCTAAAGGCACTGCAACTCTCATCTGTCGTACTTTGTAACCGCCTCTAAACTCATCATTGTATAGTTGGTGTCATGTCGATATCAGAATGCCCAAGCTAGTTTTCTGAAATATTACCACTGCTACATGCAAGCTAACACTGCTGTGCATTGAACTGACATCATAAGACTGGCAACCTCACCAAACTACCCCACACAAACCAGCAAGCTCTGTCAAATGTGGTGGTTGAGTGTCTTTGGCAGTTTTAGACTATAGTTTGAGTGGCTGAGTGGATCAACCTCAGCAGTGCTGCTGGAGTTTTTAAACACCTCAGTGTCACTGCTGGACTGAGAATAGTCCACCAACCAAAAATATCCAGCCAACAGCGTCCTGTGACCACTGATGAAGGACTAGAGGATGACCAACACAAACTGTGCAGCAGCAGATGAGCTATCGTCTCTGACTTTACATCTACAAGGTGGACCGACAAGGTAGGGGTGTCTAATAGAGTGGACAGTGAGTGGACACAGTGTTTAAAAACTCCAGCAGCACTGCTGTGTCTGAACTACTCAGACCAGCACAACACACACTAACACACCACCACCACGTCAGTGTTACTGCAGTGCTGAGAATGATCCACCACCCAAATAGTACCTGCTCTGTGAGGGTCCATGGGGGTCCTGACCACTGAAGAACAGGGTAAAAGGGGGCTAACAAAGTATCAGAGAAACAGATGGACTACAGTCTGTAACTGTAGAACTACAAAGTGCACCTATATAGTAAGTGGAGCTGATAAAATGGACAATGAGCGTAGAAACAAGGAGGTGGTCATAACGTTATGCCTGATCTGTGTATGTCTAGCGATTTGGCATTCATCCAATTTAACATTTAGTGCACTATTTGGCTGTGAGAGCCATAGTTTCATGACTTATATAGGACTAGAACTAAGGACTAGCTGCACCATTTGGGATTCAGCCCAACAGAAACTTTTAATGATTTCTATGCCTTTTTAAGCAGGTTGGGCAGCTGCAGCACCTAAACAATGAATGCTCTGCTGAAAAACAAAAGCTAATGTGGCTAATAATGTATTTGTGGTTCTCATCTCATGTCTTTTCAAAGGAATACTTCATCCAAACATGCTAGCTTGGCTAACATCTATAAAAGCTAGCAGTGCGCAGTTGATGTGATGCTTAGTGCAGCCCTATTAGCTTCCTTTTATCATTAGCGCTGCTTTCAGCGACATTGGCCTTTATTCAAATGTAAATGTGAGTAATTACTTAGACTGGTGACCACATTATGACTGAAAACTTGATTTTTATGTAAATACAAACCCTAATTAATGTGCTGACAGAGCAATGAAGCACAATGCTTACACTAATAGATGAGGATAAAGTTGCTAACGTAGCATAGCAATGAGTTCAGAGGAAAAAAAACACACCCGGGTTGTTTCTTGTTTCTTGTTATATCAGTCTGCTCTTCACTGTACCGTCTCTGGGGGCCGGAAATTAAATCGGCTGAAGCAGCGCAGAGGCCTGGATAATGTTGTACAAAACAGCGCTAGCCGGCGAGCGGAGTGTCTATCTGTGCATTTATCTGTCGATTCATAGAGAGATTTGCTGGCTGAAAGGACAGAATGTCAGCCCTATCGTTGTCTGATCGAGCATGGGTGTATTTGTAAATTGCATCAGCGTGAGTGACAGTAGAAATGAGTAGCCATTAGCGCGTAGCGGTCTGGCGCGAGCACATTATCCGGCAGCCTATTACAGGTCACAGCTGTGCCAGACGTGGCCGATTCCATTCCAAGACTTCACCGGCAGCAAGCCTTTTTTTTCTGGCCCTGTTATGCCAGGATTGCAGGAGCGGAATAACAGGCTGCATACAGGCATTTCTGTTATGCGTCTGAATGCAGGAACTACCCTGCTGAAATAAATCATAGAAACCATTATGAGTGTCTGCTGCTTCCTGGTGACGTCCAAAAGTCACTTATGGTATTCCTGATGGGCTGATCTCACAGTGTAAAGGACTCCAGATGCATTTGCCGGCTTCCTAGCGGGATCTGTGCTACAAGACACTAGTGGTATCTAATTTTAACCATGAAGCCAATTTTATCACCTTTTAATCCAGGGGTGCACAGCTCTGGGCCTGGAAGGCCGGGTCCAGCTAGTTTGGTGATTTACCCACTCAAACAAACATGATTACACTCATTTGTTAATTGCCAGGTTTAGTGGGTGTGTTTAAGTACGGCAGGGGTCGGCACCATGTGGCTTCAGAGCCGCATGCGGCTCTTTTACTGTCCTGTTGTGGCTCCACAGCAGAATTAGATTTGTAGGTAAAAATAAAATAATCCTCCTTTACAGTAAAATAAAGCTCTGCTGATCGTTCAACACCGTTTAACAATAAAAGGTCTTAAACTCTGGAGTTAATGTAGAACTGCTAATTCACCCTTTAACCCTGAAGATTAGCACAGTCTGCTGGTCACCATAGTAGCGCAGACAACAATCTGGCCTAGCTAGTGGCTAACGAAAAGGCAAAGAGAAAGTTTTAAGACGAACGTCGATAATTTGGAGACGAATGAACTTATTTGTGTCTATAATCACGCCTGATTATCCTGATACGTTTAATCTGCAACAAGAAACTATCAAACACTAAAAAGTCACGTGGCTGAAGCCAGATTCTCATTCGCCAGCTTCTCATTTGAATTGTCCCGTTCCACCTTAAATGGTGCAGCAGTTACATTCTGGCGACTCAGGTGCCATTTAAGGTAGAACAGGAAAATTCTAACAAGAAGCTGTTGAATGAGAAGCTAACCTTGTAAAAAAATTGAATGTTGAGAGACGTTTTACAAGAAACTGTTCAACAATTGTGGAAAAGTTTCCTGCCAGAGATGCGAGAAAAGCAGCTATAGCTGAGCTAAAGCTTAAAGCAGAGCAAAGTAAGTCTGTGTTTTTGTTTACATTATATTTTTTAGCCTATACTAGTACATCAGCACATACTGAGACATATTTACAGCCAAGAGTTGTGGCTCCCAAGGTGGTTTGATTTTTGTTGAAAGGACAAAAAGGCTCTTCTTAACATTTGGGTTGTGACCCCTGCAATGGGGAAACCTCCCAACCTAATGATTGTAATGATATTTTCAGCACGGTTATGTTTGATAGATATAAAAATGTACAACAGCTTTCATTACCATCAACAGTTTAACTCCAGCACTCTTAAAGGGCCCATATCCCACATTTAATAACATTTATCTGGCTTACAACCTCGCTTTTCCCTTTGAACTCAACAGGCTGCTACTGTACTCATATCATGGAGGCCGAAGTAATACGTAAACATCGTAAAATCTAAACATCCACTCCCCAGTTCACACAGTCATTTACATCTAACTGCCTATTCAGCCTACAGCAGTTTAGCTCCGCCCATTCGTACTGAGTTCTACTGAGTGTTTTAGCTCTGACTGCTTTTTAAATGAGGCGCAGACCACAGCTATCAGTCTTGAGGCCGAGGGTGGAAAACGGTCATGTAAAAATGATTTATGACCATTTTTGTTAAATCAAACCACACCAGTGTTATTAGTGGACCTCAAGGGAGAGAATACAAGAAAAATGTATGATATGGACCCTTTAAGACACATATTTGCAAATGATCTCTGATAGGAGAGCCCTTCATCTGACCCCAGAACAGTATGCCTTGAAACTTTAACATTGTTTATATAATAGTTAAAAATCTTGTTAAAAAAGAGGAAAATTTAGTTTTCAATATATGTGGCCCTTTTAAAAAAGTCCTTTAAGGCCACAGGTTCAGTACTAATTTCTTACCTTTAGCAGCTTTGACTCGAATTGGCCGAGATTCCTCGGAATAACGACTGTTTCCTGCTCGTCCCACAGACTTCACCCGGAAGACGTACTCCTTATTCGTCTTCAGGCCGTGCACTGTGAACCTGAGAAAGAAAACAAGTCGTAATGTTCATATGATCCACACAGTCACTCTGACAGACTGTAATACACTACAGGAAGTATAGGGGGCGATATGGCTTCTACTGTTTCATTTAAAAAGTGCTCTATAATGTTCATATGATCCACACAGTCAATCTGACAGACTGTAATACACTACAGGAAGTGTAGGGGGCGATATGGCTTCTACTGTTTCATTTAAAAAGTGCTCTAAGGTGGGTAGAAGTGGACGATGGCATATTAAAAAAGTTTTATTCAGTATGGAAATGAACTGAGGCTGTGGCTCCACACTAATCAACTCATTTTGTTATGTTAATGCTTTCATCAGGGAGAATCAGACCTGGCTCCAGAGACTGGTTTGTTGTTGATGGTTCTCCAGTCTGACGTCCCCACCTCGCTGCAGTACAGATAGTATCCCAGAATGCCCTCCGTGTCCTTAGGCTCTTTCCACAGCAGCAGAACTGACCTCTCCGTATCAGGGATGGCTTGAACACTGTGGGGGGCAGCGGGCACCCCTACAAATGAGAATATACATTTAAGTAAAGCACAAAAAACACCTGAATGTACAGAATTTCCCACCCCGACCCAAATGTACTCAATCAGCCAAGACATGATTGGTCTTCAGCTTTGCACTGGAACAACAAGGATAATGTAGCTAACAAGGAATGCAAACTAATTAGCACTGTGCTAACTGCAAGCCTAAACAGGAAAAAAATGGTATCTTGTCAAGCAAAATTATCTTAAATATAGTAAAGAAATCTAATATTTACAACAATGAGATTGTTGTAAGCTTAATTTCAGATTATTCAACTTATTTCTAGACATTTTTTACTTGTTTTAAGTAATTTTATCAAGTAAAATTATCTCATTATACTGACAGATAATTTTGCTTGTTGTAAGAAATGTGCTTGAAACCAGCTAAATTATCTGCAAGTCAGATAATTTTACTTAATAAAATGACCCAAAACAAGTAAAAAAAAATCTGGAAATAAGCTAAATAATCTTATAATAAATGCACAACCATCTCAAAATGGGAAATGTGATATATATCGACTAGATCTGAGATCATTTTACTTGACAAGATCCCATTTTTTGCAGTGTAAATTATCACACGCTTATCCTGAACTGTGTTGGGTTCAGTAATCTCAGACTTGCTTATGTGGTTATGGTAACTTTAACCTGACATAATGATATAAACACATCATGGCAGATTTCATATGCTGTCATAACAGTTATGACAGATTTTGTTCAGAAATATCCCTGTCAGAAAAGCCAGCACAGACCAGCATGGCCAACCGTCAGTTTTGTTATGTCAGCTAACAGACACCTGTGCTGGTTAGCATCACACTGAGTGATGGGGGGAGACGGGGGGCCATCCTACCCATCCAGACACAGCGAGACCAACTGTGTTCTCTTGGACTCCCGGCCACGGATGGCTATTTTTGGGATTTTTATATTGCATAAACATGAACTAAAGTACATATCTGAAAACAGCATCAGCCATCATAAAACCTGAAAACCGTCCATTTGTTTGTCCATTTTTGTAGCTAACAGTAGGTCATACAGTGTCACTTTCACTCCACTATCCAGTCCTTTACACTGCACCTATACTCTTGGGGTCTCTAATATGTGGGTCCACCCACCGAGCGGTTCTCCCAGTGTGATGGGCTGGCTGGGCTCCGAGGGGTCACTGATGCCGTACTTGTTGATGGACCGAATGCGGAAGCAGTAGGCCTTTCCCTTCTGCAGGTCAAACGCAGCAAACCTCGTAGATCTGACCGTCATGTCCATGCTGGCCAGGTGCCAACTCTCCTTACCGGCAATGGACTAAAAATTCATCACATCACATCAAACAGCATTTAGTGTTTAATGAAATAGTCACCACTCAGTATTCACTAATGAACCTTCAGGAAAATATGCAGCTAAACTAGAGGACATCTATCTAACTTTCTTTCTGTCTGTCTGTCTGCCTGTCTATGTATCTATCTGTCTATCTGTCTATAGTTGTATGCAAATGGTTTGGCTCCCCTGGTCAGATGATACATTCTGTTGATTTTCTACATGTAAATAAGTGAACAGATTCTCTACAGAGACACACTTCTGCACATTTTAATACACAATTATTGTTTATTTGCTGAATATAACATTGTGCATTTCCAATGGTTATTGCATATTTCATAATTTTTTCCCAATATGTTAAACTCAGCAAATAAAAGGAAATTGTCCACTCACAAAAGGAAGGAAAAATCAGTGAACAAACTAGATTTGTCAAAACTGGAGTTCAACCATGATTAACAGCTACAGAGAAAATGAGGCTCCTAACAACCACCTGGAAGACCTGGGAGACACCAAAACAGCAAACTTGGCAAACAACGGACTGACCTCCCCAGAGTCCAGACCTCAACATCATTGAATGTGTTTAGAATTACTTGGATCGTGAGAAACAGGAAGTGCAACCAATGTCTAAGACTGAACTTTGAAGGTTCATATTACTGTATATACACAGTGTTCTGTATATGTCTATCTGTCTATCTATCTACATATATATAGTCGTTTTTCAGTTTTTGAAATCATTTGAAAATACCTGTTCACCTTTACATTGTGTGTAAATTTCATGATGAATGGACCAAAACAAATGACCCAAAATTACTTGGAAAAAAACTCTGGTTCCATTGACTTACATTAAAAGTAAAGTGTGTTTTTTTCCTTCTCCTGTAAAGTTACCATTTTGTATCATTATATATACAGTGGGGCAAAAAAGTATTTAGTCAGCCACTGATTGTGCAAGTTCTCCTACTTAGAAAGATGAGAGAGGTCTGTAATTTTCATCATAGGTACACTTCAACTATGAGAGACAAAATGAGAAAAAAAAATCCAGGAAATCACTTTGTAGGATTTTTAAAGAATTTATTTGTAAATTATGGTGGAAGATAAGTATTTGGTCAATAACAAAAGTTCAACTCAATACTTTGTAACATAACCTTTGTTGGCAATGACAGAGATCAAACATTTCCTGTAAGTCTTCACCAGGTTTGCACACACTGTAGCTGGTATTTTGGCCCATTCCTCCATGCAGATCTCCTCTAGAGCAGTGATGTTTTGGGGCTGTCACTGGGCAACACGGACTTTCAACTCCCTCCACAAATTTTCTATGGGAGTTGAGGTCTGGAGACTGGCTAGGCCACTCCAGGACCTTGAAATGCTTTTTACGGAGCCACTCCTTCGTTGCCCGGTGTGTTTGGGATCATTGTCATGCTGGAAGACTCAGCCACCATCCATCTTCAATGCTCTCACTGATGGAAAGAGGTTTTGGCTTCAAATCTCACGATACATGGCCCCGTTCATTCTTCCCTTAACACGGATCAGTCGTCCTGTCCCCTTTGCAGAAAACAGCCCCATAGCATGATGTTTCCACCCCCATGCTTCACAGTAGGTATGGTGTTCGTGGGATGCAACTCAGCATTCTTCTTCCTCCAAACACGACGAGTTGAGTTTTTACCAAAAAGTTCTATTTTGGTTTCATCTGACCACATGATATTCTCCCAGTCCTCTTCTGGATCATCCATATGCTCTCTGGCAAACTTCAGACAGGCCTGGACATGTACTGGCTTAAGCAGGGGGACACGCCTGGCACTGCAGGATTTGAGTCCCTCTTGGCGTAGTGTGTTACTGATGGTAGCCTTTGTTACTTTGGTCCCAGCTCTCTGCAGGTCACTCCTCAGTTCCCTCCGTGCAGTTCTGGGATTTTTGCTCACCATTCTCATGATCATTTTGACCCCACGGGATGAGATCTTGCGTGGGGCCCCAGATCGAGGGAGATTATCAATGGTCTTGTATGTCGTCCATTTTCTTACAATTGCTCCCACAGTTGATTTATTCACACCAACCTGCTTGCCTATTGTAGATTCACTCTTCCCAGCCTGGTGCAGGTCTACAATTTTCTTCCTGGTGTCCTTCGACAGCTCTTTGGTCTTGGCCATGGTTGAGTTTGGAGTCTGACTGTTTGAGGCTGTGGACAGGTGTCTTTTATACAGATAACGAGGTCAAACAGGTGCCATTAATGCAGGTAACGCGTGGAGGACAGAAGAGCTTCTTAAAGAAGAAGTTACAGGTCTGTGAGAGCCAGAAATCTTGCTTGTTTGTGGGTGACCAAATACTTATCTTCCACCATAATTTACAAATAAATTCTTTAAAAATCCTACAAAGTGATTTCCTGGATTTTTTTTTCTCATTTTGTCTCTCATAGCTGAAGTGTACCTATGATGAAAATTACAGACCTCTCTCATCTTTCTAAGTAGGAGAACTTGCACAATCAGTGGTTGACTAAATACTTTTTTGCCCCACTGTATATACACTGTGATGGACTGGCGACCTGTCCAGGGTGTATCCTGCCTTCTGCCCAATGACAGCTGGGATAGGCTCCAGCACCCCATCGTGACCCAGAAGGATAAGCGGTTTAGATGATGTGTGTGTGTGTGTGTGTGTGTGTATATATATATATATATATATATATATATATATATATATATATATATTTGGCAGAATTTGGCAGAAGATCAATATATGAAACAATCTACACACTTATTATGTAATCCTTCATGAAAATGTGATTCCAGACTTTTGACCTGTACTGTACTATTAAATTTCTTTTATTCTTTTCTTATAGATTTCAGTCTGATGGATGCTCTTGCTCCTCCGTCCACGTTTGTCTTCTCGTTTTTAATAAAAATTACATTTAAATAAAAAAAGGACGTTTCTATGAAGTTAATCTTTTTCATATTGTCCTGAATGAAGGTAGATGAGCTCCACAATTTCAGCGCCTCTTGATGGATCGGACAGTTTTATTACAGAGCTACTTATAAAAAAGTCCAATAAAAAGCGCGTGTCCTGTGGCACTTCACAGCTTTGCCTCGCTCATTATGATCTCGGCAGGCTGCTGGCGTCTTCCTCCCGGATGATATTGGGGAGAAATTCAGCCGTTCCTGTGCCGCAGATATGAAACCGGCACCTCTGGCAGTGTAAGACTGAGCGAGGCCCTATTAGACGACTTGAACTTTCAAAACAGCTTCCAAACTTTGGAAATAAAAACAGGGAAGATATTATTTCAGCTTTTTCTTCGCTGTGCGGGCGGCCCAAGTTGAAACGCCACCCACTGCGCGCGCTGAAACTCTCGCTGAGCGTAAAACAAACTGGTGCGGCTTAGAGAAGCTGCTTGTCTCTTTGAAGCTAATGGGGGAGTAAACTGCACAGCCGGAGTTCAAATGAACAGCTTTAGGGCGCGTTAGGTTTTTCGGTTTCTAATGATTCCTCCTGTTCTCTCCTTCCACAAAACCACCCACCACCCGTCTCCCCTGCTGTAGCTTTAACAAGCCTAGGGGTCAAAGGGCAGAGTTAGGCTCAATCCAATGTCTTATTTGTACACCTACCCCTTGTTTTCGAGTGTCATCTTCCCCTCGGAACTGAGTTACAAGGGGTAGTGATTGAAATCCTCCCTCTGAAATGGGATAAAGCTCAAATAAAGAAGAACATGACTTCATTAACAGCTACCAGCGCTGCTCTGTAGGCGACCCTGCCAGTCTGCAGTGACAGCAGAGGAGGGTAAAGTTCAGCTCCTCACTGCTGGGCTTTAGTTACATTTAGGGCATCATATGCCTTCAAAGACCCACCACTAATTCTTCAGTGATATGAAGCTGAAGTCAGATATTCACCAGCTTCTTGGTTGAATTTTCCCGTTCCACCTTAAATGGTGGAACCATTAAACCATTCAAGGTGGAAGGGGAAATTTAGTTAGCTACCGAGACATCATCAGACTATTAGTGATTTTTATTCTTGTTATGAAGAAAAGGATCATAATACATTGAAACGACATTAAACTAAGATAAAACAATGTTTATTGTAATTATTAACTGAGAAAATTCTCACATATGTGTCGCTCGCTGAGCCATCTTGCCGGTTTTTCTTTTTTTTTTCTGGAGTGAGTCTCTAAAAACCTCCATTTGGAGGGTCATGTAGCCCAAACACTTCGCCCCACCCCTCTATCTCAACAACAATCAGGACACCCTACCCTTAGACGTGAACGTGCACAACGTAGGGCTAAGGGCTAAGCAGTAGTAGTGAGGGGTAAAATGGGATTGGACCTTAGTTTGACTATTACGCTACTACTATGTGTATTCGGGACTAGACTCAGACTCGAGACTAAAGATGCAACAAGATTTCAGCTTGAGAAAGACAGCGTTTAAAGGAATGAAGCAAAACAGCTTGAAACACTTGGCAGTGGGGAACACTCAGGGCCCTCTTGGCCCTCAGAGAAGCAAAATAAAAAATAAATGTCTGTAATTGTACGTTATTTTTGTTTAATAAATTCATAATGCTTGTATTATAACTTGACAAATATTGTAGTAATACTCTTATTTCATTGTTAAGTTTTGGTTGGAAACAAAAGAGCTAAGTTCTTGAAATAGCCAATAGAAAATGATCCACTCAGATTGTTTTCTCTGGGGTATCTAAGCAGATACAGCCAAACGAGCTCTCCCATTGGTCAGGACTTCAGGAGCTGAACTGAAGGCCTTAAACATTAAATGAAATACCAACATAATTAGAAACTTGCAGTCAGGCAAATTTTGATTTACAGTGGGTGAGAAAACACATCACTCTGGTCCTTCTGGAAGTTCTAGATAAGTCACAGACCATGAATGCGAGTCAGAGTCGAAGTAAGTTTCGGTTGGTTGTTAGGAATGGAAAACAGCGGCAGCTTTACTGGAGGAGTCACTGTAAATCTGATAGATATAAGCTCAAATATATATTAAAGTCTGTTACAAATATCAAATATCCAGGTTTAATTGGGAAAAAACATAAAAGGCGGCCTGAACAGTGGTTACACAGCAAGGAACAGCCCAAAAATTCACTATTTACTAGAACAGCCACAAAATGTTCCAGTGAATTGGCATTATCTTAGCGCTAACATACCACTAGAAATTAGCATTATCATAGACATGTGGCCCAAACTGAAGGCCTAGCTCTAATAGTCAAAGTTCACCACTGATAACAAATATGCTATTTAGCGCAATAGCTAATTTAGCTGAGGTCGGATTCACTAAATACTAAGAAATTCTGAAATCTATGTTAAATTCTCAAAGATTCTACTTTTCCTTTTTTAATTCTCAATTTTAGTCGTGTACAGTCCCACCTGTTAGCTAGGTCTCGCTGTTTCACACCGTGATGGAGGGTGAAGGCATCAGCTTCCTCTGAGACACGTGAAGCTCAACCACGTCTTTTCAAACTGCCTCCAAAGCAAAGTCATTGGAGCTCAACACGCTTGGAGGAGAACACTAACTGCTAGTCCCTGAGTGATGGGGCGAAATGGAGGACCGTCCTAACCACCCAAGCTCTCTTGGACTCCGAGCCACAGATGGCTGTGGCATCACTGCATATCGAACTCATAATCTCCTGACGATAGAGCCACTCAGGAACACCGAGGCTTCCACTTTTCACTCAAATATTTATGCTAATAATACTATTTAGGATGAAAAACTAACTCAGTTAAAACTAAACGAATGTAAAATAGAAGCATCACCCGTTCTACGAAGTAAGTGAGCGGTTCTTTGCCGCGTGGGTCCGGTTCAGTCCAGCTGATCACAGCGTAGGAGTCACTCAGCTCACACACATGCACATCGGTCGGAGGGAACGGCACACGGATCTGACCTGCAGGAGGAAGAGAGAGAAAGAAGAAGAGGATGAGACAGTGAGAGTATCAGTATTGACTCGGTATAGACTGAATTGAGATTCAATGATTTAACTATGATTCTCTGGAAAATTATCCAATAATTTAATTATGATCCTTTAGGAAATGCTTCAATGATTCATTTATGGTTCTTTAGGTAACATAGCAATGATTTGGTTATGATTTTTCTGGAAATGATTCAATGATTCAATTTAAGGTTCTTTAGGAAACAAAGCAATGATTCAGTTTTGATTCTTTAGGAATAATACAATGATTTGTTTATGATTCTTTAGGAGATGATTCCATGATTTGTTTAAGAGACTTCATGAAATGCTTCAATGCTTCATTCATAGTTCTTGAGGAAACGAAGCTATGTTTTGGTTATAATTCTTTAGGAAATTATTCAATGATCTGTTTGTGATTCTTTAGGAAATGATTCAATGATTTGTTTATAATTTTTTAGTAAATGATTCAGTGATTCCTTTATGATTCTTTAGGAAATTATTCAATTATTTGTTTATGAGGCTTCATTAGATGCTTCAATGATTCATTTATAGTTCTTTGGGAAACAAAGCAATGATTTGATTACGATTCTTTAGGAAATGATTTGGTTATTAGTTTATGGTTCCTTAGGAAGTGGTTCAGTGATTTGCTTCTAGTTCTTTAGGAAAGGATTCACAATGATTTGATTCAGTTCAGTCATTTGACATTCTTTTGTAAACAATTTGTAAAAAAAGCATGATTGAAAGAAGCATTTAATGATGTTAAAAAATACTACTGTAACAAAACGACAGAATGTATTGTTTTTATTGTCCTTATAGAAGCCATAAAGAACATTTTATAAAGTTTGTTTCATGAAGTGTTTTGTTAAAAATGGGCAATTTATTTAGTATTATATTAAATTAAACAAGCTATTTCTAGTTGTTTCTTATCTTAAAATGTAATTTTAACATCAAACCATTGTTGCCTCCATAAGTTCGCAACATAACTTTAACGAAATATCAAAGTTATAACAATAATACGTTTTCTTTGGGGACTATTTTGCCTTAGAACACCCTGCATATATCCCTCCATCATGAATGTGCTTTAAAAAATACATTTTTGGCAGAAAATCTAGCTCAAAACTATCGTGAAACAATGTCTCAGTGAATTCATAACCATTTCATGTAGTAACTTTGTGTGAGGGAGCTTTTAGAGGTGGATGTCTGGTTCCTATCACCACCACTGTGAACAGTTCTGACTCGGTAAGTTTCTCTAGAACAGAGCGTTTCACACCAAACCACTCTGAATGACTCTGTTTACATCTTAACCAGTTATTTATGCAGAAATTTTGAAAAATTGGTGGAATTCCCCTTTACAGTGGGAGAAATCATCAAGTAAAATCAGAAGACGTTTCACAGCCTTCCTTGTCATCAGCTGCAGGGTTTGTTCTGATGAGATTTATGGTTCGTGTCTTACTCTCCAGCTGGTCCTTGGTGATCACAATCTCTCTCCCCGCGTCCACCTTGACCACTGAAAGACAGAGAGAACAAAAGAAATGGACTCAGAGGGAAACGAAGGCAGCCATCAGCAGCAGCAGTGAACAGTGTGACAGAAATAAAGGTATTTAATAAGAGAGCCCAGCGGGAGAGACGAGCTGACAGTTCCAGGATAAATCTTAATTCCTCTCGTTTGAGCACAGATACCATCGAGTCTGAAACATGACGTCCAGCCGCCGGACCTGATCACGAGAGCTGTATCAGCGATAAGGAGGCGTCTGACAGAGGTGCTTGAATAAAGGAGATATGAAGGACGGCGTGTGGAGCCTGAGGCCTGATGCTGGCGGACGGTGTGTGATCTGATGATATGAGATCATAAACTCATCACCATGACGATGCATGTCTTCCTCCAATATCTGATACATTAACTGTATTATTGTTTATGTACTCACTAATTATTAAAATGAGTTTATTTAAACTTATATTTTTATTTTATATATAAAAAAAAATTATTTTAAGCCTAAAGAAACCACAGACTGACTGGACACACTCCCAAAAATGTGGAATCACTTTTCATTATAATTACTGCATTTTTAATTATTTTTTTCAGTAATAACTTAAAAGATATTTTAGATATTTTATTCAATATTTCAAAAAATTTGGAAAAAACAGTATTAGATTTTTTAATATAATATGTATGGTAAATAGCTGTTGACAGAAATGTTTGAAATTATTATAAAAATATTTTTTATTGTAATAAAATTTTTATAACATTATCTGCCTCAAGGTTTGACCATGACTTCTGAAATAATAAATCATTTCATTCTTGAAATTAAGTTTACTTCATTCTAATTTTATTACAAATGTATTGTGTATATTAATTTTAATGCAATTTTATTCTGAATATTATTTTTAAAGGAATTTTATTTTTCATTTGAAATTTATTCTGCATATTAATTGAATTATAATTTAATTCTGCGTGTTAAATTTACTATAATTTAATTTATGGATATTAAGTTTCATTCTGGATGTTGATTTTAAAATCTATTTCTGGGTATTACATTTATTTTACTTTATATATATATATATATATACATATTTATATATATATATATTAAGTTTATTATAACTTCATTCTGTGTATTAATTTAAATATAATTTAAATGAATATGTTTAAACCAATTTAAATAAAATGCAATTTCAATCTGGATATTAATTTTATTAGAACTTCAAAATTTTAAATATTAATTTTCTTAAAACTTCCTTCTGGATGTTCTAAGTTTTCTTTTACAGCTCTGTTCATCATTCTGGACAATCTAATATTCCTACATTTTTACAGCTTTATTAAATTATCGTTTTATACTGCTTTATATTAAAACGTCTTTATATTATTGAAATCTGTATTTCACATTTTTTTAATTGTCTCTAATACTGATTAGTATTATGATACTCCATTACCCATAGTCCTGCTGGGCTCCAGGGGATCGGAGGTGAGGATGGGGTGTGTGGGTTTGGACGGGCGTCCCACGCCGGCCTGGTTAACGGCGCACACTCTGAACTGGTACATGGTGTTTTCCTTAAGACCCATCACAGGATAATAACACACCTTCTGAGGAACCTCATTACAGCGGATCCACTGCAGAGAACCAAGCTCACTCCTACAGAGAGGGGGAGAGAGAGAGAGAGAGAGAGAGAGAGAGACTTGACTTTGAAACACCTGTAATGTACCATCAAACTCATCAAACAAAAGTAATCAGCCAACATAAACAATCAGCACAATAACAGAACCTTCACTGCATCACAGAGTTACCGAAACCCACCCCCTGCTCATCAGGTTCACAGATATAGCCCCCAACCCCCCATACAGCAAAAAAACAATCCACATCATCAATAGGGCTATGATAAGCATATTCCAAATTAAGCCGTTTCAAAACCAGACCCCTTACCATCAGAGCAGGGTCAGCACCCCCACTTCCCTTAACTGTGTTCTTCCTGGTACACCAGATTTATCCTCTTAGAAGCAGAGTACTTTGGTCTGTTTGTGGTTAATGTACAGCCCTCCACTTGAGGTCCCCCATTCTTTTCTCAATGGGCCTTTTGTACAGGGGCCCACCAGCTACCTTTCAGGGACCAAGACCGCTGAAACTCCCTAGAGTCGGGGCCCCCAGTCGAAGGAGCTTTCCCTGACCCTCTTGTCAGTCTTCCCTTTCCACATTGACCTCCAGCTCTGGAAAGTCTTCCACTTCCACTCTGGCGGTCTTCAGCAGCAGACACACTCAAATACTCCAAAACAGCAGCAGACAAGTCGGCCCTACACTGGTCCAGCACTAGACGCATGGACCTAGGTCTCACCAGGCCTGCTAACTGACCTGCCGTTAACCAACACAACCAACAGAGAGAGAGAGAGAGAGAGAGAGAGAGAGAGAGAGAGAGAGAGAGAGAAAGAAAGAGAGGACAGAGAGAATAGAGAGAGAGAGATAGACAGATAGATAGATAGATAGATAGATAGATAGATAGATAGATAGATAGATAGAGAGAGAGAGAGGGAGAGATAGAGAGAAAGAGAGAAAGAGAGAAAGAGAGAAAGAGAAAGATAGATAGATAGATAGATAGATAGATAGATAGATAGATAGATAGATAGATAGATAGAGATAAATAGATAGATAGAGAGAGAGCAGAGAGAGAGAGGGAGAAAGATAGATAGATAGATAGATAGATAGATAGATAGATAGATAGATAGATAGATAGAGAAAGAGAGAGAAAGAGATAGACACAGATAGAGAGAGAGAGAAAAGAGATAGATAGACAGAGAGAGAGAGAAAGAGATATATAGAAAGAGAGAGAGAGAGAAAGAGAAAGATAGATAGATAGATAGATAGATAGATAGATAGATAGAAAGAGAGAGAGAGAGAGAGAGAGAGAGAGAAAGAGAAAGATAGATAGATAGATAGATAGATAGAAAGAGAGAGAGAGAGAGAGAGAGAGAGAGAGAGAGAGAGAGAGAGAGAGAAAGATTCTACGATTTTCTTACATTTTACTTTTTACTCCTGATGTCATCTTATAATGTTTCTGTGGGTTCATTTTTACAGCCTCTCTTAATCCTTTATAATTGCTCAGGCTGTTTTTGTTACTGTGCCTTTAAGACTGACACATGTAAATGAGCCATGTTCTGATTGGCTGGCCGGTATTACTTCATTCAAAAAAGCAGTCCAGGCTGAAACACTCCTCATAACTTCAGTGTGAGTGGGCGGGGCTAAACTGGCTGTGTAAGCCAATAGACATAAATGTGTTGGTCGTTTTGACATTACAAAAACAATGAATTGAAAACAGGCTGTTTTTCCAGCTTGGTTTCCATAAATGTGCTAAACTAATGGGGGAGTAAAACCATGTTTACGTACTGCAGCAAACGCTCTAATTTATTTTTTAGGTGAGGAAAAAGTAGTAAAAGTGTATCTGTAAGGTGTCTTTAAGGTATCATCTCTCTCTGTGTTTCACTGTTTGAACTGAGTGTTTTACTCGCTAAAGAAATGAAAACCTGAGAGAACCTGAAAAACAACAGTTTCTACATTTACATGTTCCTGAAAATGACGACACGCCCAGCTCAGCGCAGGAGAAACGACAATAACAACAGCAGAAATGAAGATGATTGTGGAAAACGTGGCTGTGAGCGGAGAAACGAGAGACTCGCCGTCACCTGGAAAACAAAGTAGGAGAAAACAAAACCCCCAAACTTCTCACAGAGCTGTGAGGTGTTGCTAGGAAACAAGCTCCCCGTCTCCCAGCGACATCCATCCCGAACAGACACCCCCTCTCTCTATCTCTCTCTCTCTTCACTTTTTCCATCTTTCTTTCTCTCTTCTTTCTCTGTCCCTCTCTCTCTCTCCCTTCATTTTCCAACCCATTCTCTTTCCATTCACCTTTCTCATCTGTCTTTTCCTCTCTCTCTCTCTCTCTTCTCTTTCTGGATCCCTTTCTCTTGCTTTTCCATCCTTCTCTTCCTTTTTCTCTATTCCTTGCCTCTCTCTCTCCCTTCTCTCACTCTCTCTTTCTCTCTCCCTTCTCTCCTCCATTACTCTCTCTCCCTTCTCTTTCCCTATCTTTCTCTTCTTCCTCTTTCTCCATTCCTCTCTCTCCCTTCTCTTTCCCTATACTTGTCTCTTCCTCTCCTTTCTCTTTCTCTGCCTCTTTTTCCCCATCCTTCTCTCTCTCCTTTTCTTTCCAACCCCTCTCTCTCCTTCCCTTTCTCATCCTTCTTTCATCTTTCTCCTTCCCATTCCTCTCGCTCCTTCTCTTTCTCCATCCTTCTTTCTCCTTCTCTGTCTCCATCCCTCGCTCTCCTTTCTCTTCTCCATCCCTCTCTCATTTCTCTTCTCCATCCCTCTCTCATTTCTCTTCTCCATCCCTCTCTCTCTTGCTTCTCTCTGTCCATCCTCTTTCAGCATCCTTCTCTCTCTTTCTCATTTCTCTTTTCTACTCCCTCTCTCTCCCCATCCCTCCTTTACCACTCTTACCTTCTCTCTCTATCTCTCTCTCTCTCTCTCTCTCTCTCTCTCTCTCTCTCTGCGATACAGATGTGCGCACTGTGCTGCAGTTCTGTATTAAGGTGTGTAAGGCAGCGAGAGCTCCCCCAGTGGTGTACGGGAGTTGTTACAGCCACCTCTGTGTGTTTATTCTGAGAGCTGAAGGTCCAGAGACAGAACAGAAACCCGCCGTGACTCAGCGTCGCTCAGCAGCTCTTCTGTAATGCATCCAGCTCCTCGGTCGAGAGCTCTTAGTGCTTTTTGTACTTTCAAGTGTCGCCCACACACTGACCTCTCAATAAAGTAGCCTTGCACTTGGGCTGCCCCGTCCGCGCTGGGCGGCTTCCAGGAGAGGAACACGTAATCCCTGTTAACATCGGAGCACTCGACCTCCAGGGGGGATCCAGGAGCTCCGACCACTGCAGCAGGACCATCTGAAAGAGAAACGGAAATATACTGAATATCCTCTCTGCTGACATGGGTGCTCAACTGCGCACTCACAGTCTGTATAATCTCCATAAAAAACAATGACCAAATAGAATGAGACGCCACCATGCCTAGTGACAAGAGTGGGCTAGAGGGGTATAAAGCCCCCAGCTATGGGATGTTGTTAGGCACTGGAACTGTGTTCTCTGGACTGATGGAGCTCCATCCAATACCTTTGGAGTAGACAGGAAAAATCTCACTTTAGACAATAGTGGCACCACTGTAAGAGGTGAGTAGGCATGTTTACAACAGATGTATTGATGGTTCCATTTTTAATTTTGGTTGGAGTGCCCCTTTAAGCCTACTGTAACTAGCTAGGCTTTGTTAGCCTCTGTTTTCTAGCTAATGCCAAAGCTTTGGCCTCAAGGCTGTCGAGGATTCTTTATGCAAAGAGATGTTATGGCGAATCCAGTAACAAGAGACCACCAGGGAGGAGTTTCTAATAAAGTGGCCAGGGAGTTAGATAGATAAACAAAACAAGGAAAGGCAGAGTGTGAGAAAGGACACAGAAAGAGAAAGAATAAGAACAAGAGAGCAAGAGAGTGATCAATTGTTGGAGCTCCATGACTTTTTAGAACTGCATGATTTAAAACACTGACTCCCACTGATCTGTTATGAAGCCCCTCCAGCAGAGTAAGAAAGCGAAGAACTGAAGCTGTGCTCACTCTCCAGCGTCTCCTCGATCCCTCGCAGATTTGCAATGTAAATTCTGCCCCTGAGATTAGGCAGATGCAGGCGGTGGAGACGGGATCTCTAATTACTCCAGGCCAGAGCAGCCCAGCGCGGCTAATAAGACAGAAACGTCGATGCCGCCTGCGCTATCATCACCATTAGGAGCTCACCGCGCCAGCAGAGCAGGTTATTGATTCTGCGGAGGTGACCGTGATGAGAACTGGCTCTCGGACAAGCCACAGGTCACCTTGCTGGTGCTACATCATTTGGCCTGTTTAGGAGTTTCGAGCAGGCCAGCCTTCCAGACACCCCACTAATGGACCAGCATTATTTAAGGAACGCATGCAGGAATAAATTAAAGTCTTAAACTTAAATGAAACTTAGGAGTTTACTACAGAGAAAATGGGGCTCCTAACAACCACCTGGAAGACCTGGTAGACACCAAAACTGCCCCCATCATTTAAACAGCACTTAAAGCTTTCATCTCTGAGAGAGAGGAGAAAATCAAGCTGCTTCAGATCTGAAAACATCCACAGGTGTTTCTGTCCATCCTTCCACTGTGAGAAGACGACTCAGCGCTGTGGGTCTGAAAGGATGTGTAGCTGTCAAGAAGAACCTCACTGAGAAAAGGAGACGGACACATCAAACAAAGAAGCTGAACGATGGACTGACCACCCCAGAGTCCAGACCTCAACACCACTGAATGTGTTTGATTACTTCAGAAAATGATCAACCAGCTTCTAATTTTTTTTTGTTTTATTGTCTAGTTTATAATACTTCAAACTACAGTGCAAAGACTATTATTTAATAATAATGAATAATATAACAATATGAAGTGTTTTCACTTGTGATTTTATCACAGAATTGCACTGTTAGCCTATTTTAAGTAAAATGATGACATATTTGAAAAAATATAAGCAAACCCCATTTCTGGACAAGTTGGGATATTTGGTAAAATGTAAAAAAAAAAACAAGAATCTGTGATTTGCTGATTCTCTTGAACCTTTATTTAACTGATAAAAGTACAAAGAAAAGATTTCCAATATTTTCACTGAAAAACGAAATTTTTTTTTCTAAATGTAAACAAATTTAGAACTTTATGGCTGCAACACACTCAAAAATCGTTCGGACAGAGGCATGTTTACCACTGTATCATCTCTCCCTTTAATTAGACCTTTTAGTCGTTTGGAATCTGAGGATACTTCACTTTCGCAAATGGAATTTCTGCCCATTTCTGCTTGATTCAAGACTTCAGCTGCTGAACAGTCTGTGGACGTTGTTGTCCGATTCTCCTCTTCAAGGTGAGCCATACATTTTCAATAGGATCTGGACTGCAGGCAGGCCGGTCAAGCATACACACTCTGTGTCTACGAAGTCACGCTGTTGTAGCACGTGCAGAATAATGCCTGGCAACGTCCAGCTGAAATAACCATGGACTTCCTGGGAAAATATGTCATCTTTTTGGCAGCATATGTCTCTCTAAAATCACAATATACATCTCCACATCAATGGTACCTTCACACAAATTTAGGTCACCTATGCCATGGGCACTCATGCACCCCCACACCATGACAGATACTGGCTTTTGCACCTTTCGCTGATAAAGGTCTGGAAGGTCTCTTTTGTCTTTGGCATGGACAACTCATTGTCCGTTTTTCAAAACAAGCTGAAATGTGGACGCATCTGACCACAGCACACATTTCCACTCTCTTTCCGACCATCTGAGATGAACTCGGGCCCAGAGAACTCGGCGGTGTTTTTGCATTGAATTGATGTATGGCATTCTCCTTGCGTAACAGAGTTTCAGCTTGCATTTCTTGATGTAGTGGCGGACTATGTTAAGTGACAACAGTTTTCCTAAATGCTCTCGAGTCCAGGTGGCTATATTTGGCACAGTACCATGACGGTTTCTCATGCAGTGCTGTCTGAGGGCTTGAAGGTCACACACATTCAACAGGGGTTTCCTGCCAAGCACTACAAAGACTATCCGGAATCTTTTCACAATATTATGTACGGTAGATGGTAAAAGACCTACATTCTTTCTGTTACCAATTCACCAGCTTATTGTGGAATGTTTGAAAATGGTGTTACTTATTCTATAAACTGTATATACAGGATGATTCAAAAAGATTCCTCCGATTTCAAAATTATTTATTTCACTTGTAAATTATTACAGAACAATGCAGTAAACTGTAAATGGTTTAAATGAGCATAAAGTTTATTATGTAATTTTACAAGTGCTCAGTATGAACCTCCTCCAGCTGTACGGACAACTTGATTGAGCATGTCGGGTGCCGCTGCTGTCACGGATTTCGGAGATCATCCAGTGTTGTGGAACCAACGACGAACGCTCTGAGCTGTTGGAGCTTCACTGCCCATGAAAATCACGCTGCACAGTTATGACGGATTCACTCTTATTGAAGTGGAGAACCAAAAACGCTTTCTGCTCAGGGGTCTCACTCTACTGACAGTCAGAAACTCTATGACCTCCTCTTTTAATTGGATTGTGATTGGTTCCTAGACGCCTCACCGTTGTAAAAATATGGCACTTTGAAATCGGATGAATTGTTTTGAATCTCCCTGTACTATTTAATATTCAATAAACTTCTTTACTCTTATTCTACCCCGTCCCAACAAATTCAAAATCAATACAATACAATCAGCTTGGTCAGCCAAAGCATTAAGCTATTTCTTATAGGTTTGCAGGTAAATAAAGGATCAAGAGAATTAACAAATCACACATTCTTGTTTTTATTGCATTTTACAAAATGTCCCAACGGTAACACTTTCTATGAATGTCACCTTTGTAAGCATCTATAAACACATTCATAACATGTTATAATGCATTCATAAGACATTATAAACATAGCTATAAATATTTATAAAAATGTATTATACATTAGAGCCATGTTTATTATGCATTATGAATTGTTAACATAATGCATTGTAAGTACTGATCATAACAAATTATAAGAGCTCATAAGTGGTATTTGTCCGCTCTAAGTAAAGTGAAGCGTACTGTACTAAAGCCTCCTCCAGTGTTCAGAGTGAGGCTTCAAGTTGAAGTATTTACTGAAGGATTTACTGAAACACTAAAACATTCACAATAAAGCACATTACAGGCTTCAAATGTCAGAGTTTAAACTAGAGCTGCCATCAGTGTTTTACCCAATGTGGGAAAGGTAATGTTCACCACCGTTAGCTTGGTATTTGTCTTTACTTTACGTTCTCCAAGCTGGGACTGACTTCTTTGGCACTGACAGTATAACATGTTATTAACACTATTTATAATGCATTATATTAACAATTCATAATGTATAATAAACATGGCTATAAAGTGTAATTCAGTGTAATTCCTTTTTATAAATATTTATAACCACATTTATAATGCCTTATGAATACATTATAACATGTTATAAATGTGTTTATATATGCTTACAAATGCGACATTCATAGAAAGTGTTAGCATCCCAAATTTGCCATAAGTGGGGTTTGGAGCAGAAATAATGCAGAATAGAAGCATTTTCATGAGTGTTCTCCACTGGATATATTAATATTCATTAGATTTACTCTTTGAAAATTTACAATGGGAAAAAACAGCACCCTGTCGGTGGAACAACTCAATTAGCATTTAGCAGTAAACTGCTTGAGCCATAAGGTTTAGCTCTGAGAAACCTGCAATCACGCTCACTGCAAAAGCAATAGATTACAAACTCCCAAACGGCCACTTATGGAGGATCATTTGCATCTCTCAGTGAGCTGTTTTCTGCCCTGTTGGTTTTCTGCAATTGATTTGGAGCATTTTTATCCAAATTAAGTTCCATGCTCTCGACGCAATTAGCAGCGCTGTCAAAACAGAATTCACAGAGTGAGATGCAAATAAATCTCACTGAAAATGAAATACTGTTTACTTTTCTCATAATACCTTTGTAGAAGCCAACCATCTGTATCAGGAAACATCAAACAGACTGATTCAGTAACTCTGCGGCGCATGGCGGGCATTCATGAACATTTGTGGTTATCATTTGTGCTGCAGAGTTACTGTGCATCCTTTTTACTGTGTTTTTCGTTGCATATTATAATCCTATAACACTTTCTGAAGAAAAGCATGCGTTAATAATCTCTAATACATATATACTGAAACCCACTTAGGATTGTTTCCTCTAACTGGCCACTTTATTAGAAACGTCTTGTACTTCCACTAACTGGCCACTTTATTGAAAACACCTACCTTGTGCTTCCACTAACTGGCCACTTTATTAGAAACATCTACCTTGTGCTTCCATTTACTGACCACTTTATTAGAAACACCTTCCTTGTGCTTCCATTTACTGGCCACTTTATTAGAAACACCTACCTTGTGCTTCCACTAACTGGCCACCTTATTAGAAACACCTACCTTGTACTTCCACTAACTGGTCACTTTATTAGAAACACCTACCTTGTACTTCCACTCACTGGCCACTTTATTAGAGAGAGTGCATCTCTCAAAAATTTCTAGCCAAGAGCAGCTTTGTGGTCAGAAACTGACCGTTAATGTAGGACCAGACAATGGCTAACACAGACTGTGCTTCAACAGTCTCTAACTGTACACCAGCAAGGTGGAGCTTCAAGAGAGGGGTTTCTACTAAAGTGGCCAGGTAATGTAACTGACCTCAGTCAACTTATTTCCAAGGAGAAAAGTGGACATGACCATTGTTCACCGTCTGTCCAACAACAGTGCACAGAGGAACCACCACTAACCCTTGATGTAGACGAAGGCGCTGTGCTCCTTGATGCCATCCCGGGTGAGGAGGCGGATGGAGTAAAGACCCTCGTGCTCCTTGTGCACTCCTTTCAGGGTTAGAGTGGTGGAGGTCAGCGCTGTCCTCACATCCACCCGGCCAGAAGAACTGAGTGGCACTCCTGTGACATCACAACCACGATGAATTCAGAACAGGCTGTTTTTGCTGTTTAGCTTTCATGTACGGACCGAAAAGTGAATGGTATGTTTTTAAACTATAGCAATGCTTTTATATTATATCAAAGTTTTATTGCAAGCAGTAAAACATGCTATGAAATGGGCCATTTAAGGTGCTCTGTCTCCATTTCTCACCGTCTCTGAACCAGGACACGTCCTGCTGGAAGGGAAGCAGAGGGGAGGAGAAACTGCAGCACAGAACCAGAGTATCTCCCTCTTTCACAAAGGATGGAGAAAAAGTGGAGTCAAATAAAGCCTCCACAGAGACTGCAGGAGAGAAGAGAAGAGAAGAGAAGAGAAGAGAAGAGAAGAGAAGAGAAGAGAAGAGAAGAGAGGAAAGGACAGGAGAGGAAAGGAGAGATAAAGGAGAGACAGAGGAGGGATAGAGGAGAGATCGAGCAGAAACAGAAGAGAGATAGAGAAGAGATAGAGGAGAGACAGGAGAGATAAAGAGGAGGGGTTAGAGGAGAGATAGAGTAGGGATTAGAGGAGAAATAGAGGAGAGATAGAAAAGAGACAGAAAAGAGACAGAGGAGAGATCAGAAGAGAGATAAAGGAGAGATAGAATAGAGAGTAGAGGACAGAGGATATATAGAAGATGTTTAGAGGAGAGATAGAGAAGAGACAGAGGAGAGATAGATGAGAAATAGGAGAGAGAGGAGAGATTAGAGGAAAGATGGAGAGATAGAGGAGAGACAGGAGAGATCGAGGAGAGATTAGATGACAGATAGAGGAGAGACAGGAGAGATAGAGGAATGATTAGTAGGGCAGGGGAGAGACAGAGGAGAGATTAGAGGAGAAACAGAGGAGAGAGTAGAGGAGAGGATGTATTGAAGATGTATAGAGGAAAGATAGAGGAGAGACAGAGGAGAGATCAGAGGAAAGATAAAGGAGAGACAAGAGATTAGAGGAGGGATTAGAGGAAAGATAGAAGAGAGAGAGGATGTATAGAAGATGTATAGAGGCGAGAGTAGAGACAGAGGAGAGATAGAGGACAGATTAGAGGATGTATAGAGTAGAGAATACAGAAAAAATAGAGGAGAGATAAGAGGAGAAATTAGAGGACAGAAAAAGGAGAGAGATAGGAGAGATATCGGAGAGATAGAGGAGTCATCGGAGAGATAGAGGGGAGATTAGAGGAGAGATATAAATGATAAGTCCAAATAACGAGAATCAGTCAAAATGCAGTTTAGTAGTGTCCACAAATCCATTATTAGAGAGATGATTAACACTCAAAAACATATAATCACACTATTGTGTTGTGACTGAATCATATCTAATTATCTCTCTGAAGTGAGCGGGAGGAACTTTCTCTGCTCTGCTCATCACAGTGTGTGAAAATGAACAATGTCAGAAAGAGCATAATTAAGAGGGCCGGAGCTCAGTCGCATAAAAACCACTGGAGCGGGGAAAACACGTTTCTCTTTTCATTTTCAGAGGAGTTTCGCTCTGCCTGCAAATGGCACAGAGAAAAACCCGGGGACGAATATTACAGTAATGAGGCGAGCGCCACAGATGGGACGCCTTCTGGACGGCGGCTGTGATGATTGTGAAAAAGCACGATTCCTGACAGACTATCTGTTATATACACGGTGAGTATTGACAGAACAGACAATTGGAGTCCGGACAGAAGTGAGAACGGTTTCGTGATATTGAACAATAAGTGGAGAATAGAATTCTGCTGGTCTTCTTTCTGATGTTTGCTCATTTCAGCAGGAGCACAGCTGTGAGGAAACCTGAAACGAGCTCAGCTGCAGCCTGTTATTGATGCTGCTCAAGCCTCAGAACCCTCTTATTACTGTCATTTTACTATCATATTTGACATAACTCACTTCAAATTAATGTCATAAATAGTTATTTTATACTTGAAAATGTCATTTTAGCTACATTTACAATTAAATATAGATCAACATACAAAGTCAACTCGTTGTTCCTCCCGTTATTATTCTACACTTTTTCTGTACTGTTTTCATGGGTCACAGTTTTTGAACTAGAACCAAACTTGGCAGGACCATAGAGCATAGTGTGCTTGTGCTTTCTGGGACTGATCACACGTTTGGTTTTGATGAGATTTTTTTGTGTACACTTATAGGAAATGATGGAAAAATTGAGAAAATTTTTATCTAACTGACACAAACATGGACAAAAAGGACATCTCACAATCTCATTACATATAGAGTCACATAAATACCTAGCAGCTACCTGGGATATTATAGGAATGGCCTAGCAACACCTTAGCAACCACCTCATATACCATAGTAACTGCCTAGCAACACCTTACCAACAACCTTGGGTACCATAGCAATGGCCTAGCAACACCTTGAATACGACTGTAACCGTCTAGCAACACCTTACCAACAACCTGGAATACCATAGCAATGGCCTAGCAACACCTTAGCAACCACCTCATATATCATAGTAACTGCCTGGCAACACCTTACCAACAACCTTGGATACCATAGCAATGGCCTAGCAACACCTCAGCAACCACCTTGGATACCATAGCAATGGCCTAGCAACACCTTAGCAACCACCTTGCATACCATAGTAAAGGCCTAGCAACACCTTACCAACAAGCTAGGATACCATAGAAAGGGCCTAGCAACACCTAAGCAACCATTTGGAATACCCTAGTAAGGGCCTAGCAACACCTTCAAAACCACTTGAGACAGCACAGCAATTGCCTAGCAACACCTGAGCAGCCACCTAGGATACCATAGTAATGGCCTAGCAATACCTTAGCAACAATCTTGGATACCATAGCAATGCCCTAGCAACACTTCTTCAGCCACTCGAAATGCCATAGAAAGAGTCTAGCAACAACTTCACAGCCACTTGGGATAGCACAGCAATGGCCTAGTAGCACTTGAGCAGCCACATAGAAACCAAAAAACTAGCCTAACAACACCTTAACAACATCCTGGGACACCACAGCAACCGTCATACACCTTAACAAGTGCCTGGATTACCACAGCAACATTCTAACACACTAACAACCACCTGGAATACCACAGCAACAGCTGAACAACACATTAGCAACCACCTGGGATACCAAAGCAACAGCCTAACAACACATTAACAACCACCTGGAATACCACAGCAACCATCTAACACCTTAACACAAACCTGGGATACCAAAGCAATGACCTAACAACACCTTAATAACCACCGGGACACCACAACAACAATCTAACAACACCTTAACAACCACCTGGGATACCAAAACAACAGTCTAACAACACCTCAACACAAACATGGGATACCAAAACAACAGTCTAGCAACACCTCAACAACCACCTGGGATACCAAAGCAACAGTCTAACAACACCTCAACAACCACCTGGGATACCAAAGCAACAGTCTAACAACACCTCAGCAACCACCTGAAATAGCACAGCAACAGTCTAACGACATCTTAGCAACCACCCGAGATACCACACTTCACAACCGCCTGGGATAATATAGCAACAAACACCTTAGCAACCACCTGGATTACCACAGCAACAGTCTAACAACACTTTAACATCCACCTAACAATCACCAGGCAATGACAACAAGCTGGAATACCATAACAATCTCATATTACCATAGCAACCACCTGGAATCACCATATAAAGTTACGTTACCAAAACAGTCTACAATGTTCTGCAACCGCGTTGACTAACTTTAATGCCATTAGCTGGTTTTGTCAAACCAACTTAAAGTTCTCTAACAAACTTTCCCTTAATGGTTACGCAGCTACATTTAAATAATTATTTAATGTAAATCAATGCACTAATGCTGCTCTACTACACAAACCGCTGATGGGCCTTAATGGCCAGTATGGCAGTTATCTAGAACTTGCTGGATGTCTTATTTAAAATATACACAGCGAAATGGTAACTGGGGGCTATTGATGAGGGTTGAAGGCTGCTCAATCAGAGTGAGTCAGTGCGGAAGGAGGGGGTCTCTGGTCCCGTGACTGACGTCACTGGGGGGCAAAGCGGTCTCCCATAGCTTGAGAAAGCAGCATACAGATGTAAGAGCGCAGAGCCCGGAGCGAGAGCAAATGAATCCCAGTCCCTGTGATGAAATATACATGACTGTACGGCTGAAATTGCGGTGATCCATTCACTCGCACATACACATTATGTCCAACGCCTCTCCTCTCCCGCCGGCGGTCATTCGGAGAGGATAAGAAATAAGCCGTATCTTTCTTCAAAGCGCTCCCAACCTCTCCGTCTCAGCAGAGGAGAGGGGAGACTTCAAAAGGCCAGCCAGAGGAGGGAGAGAGAGCCAGAGAGAGAGAGAGAGAGAGAGAGAGAGGGAGGGAGGACATTTTTCATTAGGAGAAGCAGCGCTACTTACCCGCAGTCCTTGTGCATTTCAGGCCCGCCTCAGCTCCCTGATATGCTGAATTGGAAAAGGGGGGGTGGGAGGTTGGGTGGGGGGGTGAAGAAAGCGAAAAAGAAGACAAATCAGTCGCCCCATACATGAAGAGAGTGTGTAGGAGTGTAACAGTACAGCATGTCATGCTGTATAGTTCAATATGAGCCTCTCAGTTTGATACGCACAGGCACTGAAGACCTTCAACAGACTGGAGCAAATAAAATACTCATTTTAACACTGACTTACGCTGCATAAAGTATAATACGAATGAAATCAGCCCACAGTGAGGACGGACACAATATCGCTTCCTCTTTATCTATTAATCGAGAGCAGAGAGGAAAAGCAGCCTCCAGGATTATGAGCTCTGGGCGAGTATATTATTATAAAATATAGTGCGTTTATAATGTTAAATGTTCTATATTCTCTGTTGAAGATGTGTCAATCAGCCATAATATTAAGCTCACCTCCTTGTTTCTACGCTCATTGTCCATTTTATCAGCTCCACTTACTGTATAGGATCACTTTGTAGTTCTACAGTTACAGACTGTAGTCCATCTGTTTCTCTGCATACTTTGTCACCCTGTTCTTCAATGGTCAGGACCTTCACAGGACCTCCACAGAGCAGGTATTATGTGGGTGGTGGGTCATTCTCAGCACTGCTGGACTTTTTAAACACTCACTGTCCACTATATTAGACACTCCTACCTTGTAGATGTAAAGTCAGAGACGATAGCTCATCTGCTGCTGCACAGTTTGTACTAGTCATCCTCTAGTCCTTCATCAGTGGTCACAGGACGCTGCCCACAGGACGCTCTGCTGTGTCTGATCCACTTGCACCAGCATGGCACACACTAACACAACACGACGTTGTGGGGGTCCTGTGGGGGTCCTGACCATTGAAGAACAGGGTAACAAAGTATGCAGAGAAACAGATGGACTACAGTCTGTAACTGTAGAACTACAAAGTGCTCCTATATGGTCAGTGGAGCTGAACAAGGAGGTGCTTTGGTTTTAATGTTATGGCTGATTGACATATATACATACATACATATATATATATATATATATATATATATATATTATGGCAAGCCAAACAGGAAATATTTAATGAACATTGATATATATACAATGAACTTATATATATTTACAATGAACTTTGATATATATACAATGAACTTTGATATATATGGAATGAACTTTGATATATATACAATGAACATTGATATATATACAATGAACATTGATATATATACGATGAACTTTGATATATATACAATGAACTTTGATATATATGGAATGAAATTTGATATATATACAATGAACTTTGATATATATACAATGAACTTTGATATATATGGAATAAACATTGATATATATACAATGAACATTGATATATATACAATGAACATTGATATATATACAATGAACTTTGATATATATACAATGAACATTGATATATATGGAATGAACTTTGATATATATTGAATGAAAGTCGCTGTTGAAGGGTTGAGGATGGCCAAGAAAAACTGTACATCAATAAATGGGCATTAACAAACTCCAGGTGGAGCTTGAAGGAAGGGAATTCTGATAAAGTGACCAGTATCTATACACATTGATCCTGTGGACAGAGTGACCTGAGAGTGGCTGATATATGATGTGAAGACACAGATGGGTGGAGTTTCAATATATACATAATTTGACATGGTGCAGAAGAAGAGTCAGATGAGGCCATAGCTTCTGTTTGAAAAATGCTCTTTCATTGAGAGCCAGGGAAAACAGTGCCACTTGAAAAGCAACTGAAAATTGAGGTAGGTCACTCCTAGCCCTGCTCTTTCTTCTGAGGGTCACCAAACACAAACACACTCTCCCTAACTCTGAGCTGGACACAACATAACAGAGTAAACAAACACATACACACACTGTAACTGAAGAACAACAACATAGCAACATTAAATAACAATGTAAACAGTCTGTTTGGGTCGGGGGTGAGGTGAAAGGCCACAACACACACAACCCCAAAAGTCCCTCTCTGTCTAAACAAAACATTTTATGATTTATATTATTCATTATTTCATCTCAATGTTCGATCCATGTACATCAATGTTCAATATATATACATTTTCATTCAATATATATCAAAGTTCATTCCATATATATCAAAGTTCATTGTATATATATCAATGTTCATTCCATATATATCAAAGTTCATTGTATATATATCAAAGTTCATTCAATATATATCAAAATTCATTCCATATATATCAAAGTTCATTGTATATATATCAAAGTTCATTCTATATATATAACAGTTTGTTGTATATATATAAAAGTTCATTGTATATATATCAAAGTTCATTCCATATATATCAAAGTTCATTGTATATATATCAAAGTTCATTCCATATATATCAAAGTTCATTGTATATATATCAAAGTTCATTCAATATATATCAAAATTCATTCCATATATATCAAAGTTCATTGTATATATATCAAAGTTCATTCAATATATATCAAAGTTCATTCCATATATATCAAAGTTCATTGTATATATATCGAAGTTCATTCAATATATATCAATGTTCATTCCATATATATCAAAGTTCATTGTATATATATCAAAGTTCATTCCATATATATAACAGTTCATTGTATATATATCAAAGTTCATTCCATATATATCAAAGTTCATTCCATATATATCAAAGTTCATTGTATATATATCAAAGTTCATTCAATATATATCAAAATTCATTCCATATATATCAAAGTTCATTGTATATATATCAAAGTTCATTCAATATATATCAATGTTCATTCCATATATATCAAAGTTCATTGTATATATATCAATTTTCATTCCATATATATCAAAGTTCATTGTATATATATCAAAGTTCATTCCATATATATAACAGTTCATTGTATATATATTAAAGTTCATTCCATATATATCAAAGTTCATTCCATATATATCAAAGTTCATTGTATATAGATCAAAGTTCATTCCATATATATCAATCTTTGTTCTACTGAGATATATATGGAATGAACATTGATATATATTGAATGAACATTGATATATATTGAATGAACATTGATATATATGGAATGAACATTGATATATATTGAATGAAAAGTTATATATATTGAATGAACATTGATATATATTGAATGAACATTGGTATATATTGAATGAACATTGATATATATGGAATGAACGTTGATTTATATTAAATGAACATTGACATATATGGAATGAACATTGGTACATATTGAATGAAAATGTATATATATTGAATAAACCTTGATGTACATGGATCGAACATTGAGATGAAAAAATGATACATATAAAAAAATAATATAATTCATAAAATGTTTTGTTTAGACAGAGAGGGACTTTTGGGGTTGTGTGTGTTGTGGCCTTTCACCTCACCCCCCACCCCCCCAAACAGACTGTTTACATTGTTATTTAATGTTGCTATGTTGTTGTTCTTCAGTTACAGTGTGTGTATGTGTTTGTTTACTCTGTTATTTTGTGTCCAGCTCAGAGTTAGGGAGAGTGTGTTTGTGTTTGGTGACCCTCAGAAGAAAGAGCAGGGCTAGGAGTGACCTACCTCAATTTTCAGTTGCTTTTCAAGTGGCACTGTTTTCCCTGGCTCTCAATGAAAGAGCATTTTTCAAACAGAAGCTATGGCCTCATCTGACTCTTCTTCTGCACCATGTCAAATTATGTATATATTGAAACTCCACCCATCTGTGTCTTCACATCATATATCAGCCACTCTCAGGTCACTCTGTCCACAGGATCAATGTGTATAGATACTGGTCACTTTATCAGAATTCCCTTCCTTCAAGCTCCACCTGGAGTTTGTTAATGCCCATTTATTGATGTACAGTTTTTCTTGGCCATCCTCAACCCTTCAACAGCGACTTTCATTCAATATATATCAAAGTTCAATCCATATATATCAATGTTCATTGTATATATATCAAAGTTCATTGTATATATATCAATGTTCATTGTATATATATCAAAGTTCATTGTATACATATATATATATATATATATATATATATATATATATATATATATATATATATCAATGTTTATTCCATATATATCAAAGTTCATTGTATATATATCAATGTTCATTCCATATATATCAAAGTTCATTGTATATATATCAAAGTTCATTGTATATATATCAAAGTTCACTGTATATATATCAAAGTTCATTGTATATATATCAAAGTTCATTCCATATATATAAATGTTCATTGTATATGTATCAAAGTTCATTGTATATATATCAATGTTCATTCCATATATATTGAAGTTCATTCCATATATATCAATGTTCATTAAATATTTCCTGTTTGGCTTGCCATAATATATATATATATATATATATATATATATATATATACACATCAGTGTTTAATATTATTATATTTTAAAGATTAGTGTACACCAACTGCATTATGCAGTAATGTCTGCTATACTAACACTTTGTGTTAACTAGCCGTCCCATTAGGCATTCCCTTTAACTCCTTCTGAACAGTCCATTAATGAGAACACTAAAGGACAGGTCTTGTCTGAAGTGTCTCTTTACATTTCAGTGTGTGAGCACTAGAGAAGGCCGAGTTACTCTCCATTACTGTTATGGATCAGTGGTCCGGTCACATGTGCTGATGAGCCAGTCACCATTACAGCACTTTAAATATTCCATTAAAATGAGACTGGAATAAAGCAAACATCTCAAAGCGCTGCTCTATAAAACCTCACTAACTGACTTTACTTAAATTATACTGAATATCATCGCTTTGATTCATTCAAGTTGACCCAAACTCATTTTCTAATTAAATTAAAATTTCTAAAACATTCTCTGGTTTTACAGTGTAGATTATACAGTTTGAAGTGTCATATATCAGTTCTATCAGATTAAGGCCTGAACCACAAATCAACCATAAAGTCTGCTTGTCAAAAGTTTGGGGTTTTATTTTTACTAAGTAAGGGGAAATTCTCTTTTTAGTATTTCTGTGTGGTTCAGTGTTTGAAATGTAAACAGAGTGATTCAGAGTGGTTTGGTGTGAAATGGTTCAGATGTCTTTACAGTGGTGGTGATAGGAACCAGGGGTTGCCATGACTACAACACAAATATAGACATTTTATTTACTTTATCCAAAACCACCAGTGAACCTACAGGAGTCTTCTGAGCTTATATGGAATGTTAATGATGGTAAAATAGTGGAAAATCTGAAAAATATGTTTTCTTTGGGGACTATTTTTCCATAGAACACCCTGCATGTATCCCTCCATCATGAATAAGCTTTTTGGCCAAAACCTCAAAACGATCGTAAAACAATACCAGACATCAGGCGATGTATTCATAACTTCCTGTGAGGGAGATTTTAGAGATGGACTTCTGGTTCCTATCACCACCACTGTGAACAATTCTGACTTAGTAAGTTTTCTACAACCAAACCACTCTGAATGAGGTTTAAATTGATTTATTATGCTAAAATGTTGGAAAACTGGTGGAATTCCCCTTTAATAAGAACATTTGACTACCATGAACAGCTGTGTGTTAATCCTTACAGGACTTTTCTCAGATATTTCTTTAGTTTTTTCAGCCTTGGCAAAGAAAAATGTCAAGATAAACTGAAAGTCACTCACAGTTCACCACAAGGGTGGCGAAGGTGGTCGCCTCTCCTAAGGAGCTTTTAGCCACCACTTTGTATTCTCCAGCATCAGCAGCGCTACACCTGAGGATCAAAGCACAGGGAACATGACCTTCTCTCACTGATCTCTCACTGCAGACTCTCCTTCAGCTCCTCACACCAGCATTCATCCACAGAGTCTCAGCACAAGTGTCTTTCAGCCACAACAGAAATCTGGAGAGCTTTTTAGGAACAAATAACTGGGGCTCTTATTCTACATCCTTTACATTTTATTTTCCCCTCTTAAGTCCACTAGTTAAAATAACACTATTCTTGCATTCTTTTAATTAAGGCATTTTATGAGTGGAAAGTAGAATCTTTCATATTTACATGAATTTCAGAATTTCTTAGTATTTGGTGATGTGGCCCCCTTTCACTTTAATGACAACAGGCTCTCAAGCTGGTTCCTCACGTTTGTGTAAAAGCTGCGTGAGAGTCGTCTAAATACTAGTTTCCGCAGAAAAGATCATTTAAAAATTTAAATAGTGACCTTGATTATTTCTTTTTCAATTTGCTTGTCATAAATACACTTAAATTTCTTTCAAAATTCTTTAAATGTTGCTGTTATTTTCTAGGATTAAATGAAAAAACAAAAGTGATTTGCAGTGTGATCTTTGCAAAGGCATTCATGATCATGACATCACAACCACGATGAATTCAAATCCTGAAAATTCTTCAAATTTTGCTGTTGTCTTCTAAAAATAAATAAAAAAAAAACAGATTTTCAACTTGATCTGCACAAATGCATTCATGGTTATGACATCACAACCACGATGAATTAAAAATGTGAAAATTCTTTACATTTTGTTGTTATTTTCTCGGATTCAATGAAAAAAAAACCAGCAGATTTTCAATTATGTCTGCACAAATGCATTCATGGTTATGACATCACAACCATGACGAATTCATAACTGGAAATTTCTTTACATTTTGCTGTTATTTTCTAGGATTTTATGAAAAAAAAAACCTGCTCAATGTGCTCTGCGCAAATGTATTCATGGTTATGACATCACAACCATGATGATTTCAAAACCTGAAAATTCTTTAAATTTTGCTGTTATTTTCTAGGATTAACTGAAAAAAAACAACAGATTTTCAATATGATCTGTGCAAATGTATTCACGGTTATGACATCACAGCCATGATGAACACAAAACGTGGAAATTCTTTAAATTTTCTGGTTTTCTTTCTAGGATTGAATAAAAAAGATTTTTTAATGTCATCTGCACAAATGCATTCATGGTTATGACATCACAACCATGATGAATTCAAAATGTGCCTTTTTTTTGCAGTTTAGCTCCCGTATGTGGACTGGGGGAGTAAGCGTTTTTGAAAGTTTCCGAAATTTTACAGACTACATCAAACTCATGTTTAAAAAACTAATAAATTCAGTTTTCTATTAAATGGGCGCTTTAAGAAAGTAAACAGAAGTTATAGATGTATTATGTGCTGTATTATTTAGCGCTATGCTTTCTCATTACTCTTCCACTTAAGTGGAACACAGAGTTCGAAGCACAGGCCTTTGGCTTCTCTACTGCACTAAACAAGCCTTAAAACTTCTAAATGAGTTTTATCTTTATTGACTTGATTTAGAAGTATAAGATGCAATCAGCTGAACTCAATCCAACTTTATTTCCAGAGTGTAATCACCTCCTGATCTCCAGGGTGTTGAGGCCGAACTTCTGCAGCAGTTTGTAGTTCCAGGGCTGTGAGGAGACTCTCAGAGGAACATCGTCTTTAAACCTGCCAGGAAAAAACACAGTATATTCAGATCCACAGATGACGGAGATCTTATAGAGGGTTTAGATTCTGAGCATCAGCCAACACTGTAAACGGGCATCACTGATGGGAGGGTTACATGCATTACAGTACCTGTTAAAAAGTGCAGTAACCTTATTTTCATAACGCATCTGCAATCTGATTACTGCAACAGGATTAACTTACTTTTATATGTATACAATGTATTATATCTGCATATCGCTGTTGTCAGAGCAAAACCTTGTATCTCCAAAATGGTAACTTTACAGGAGAAGGAAAAAACCTACTTTACTTTTAATGTAAGTCAATGAAATCAGACGTTTTCCCAAGTCATTTTGGGCCGTTTCCTTTGGTCCATTCATCATGAAATTTACACACAATGTGAAGAGCAGTAGGCATTTTCAGATTATGTCAAAAACTGAAAAACGACAAAAATGGAGATATGAGGTTTTGTTCCGACAGCAGTGATATAGAGTGGTATAGTGACAAGAGCCACTAGCAGCAGGTGCATTGCTGTAGATTGAATCCCTTCTTCTTTGTCAGGGCCATTTACAGCCGTTCTCGATTAAGGCCTTCAAACCCAGTGCTGGTTCAATAGAAAAATAGAAATTTCAATAGAAATGTGTACATATACTTGCTTATGTTAAAAGTATATGTGCAATAGATGTGATGTTTTCAAATACATGAGCTAAATATATTTAACTGTGCCACTTTTGAACATTTAAATATATAGCAGTACATGCACATATCTGTAACAGTGTCACTTTTAATAATTTTCATACCCAAATATATAAACGACACATATTTTGAAAAATATCTGGAAATACATTTCCTTTGAATATTTTGAATATGAGTTTTCTTCACCAGAAAAGTTTGTGGGCAAAAGTTTAGTGCTAAAAAAGGTATGTGTTCAGGGAAAATTTGAACATAAGTTATATATATATATAACATAAGAAGGACATAAAAACAGTGTGTGAAGGACCTCATGAGATTAAATGACCGATTGAGCATTTCACCAAAAAGTTTTCAAAGTGATGTTTTCTAGGTGTTTGGGTAATACAGGGAATGAAATTGGCCACAGATGTACCTTTGAAAGTACAACAGTGGTTTTAAGGTCCAACTTTGTCCCTTAAATAATATTTTTCTCGGGGAGAAAGTCCATATTTGTCCATTTTCATAGTTCTCAGTGGAGTTAATCTTTTAAACTGAACAATAAAATAAAAAGTCACCTGTGACTGAAATGTACCTAATAGCATGTAATACCTCCACAAGCATGAATAACAGCTGTGATTCAATTTGGCACGGACTGGATGTAGGCGACATCAATGTTCAGCCACTCTTGCATCAAATTGAGCAGTTTTCGTGGAGCCTTCCCTGACGTCTTACTCGCTGTTCCGGGTCATCCTACAGATTTTCAAGATGATTCAAATCTTTTGCGGGTCAGTCCAGATGTGTGAACGCTCCTGAATGTTCATCATGCCAATCAGTTACATTTGCAGCCCTGTGAACGTGAGAACTGTCATCTTGGAATTCAGGGATAGGAATGTTATGTTCCTCAGTAAGATGATGAGCAAAAGGCAAAACTTGCTTGTCGAGCAGCTCAATGTCGGCACTGAGGTTCAGATTTACTGTCACCTCAACCAAAGAACCCATTTCAGCGTATTTAAAACACCCCCAGAACATCACAGAGCTCCTCCAGCTTGAACCACACCTGCATGCAGTCCTCATTGAAGGCTTCCTGAGGTCTACGATGACCATGACACCGACCATCACTCACATACAGGCAGAAACCAGATTCATCTGACCAGATAACACATTTCCAGTCATGAGCAGTCCAGTTTCTGTGTCTCTTCCTCCACTGTAACAAGGAAACTCTGTAAGCAGAAGCAAGCAAAGGCCTCTTGCATTCCATTCTGCTCCATATGTTCATGGTATGCAGTTCCCTGCTGAGAGTTCTTTCAGAAATTGGTTGTGAAGGACATGCGTTGACTTCTAGAAGCAATTCTTGCTTGGAAACGAAGTAATTTTTATTCACAAGCTGTGAAACACACCGGTGGTCCCTGTCTGGCAGTTTTGTCTTTTGGCTATCATTCTGATGAGAATTTCCTGTAGACTGGGATTTTTTCCACTGCTGGTCGACTCGTGTGACCTTATGCTTCGATACACCTGCAAATTCAGCTACTTCCTTCATAACATCTGCTTTGCGACCCATTTTTCACACATCGAACGAGACATTCACTTCACTGTACCACCTCTTCTCAATCTATGAATCCCGCTGCACACCCTGCAGGTATTTATAGCCCGATCATCCTCGTGCAACGCCATCTGCAGGAGCCTGAAGTTACTACCACCTTAAACACGCAAAGTGATTAATTTTTTGTCCAGGGAGCTTATAACTGTGATGGATTACAGTACAGTTATATTCCCTAACTAAAGGTACTGAAGCTGTACCCTCAAGGAACAACCCCAGTGAGTGTTCAGTACCCCTTTTTTCTGAGAGTGTGACAATGTTTTAACATTCTGAAGCTGAGGGTACAAAGCACCAGCACTACTCCTAAGGCCGTCCACTAGCACATCTCAGGGCTTGTAAATATGGATCAAGTTCTAAAAGTTTGTGAACTTTTCCATTTCGCTGAAGATTCTTTCGAACATGTGTGCAGATCTTACTCACCAGGTGACACGTGGGGTTGGGCAGCCCTGAACAGTGCAGGACAGTTTGACCGCCATGCCCTCCCACACAGTGTGCGGACGAAGGGGGATGGGAAAGTCTGGTGCCTTCTTGCTCAAGTCTTCCAGAAACTTCAGGTGCGCCGAGGCCTTCCTCTGAGCCTGAGGCCAGAAATGGAAAATTCATCACAAACCAGTCACAACTCAGAGACAGAACGTGGAAAGAGTGAAAGAGTGAAAATGGTCAGACAGAAAGCAGCTCCTACAAAAGCTCTGTAGTGCTAAACTATATTAAACTATATATAATATTATTTTAATATATTAAACTATATTAAAATATTAGGTAACCACTATGGATAAATTAGTAACTACTAAAATGATTCAGTAAGGTCTATGAATTGCTCAAAAGCAACTAAAATTATTAGTTACAACAACAATTATTCATTAATTAGTAAAATTATTCAGTAACTACTGTTACTTAGCAATGCCTATTGAACATTTTGTAATTACTGTGAATTATTCAGTACTTACTAAAACTATCCAATACAAACTATAAATTGTTCAGTATGTGCTATGAATTATGAATTATTTAGTAACTACTGTGAATTATTCACAGTATTTCAACTATTATAAATTACTATGAGCTATGAGGGGTTGAATGACTAACTTATCCGATCCAGCTAATATTCTGGGATTGAATTTTCCAGCTGTGTGCAGAGAGTCCTCCGTCATTTCCATCTGAGCCTTACCTCTCTGCGCAGTGCCATGCGGTCCACTCGTTTACGGACCTCGTGCTGGTTCCTGATGACCTCAATCTCCACTTTTTCAGCCTCGTTACCAAACAGAGTCCACTGGTCCCTCTGGTGGAGTTCATCATCAGCCATGGTTTCCCTCAGGACCTCCCTGAGGAAAGTACAGAGACAATTCAGCAATACGGTGTTGGTGAACTGTACAGATACAGATACACAGTGTTGGTGAACTGTACATATACAGATACACAGTGTTGGTTAACTGTACAGATACAGATATACAGTGTTGGTGAACTGTACAGACACAGATACACAGTGTTGGTGAACTGCATAGATACAGATATACAGTGTTAGTGAACTGTACAGATACAGATCTACAGTGTTGGTGAACTGTATAGATACAGATATACAGTGTTTGTAAAATATATAGGCACAGATTTACAGTGTTGGTGAAATGTATAGACACAGATCTACAGTGTTGGTGAACTGTATAGATACAGATCTACAGTGTTGGTGAACTGTATAGATACAGATATACAGTGTTTGTAAAATATATAGGCACAGATTTACAGTGTTGGTGAAATGTATAGACACAGATCTACAGTGTTGGTGAACTGTATAGATACAGATCTACAGTGTTGGTGAACTGTATAGATACAGATATACAGTGTTGGTGAACTGTATAGATACAGATATACAGTGTTGGTGGATTTGAGATCAGTTTTGTATTCAGCAGTAGTTTGGTGAAGAATCACATTTTCCCAGTTTCGCCTTTCTCCCAGTTGTGCTCGATCAGCCAAGACATATTTGGTGTCCAAAATTTACTACATTAATTGGACAAAAGTAATGAAAAATTCAGGCTTTGAGATGACTGCTACGCTTTTTGGCTGTGCAATGAAATTTTGTCCATGTTTATATATAACAGTATATCATACAGTGCCAGAACCCACATAAGCCAGACTTATTGTGACATTAAACATACAGGCCTTATAATGGCATTCAGTATGAGGATGTTATTATTCCATATACAAGCTATATTATGATATTTCATATTCAAGCCTTATTATAACATTCCATATACAAGCCATATTATGGGATTTCATATACAGGCCTTATCATGGCATTCTATAAAAAGACCTTATTATAACATTCTTTATACGGGCCTTATAATGGCATTCCATATGAAGACGGAATTCCATTTGCAATCTCTATTATAACATCCCATATAATATTTCATATACAAGCCTTATTATAACATGCTATATACAGGCCCTATTATGGGATTTCATTTCACACACAGGCCTTACTATGGCATTCTATATAAAGACCTTATTGTGACATTCCATATACAGGCCTTATTATGGCATTCCATATACAGGCCTTATTATGGCATTCCATATACAGGCCTTATTGTGGAATTCCATATATAACCTCTATTATAACATGCCATAAATAGGCCTTATTATGGTATTCCATACTCAGGTCTTATGACATTCCATATTCAGGTCATATTATGGAATATCATAAACAGAGCATGTTATGAAAATTCATATACAGGCCTTAATATGGGATTTCATATAGAAGTCTTATTACGACATTCCATATACAACCTCTATTATAATGTCCCACATATAGGCCTTATTATGGTATTCCATATTCAGGTCTTATTATGGAATATCTTGAACAGAGCATGTTATGACAATCCACTTACAGGCCTTATTATGGGATTTCCCATCATCTACCACAATGACTCTGTAGAAGTGCTATGCAAATGATGCCACGGGTCAGCACAGACAGGCTGAGAGAAGAAAGACTCTGAGATTACGTCTGTTGTTTTTTTTTTTCTCGAGCCGGAGCCTGTCTTGCCCCGCTTTGGCTTTCTGTCTAGCCGCGCTAAACAAACAGCGTCCAGGGGTTGATTTGAGCCGCTTGAACTTTTCCGTCTGCCGGAATCTGTTCGGAGTGGAGGAGTGCCCTGGTGACATTTCGCCGCTTGTCATTTTAAGTGCTTGTGTGGAGGTCAGCGAGTGCGTGGAGCCGCATACACACTCCTGAATCCAGATAGGGCCTGTTGTACTTAAAAAAGCAAGGGGGAAGCAAAGAGAGAAAGAAGAAACCGATGGCAGGAACGCTCCTTGTGGAGTAGGCTTCAGATGTTTTTAACTGAAGTGCAGCCGAGGAACACTTGAGAACACTTGGTTCAAAAGTGCTTGATCTCCACTTTGTTCAATAATGCTAGTTATCCATCTCCAGAGGATCTTCAGTACGTCTTTGTTTTTGCGGTACACAGTAAATCTGCAGCTTTTCCCTCCACTGAATCAGCTTATTCCCACGAAACAAAGCCAGGGCTCTCAAGAAAGTTACCACAGAAACAATTAAATCAGTTTATACTTCAGAATTTAAGCCACTTTGCTGTAATGCAACGTGGAGACAATCATATCACCTCTAAACCTGGCTTCATACTAACCCTGCATGGCATGAACACCTTAAAAACGCCTCTTGTTGAAGCATTTCTCACTTGTAGTTCATTGAAACTTTCATCCTACACCACATTTGTGTTTGTAAGCAGGAGAGGAGATATTTTACTGTGATTTGAATTTGACTCCACCTTATTGTGGCATGTACAGTCTTGTTTTTTACGAGATTAAAAACTCGTAAAAAAAAAAAGCAGCCGTGTGTTTTTCATTGAAACAAACAGAAAAACAGACAGAAGCGGAGACTCAAACCTGTCGGAGATTTAGAGTGTAATCCGAATGCAGATTTGTGTACCTGCATGTAAATACAGCAACAAATCTAGACTAGACGTTTTAAACACCAATATTCTACTGGGCACGTCCCCCACATTTCTGCATAATTAAATGGTTGAGATGTAAACACAGTCATTCAGAGTGGTTTGGTTCGAAATGCTCCGTTTTAGAGGAACTTGCACAGTCAGAATTGTTCACAGCGGTGGTGATAGGAACCAGACATCCACCTCTAAAAGCTCCATCACAGAAAGTTATGAAAACGCTGCCTGACGTCTGAGATGTTGTTTTATGTTAGTCTTAAGGTTTTGGCCAAAATACCAATTTTAACCCCTTAAATGGTCAGGGTCCGCTGGCAGGCCCAAAGTTTTATTACATGCTTCTATAACCCAAGAATAGCTCAGCCAGTTTGCACTGAAGTCCCTGGAGTTACTGAATAATAAGCCTTAGTATGTAATAAGCCAGGGATTTTACCACTGTAAAGATATCTGAACCATGTCACACCAAACCACCCTGAATGACTGTAAACTATTCAGTTATGCAGTTATTATCAGCATTATCAGATCTATGCTATTGCAGGTAAATATCATAGATTTTTGGAAGTTTAGAAAGGCTGTAGTGACAGAGGAGTGAGTGAGTGAGTGAGTGTGAGGTGTGAGTTTGTGTTTGTGTCGGGCTCTCTGTGGATTTGACTTGCTTTTAAACAGGCCGAGTCTGATAGGCTGGAGCTGATCTGAGGGAATTTTCACTTTGATATGATTCTATAGCCCCCCGCCCCCCACATCTCACAATGCAGAAACCTGCCCTCTCTCACTGTCTCAAGCTAAAATATGAGTTCCATAACACGTGAAATGCATTGTTTCGGAAATAGCCTGAGAACTGAGACAGTTCTTTATTGCGCTCCTACAGTAAAAACCTAAAAAAACAGTCAAGTATTCAGACCTTAGATATGTGCAAGGATTACTTTCTGATCTATTTAAACCTGAGGCATTAATAGAGATGGTAATAAGCTAAACATGTACAAAATCATTTACAAGGTTCTTTCTATTGGGAGGTGTGTGGCTCAAAATCTGACCCCTACATTTACACTCACTATCTTAAGGTTAAATAAAAAAAAAACTTTATTAAAAATATGCTGAACCACATTTTTATGTCACTACCGAAACACAAAGAGTTTTAGCATGTGGGCGGGGCCTTATTTTAGCCACGCCCCTGTGTTTAAAGCTGAAAGTCAGGCTGCATCCCTGTCCCTCATGGCCACATTGTGAGCAGTTAGATCCCAGTGTTTTGAAGTGTCCCAAATTCTGAAAATCAGTGTGGAATATTTAGAACTGTCACTACCGAAACGCGTTTTCTGCAATTAAGTAAAATTGTTACATTTTAGTGAAGATATGATGATTTTATGTGTGAACAGCTGCTCAAAGCTGTGTTTGCTGTGTTCACGTACTGGCTGTGTTTTTGAGTTCTGCTCAAAATGAGCTGAAATTCTCACTACCGAAACAGTCACTACTGAAACGTTTGATAGAGTTTCGGTAATGTTGTGATTGTTTTGGTAGTGACAAATTGTAATGTGCATTCATTTGTTTTAATAAAATAAACATAATTAAGGTAAAGAGCAGGGGTGCACAACTCCGGCCCTGGAGGGCCAGCACAGTGTCCAGCACAGTTTGGTGATTTACCTGCTCCAACACACCTGATTACACTTATCTGTTAATTGCCAGGTTAAGTGGGTCTGTTTGAGCTGGGAAACCTCTAAACTGTGCTGGACACCGACCCTGAAGCAGCTTGATTTTCTCCTCTCTCTCAAAGATGAAAGCTTTAAGTGCTGTTTATCTGATGGGGGCAGTTTTGGTGTCGACCAGCTCTTCCAGGTGGCTGTTAGGAGTCCCATTTTCTCTGTAGCTTTTAATCATTTTTATAAAAATTATTAATTATATTTTATTATATATTATACTCCAGTTTATGTTTTTTCACTTATTTCCCTTTGACTTTCTCCTTCGTAATGCAAGTGGATTATTTTATATCTAACCTCCTCACAAATATCTACATCTATATATCAAATATATAAAAATGAATTAAATTTACTTAATGGCCATTTTTACCGGAAATTAAATAAATAAAGTGTTTTCTGACTTTTGCACAGTACCTCTAAACATAAAATGTGGCCTGTGCTAAGTTTAAGCAACATTTTATATTTTTTCCTCAGTGTGTGAAACTCAAATAACTAGAAATTGTGCACTAAAATGTGCAGAAAAATGTCAGACGTATCGTAGCCGTCCAACGCTGTCCTTTACATTTCACAATAAATGGGTTGATAGAAATGGATCAAATGTTCAATTACTTGAAAAATAACTTTTTTTCTTCTCCTTGTGTTTTTAGCAGTGACAATCTGATCTGTAATCTATAATCCAATCTATAAGCAAACTTTTGCATACAGCTACATAACTACACACCCAGATTCTAAAAATATCATTGTATTATTGTTTAGCTCTCATCTGTGACGGACTCATGACGGTAAGGATGTAAGGTCATCCGTACATTATCCTCATTATCCTACAGTGTATCTGCTCCTGCCTTTGTTCTGCTCCCCCCAGAAGCCCCCGCACTGTCCCAGCGGTAAACTGCGTCCGCAGCCAGACGACCTTGCTAATGTTTTCCTTCCTAAAGAGGATTACCAGCCCGGGCTAAAGCTGCACATCTGAGCTGTCAATGAATGTGTGAAGTGTGAATGACGATGATAGCGGGAGGTTCTGTTCTGTCAGGGAAACACTACAGCTAACAGGAAACACTTAACGGTAAATTAGCTTAAAATTAATTAATCGTTATAATTGCATTAGGCATTTATGATTAATTGCATTAGTTTGTGGTCAGTTGTGATCACCTACATTAGCTTGTGTAGGCATTTGTGATTAATCACACCAGCCTGTGTAGTTAATCATGATCATTCACATCAGCCTGTGTTGATAATCGTGACTATTCGCACCAGCCTGTGCTGTTAATCGTGATTATTCATATCAGCCTGTGTTGTTAATCGTGACTATTCACATCAGCCTGAGTAGTTAATAGTGTCTATTCACATCAGCCTGAGTAGTTAATAGTGTCTATTCACATCAGCCTGTGTAGTTAATCATGATTATTCACATCAGCCTGTGTAGTTGATCGTGATTAATTGCATCAGCCTGTGTTGTTAATCATGACTATTCACATGTGCCTGTTTTGCTAATTGTGATTATTCACATCAGCCTGTGTTGTTAATCATGATTATTTGCATCAGCCTGTGTAGTTAACTGTTATTAATTGCATCAGTCTGTGTATTTTAATTGTGATTATTTGCATTTGTTAATGCTTCCAGAAAGAATAGTATTAGCTTGTGTAATCAATTGCAACCAATCACTATAGTATACGTAGCCAATTGTGTTTAATTGCATTAGTTGTAGTGAAACATGATTAATTGTAATAGTTTATGCACTGAACTGTGATTAATTACATTTGTTTGTGCAGTTAACCCCTTAAAATCACAGGCTTATTCCATAGTAAGACTTATTACTTAGTAACTACAGGGACTTCAATGCAAACTGAGTTATAGAAGTGTGTAATAAAAGTTCTGTCCAGGTCCTAGAGTGCTAATCAATGGGAGAACCCGCTTTGCTATGTCTATCTAGATACCACAGAGAGAAATAAATCCTGATTGGCCATATTTTCGGCGTTTAAAGAATTGAACCCTTTTGTTTCCATCCATGAAATAAGAGTAGCACTGTGATACTTGCAGAGTTTAAATACAAGCATTTTATTGAATAAATGGACATGTATTCTTTAGTACCCAGAAATCAATAGGCCTTCTCTGAAGGCCCAGAAGGCCCTGAGGGTTCCCCTGTAGAAATATCTGTTATCAAGAGAGTCACTACTGGAACATTTAAAAGCTGCATTTGAGCGAGGGGGCTGCAGCCGCAGAGTCATAGCAAGAGCTTCAGAGAGAAACTACGATAATCAATAAATCAAATGCTCTGACAATAAAGAAAAAATCGTTATCTGTGGAGGCCACTGGACTGTAAAAACCCTGTCCAGTCATTTCATTTGGCCAGGACGAAATGACTGGATGGCCTACCTGCCTGTCTACTTGCCTACCTCACGACATGTACTCTGCATGTGTACTCATTTGTGCATGGAGTGCGCATGCGCACACACACACACACATACACACACACACACATACACACACACACACACACACACACACACACAGCTCAAAGGTAACAAGCTACTTTCACAAGAATGGCAGAGAAAGTTACACAGGTACCTACAACAGCTTGCGCTGCTAAAGAAAGGAAGAAAAGAAAGACAGAAGTAGAAAAGGCTTTGAACAGAAAGAGGTTGGATAAAGCAGGCGTCAAACCAGAGTGAACATTGGTGTGACTTTCAGTGAACTTTGGCGAAACTTGAAGGAGTTGAATTCCCTGGAATGTGACTCCAAGGTTGCTATTTTTCTGTTGGACAGGTAATTATCTGGTTTGTTTTGTTTTGTTTGTTATCTGGTTTGTTGTGGGGGAATTTGTTATTTTCCTGAAGTATGTAGCCAACATAGCTAGCTACTTTTGCAGCTACATCATGTATTAGCCCAATGCTAATGTAAGCACACAGCTGAAATCAGCTTCTCATTTGCCAGCTTCTTCCCTTTCCACCTTAAATGGTGCAGGCACAAGAATGTAACTGCTGCATCATTTAAGGTGGAATGGGAAAATGTGAACAAAAAGCCAGCAAATAGGAAGCCAACTTGAGACTTGTAATGTTAGCTAAGCTGTGAGCTAGCTAGCTATGTTTATCTTGTATGTAATCTGTGTGTGTATGTTCTACGATGTCTGCATTGCAGTGTTGAGAAAGTGTGATTTGATGGTATTTATCTTATGCCTTTGAACGACTCCAACACTCTGGGGTCAGGCCATGTGTGTTCATGTGTTTTGGTGGAGTGGCTTTGGAAGTAGGGCTGAAAGTGGAGGGTGGGATTTTTTCAGTTTAATTTCATCAAAAACTAGCTTACACTTTCTGGTTTCTACAGAAATCACCCACTCCAGCTTCAATAATGTATCTTTGTAGCGCATTATTAACACTTTGTAATTGACACCACTACTTAAGACAGAGTGTGCTGTAGCATCACCTACAGCACACTCTGTCGCTTTTTTAACCCATTTTTAAAAATCTGCTGTTCTGACTTTCACTTCTTAAGCTGTATAAGTCTCTTGTTTGAAACACTTCAAAGGACAAATGTCTGGGCCTCGGCGTCAGGGATGCTGGGAGGACACGGCGGCCGCTAACGTGATTTACGCTTTATCTCACCTTGGCCAGCTCCACAGTGTCCTGTCCATTTCACACATCTACACATCCAGCAGCACTGACTACAGACCCAAAACAAACAGACAGAGATGTATCTCTGCAGAGAGATTTATATCTCGGCATGTGCAGGGCAAGCGTTGTGAAAGTGGCGCACAAAAAGGACGGCATCTGGAATCTACACTGCACGGCCACTTCATTAGAAACACCTCCCTTGTAGCTCCACTTTGTAGAGACTGTAGCTCATCTGTCGAAGCACAGTTTGTATTAGCCCAGATGTTGGCAACATGTGGCTTTTTCACTGCCCTGTTGTGGCTCCACAGCAGAATTAAATCTTTTATACAGAATTAGATTATATTAATAAAGCTCTGCTGATCATTCTGACAGTTTTTACAATAAATGTTCTTAAATGCTGGAGTAATGTAATGCACAACTGCTGATTCACCCTTTAACCCTAAAGACTGCTGGTCACCATAGCAATGCAGACAACAATCTCACGTAGCTCGTAGCTAACGAAAAGGCAAAGAGAAAGATTTAAGGCGAACATCGATAATTTGGAGACGAATGGACTTATTTACATTTATAATCACTCCAGCTGGTTTCCTGATACGTTTAATCTGCAACGAGAAACTGTCAAACACTAAAAAGTCACGAAGCTGCAGTCAGTTTCTTATTCGAATTGTCCAGTTCCACCTTAAATGGTGCAGCAGTTACATTCTGGCACCATTTAAGGTGGAACAGGAAAATTCAGACAAGAAGCTGGAGAATGAGAAGCGACTTCAGCCTCATAAAAAGTTGAGCATTAAGAAACATTTTACAAGAAACCGTTCTACTTTTGAGGAAAAGTTTCCTGCTGGAGATGCGAGAAAAGCAGCTATAGCTGAGCTAAAGCGTAAAGCAGATCAGAGTAAGTCTGCATTTTCATTTATATTATATTTCTACCCTATAATAGGACATCAGCACATACCGAGACATATTTACAGCTAAGATGGTAAAATGGACATAAAATGTTGTGCATCCCACGGTGGTTTGATTTTTGTTGAAAGGATAAAATGGCTTTTCTTAACATTTGTTTTGCCGACCCCTGTATTAGCCATTGCCTTTTATCAGTGGTCAGTTTCTGACCACCAAACAACTCTTGGCTGGATATTTTTAGGCAGTGGATCACTTTTAACTCAGCAGAGACGCCGAAGGAGAACTTTATAATACTTTTAAAATGAGAAAATTATTAGGAGACTGAAACTATGAAAACAGCAGCTAAATCTATATCATCCCCCGTGTGTGCAAATAATATTCCCATTTCAATTCGGTTCCAGCTGATTCACTCGCTGAGCAGCTCAACTCATAACTGAGATTTATATTGCAATTTTAAAGTGAGAGTTTAGAGGAGAATGAAATCTGCACTATTGACCTCTTATACCAAATGCTTTAAATCAGACATGTTTGGTGCCTGAATTTTGCTTCTTCATGCCTCAATCCTGGGTTTTGCCCCCAGTCCAATTAAATCCAATCCAGTCTAAGTACTTACATGTTAAAGGAGAATTCCACCAATTTTTCTGACTTTCCACGTAATTAAATGGTTAAGATGCAAACAAAGTCATTCAGAGTGGTTTGGTGTAAAATGCCATAAAATGGTCCTAGAGGACATTGCAGAGTCAGAGTTGTTCATAATGGTGGTGATAGGAACCAGATGTCCACCTCTGAAAGCTCCCTCACAGAAAGTTACTGCATGAAGTGGCTATGAATTCACTGCCTGATGTCTGAGACACTGTTTTATGACAGTTTTGAACGGATTTCGGCCTAAAATCCATGTCAGAAAGGTACATGCAGGGTGTAAGGCTATACAGCCCCCTAAAACTTATTTTTTTCATATTTATCACTATTTTCCATCATCAACATTCCATATAAACTCAGAAGACTCGTGTAGGTTCACTGGTGGTTTTGGATAGCAAATAAAATGTCTATATTTGTGTTGTAGACATGCCGACCCCTGGTTCCTATCACCACCACTGTAAAGGAACGTATAAATTTCTCTATATTTTAAGAATATATCTATGCAGACATTTGAAAAGTTAGTGAATGTTACTGTATATTTATGTGAGGAGGCTGTGAGGTGTGTGGTTGTGCCAGTACCAGGTCCGGTGGCGCGGGAATTTGGGCTCCGTCAGGATCTCTTTGACAGACATGACGTCACCGGGGATGATGGGATAGAACTCGCAGAGGGAGGCCTCCTCATCACTGTGAAATGCACAAACAAGATGTGAGTAAACAAAATGTGCAACTGTCATAGAGACACTGAGGAGTCCACACACATGCTTTTCGTTCATGTGTGGAGCGGCACAGACAAAAGTGTCCAGACGCTCAAGGAATAGTCTGGCGGAAAATCAAATTTACACAATTTTCCACTTTTCCCAGAAGTATTCAGTCGGCTGAGACGTGTTGGGAGTTGGCTTCTTTAGTTTAGCACTGCAGCAACAAGTTGCTAGCAAACACTAGAATCAACAGTCACCCAAATTCTTTCTGTAAATACATCCTCAAAACATCTCTCAAACCTCTCAAACCACATCCAGGCTTTCATTAAAGTGCATAGAGTTGTTGCTGTGGTTCAGCTTTCAAACACCAGGGCTGGTATTCACAAAGCAGGACTGACCTTGGATCAAATTCCTTTGCGTTTATGATACTTATTGTCACAGAAGCTGATTCTAGATCAGCACTCTGACACCTAAGGTGGTGAATACAGACCCTGTTGCCTAAAGTGGCTGCCCTCAGTTTTGTTCACTTTTTTAGTAAGTCATACTGTGTCCAAAACCACATCGACTGTTCAGCGTGACCTTAATGAAGATCTGGACGTGGTTTGAGAATGTTGAGAAAAGTTTTGGTGATGTATTTTTACAAAAAATGATTCGGGCGATTTGGGTGACTATTGAGTTAAAGTGTTTGCTAGCTTTATAGCTCCAGTTCTAAACTAAAGAAGCAAAATTTGGACTCCAAGCATGCATTGGCTCGTCCTTTACAACTGAGGCAAGTGGAAAATTGTTTAAATTTTACTTTTTTTACTGAACCATTCCTATAAGGTGCACCTGTTGGTGATAAATATGTTCAGTTGTGCACACAGCTTTAATCTCTATAAAAAACACTGACCAATAGAGTGGGATGCTATGGAGCACACATGAGGTGCACCTATGCCCAATGCTAAGCGTGGGCTAGAGGGGTATAAAGCCTCCCAACATGTAACAGCAGTGGAACTGTGTTCTCTGGAGTGATGGACCTCCATCCAATACCTTTCGGATGAGTTGGAGTGATCCAGAACTGACCATCCAACATCAGTACCTGACCTCACTAATGCTCAATCAAATCCTCACAGCAATGTTCCAACATCTAGTGTAAAGCTGTCCCAGAAGAGTAGAGGCTGTTACTGCAGCAATGAAGGACAAGCTCCATATTAAAGGAGTTATGTAGACACATTCTACATTTTTCTTGTATTTAATTTTTTCCTGTGAGGGTTAATTATGATATTTGTGATGTTTTATGCATAAAATTCATTTTCCATGACCATTTCTTACCTCTTTTTTCTTTAACATTAACCAGGTTGTTTTTGTTACTGTGCCTTTAAGACTGATATATGTAAATGAGCTCTGGAGGATCAGGTGTCCACAAACGTTTGGCCATTTATTACAGTGTTTATGTTAGTGGAATGACAATGACTGATTCATGCTGATGTTGGACCATCACTCATTTTCTTACTCTTAGACACAATAAATCAGTCCTAATGCTGTTTCAGCATGCAGGCCATGCACTGTCCTGCAGCTGACCAGTAGAGGGAGCTGTATCTTTAACCTGAACTCTGACCGTTAGGGGTTTGGCTGGCCTGGAGCTCCAGGATCTGGTGTTTCTTAAAGGTGGCTGTTGTGTAAAAGACTGATGACTTTCTTAATGAAATATGAAAGTGTGTGAAGTTGTTAGTGGGTCTGAAAAAGCCAAGGCCACACAGACTGTTCCTGCTTCTGTAATTCATAGAGTAATTCATCTTCATACTGCTGCTAAAGAGAGAGAGAGAGAGAGAGAGAGAGAGAGAGAGAGAGATGGGGGGGGATATGATGTTTTGACTGCAACTCTGATTCACAGTGATCTTTTGCCACATAATATATATTTTTATTCACTGTATTGATTTGTATTGTATTGGTGTGTGTTGTATTGCACTGCACTGTATTATATTGTATTGTAATATACTGTACTGTATTGTGTTGCACTGCATTGTGTTTTGTGTTCTACTCCACTATACTGTACTGTACCCTACTGTATTTTATATTGTGTTATTGTATTAAATTGTACTGTACTGTATTATATTGTACTGCACTGTTATGTTATTGTATTGCATTGTATTGTACTATAATGCACTATACTGTACTGTATTCTACTGCATTGTACTGTACCATACTGTACTGTATTGTACCAGACTGTACTGTACAGTATTGCACTATACTGTACCGTACTATGTTGTATTGCATTGCATTGCACTGTAGTGCACTATACTATACTGTATTCTATTGTACTGTACTGTCTTTTATTGCATTTTACTACACTGCATTGTATTGTATTGCATTATACTGTACTGTATTCTACTGTACTGTACTGTAATGCACTGTACTGTCTTTTATTGCATTTTACTACACTGCATTGTATTGTATTGCATTATACTGTACTGTATTCTACTGTACTGTACTGTAATGCACTATACTGTACTGCATTGTATTGTACTGTATTGTACCATACTGTACTGTATTGTCCTGTACTATACTGTATTATATTGTACTGTGTACTGTATTTTACCGTACCACACTTATTGTACTGTACTGTATTGTACTGTACTGTATTACTACACTGTACTGTACTATATTATAGTGTACCATACCGTACTGCGTCATACTGTATTATACTGTACTGTATAGTATACTGTAATGTATTGTAGTGTATTATATGGTACTGTATTACTACACTGTACTGTACTGTACTGTATTACTACACTGTACTGTACTATATTATAGTGTACCATACCGTATTGTGTCATACTGTATTATACTGCACTGTATAGTATACTGTAATGTATTGTAGTGTATTATACAGTACTGTATTACTACACTGTACTGTACTGTATTGTACTGTACTGTATTACTTTTCTGTATTGTATTGTTTAGTACTTTACTGTATAATAGTAAAAGTTGGTACCATCATAGTACCAATCTCACACAATAGTGGCAAACAAACCAGCACTTCTCACTCAGTAATAAGAGTGAATTGTGGTATCAGCAGAGCGTGAGGTGATTTAGCGGCTTGGCACCGCGGCGCTCTGACAATGCAGAGTCTCATTCACACTTGAGCCCACGAAGGCCCTTCTAACACCCAGCAGATGCCAGGGAGGATCTGAAAGGGATCAGTGCTGCATGGACTCATTGTCTCTATTTAAATTTTTCTCACATACTTACAGGCCCGCTTCCCTTTTCTCCCTGAATTTCGTTAGTAAATCAGGAAGCTAAACAGGTCCCCAGCTACGGAAAAAGGGAAACGAGTCCAATTTGGCCTAAGGGAGGAGAATCTGGGAGCTTGAGTGTCGGACTGTGGGCTCCTGCTGATACGGTCTGTTTCATTCAGCCCTGCAGTCTGCTGTATAACAAGATTCATAAACCATATTAGAGCTTCCTATATAGTTTTCTGCTCAAAAAACCTCCAGCCAACAGTGCATTTACGTCTGCCTGAAAAGTGACTGACGGGTCTCCTGACCAATCAGATGCCAGCTGATGTGTCTATGCATTGCATTTTTTCATTGCCCCTGTTGCAAAGCTGGACAAGCTTTACAGAGAGCTGGTGGAAAGAGAGATTAGTCACTACACAATGTTGAGTTTCCAGTTTAAAATGTTATGTTACCAAGCTGGACTGTGATGTTGATGCCAGTCGAAACTAGGCAGGTCAGAAAAGACAGTACATATCGCTGTTGTCGGAACAAAACCTCGTGTCTCCAAAATGGCAACTTTACAGGAGAAGGGAAAAACCTACTTCACTTTTAATGTAAGTCAATGGAACCAGACTTTTCCCCAAGTCATTTTGGGCCGTTTCTTTTGGTCTGTTCATCATTAAAAACTGAAAAATGACAAAAATGGAAATATGAGGTTTTCTTTCAACAGCAGCGATTTGCTACCTTGCGAACGTTAGCACTGTGAAAAACTATATCTGATCTAAAAGTGCATAAAAAGAATGCAGTTTAAAAATAAAGGAATAGTGCAGCAAAAATTTTACTCAGTTTAACCCCAGATGTAGTCGATCAGCGAAGATATGCTCAGAGTTCAAATATTATTTCTTTAGTTTAGAGCTACAGCCACAGGGCTAATGTAGCTAACAAACACTAGAAGTCAATAGTCACCCAAATAGCCCAAATCATTTATGTAAAAATACACCCCTAAAACTTCATTCAACCCACTCAGACCACATCCCGCTCTTGCTAATGTGGTTTAGACCACAGTACGATATTATGCAGTGTATTGTATTGTATTGTATGATATTGAACTGAATTGTCTCATATTGTACTTTACTGTATTGTATTGCATTGGATTATATTTACACTTAGACAGCAGATAACAGAGTCATAGGACCATCTCAATAAATAACACCAAATAAACCGACGCTTGTTACTTAGTCTTAACAGTTAATTGCTACCAAACACTTGAACTCAACAGTCACCAAAATAGTCCAGGTTGCAAGTGTGGTTTAGACCACAGCATGACAGACTTCATATGCAGTCTGTACTGACCAGACACTTTATTACGTTTCCACCTTGTCTCTACACTCATTGTCCATTTTATCAGCTCCACTGACCATATAGTAGCACTTCGTAGTTCTACAGTTACAGACTGTAGTCCATCTGTTTCTCTGCATACTTTGTTACCCTGTTCTTCAATGGTCAGGACCCCCACAGAGCAGGTACTATTTGGGTGGTGGGTCATTCTCAGCACTGCAGTGACACTGACATGGTGTCGGATTGTTAGAGTGTGTTGCGCTGGTGCGAGTGGATCAGACACAGCAGCGCTGCTGGAGTTTTTAAACACCTGCTGGACTGAGAATCAAAAATACCCAGCCAACAGCGTCCTGTGGGCAGTGTCCTGTGACCACTGATGAAGGACTAGAAGATGACCAACACAAACTGTGCAGCAGCAGATGAGCTATCGTCTCTGACTTTACATCTACAAGGTGGACAAACAAGGTAGGAGTGTCTAATAGAGTGGACAGTGAGTGGACACAGTGTTTAAAAACTCCAGCAGCACTGCTGGAGCACTGCTGAATTATTTCGTGACCTGTCTTGTGCACTACATAGAAAACAGAGAGCCATTTGATATTTAGCCTCAGTAAGTGCTCTGATCCTCTGATAAAGCACATGTGGCTACACGTGACCGATATTAAAGGTCATTCTTCTTCACGCCTGTCAGACCACACCTTTAAACACTGCACATCTCAGATTACACTCACAGATCGCACAGCTCACTGAGCGATCGCGCCTCACTTCTATTACTTATTTACATGTGTTTAACAAACAGACTGACCAGCTAAGATCTTGAACTGATTCATTTATTTAGTTATTTATCTCAAGATATATTATTTAGTGTCCAATATGAATTATTCAGCAACTACTATGAATTATTAGGTAACTATTACGAATGATTCAGTAATGACATTATTTAGTAACTACTACAAATTATTCATTAATTAAATTATTCAGAACATACTATATATGCATTATTTACCTTCTGATTCATGCTTAATTCACCGAGTCAAACAAGGGCTTCTGAAAGCCACAGTTACTTGGTTCAGGTTTAGTAGATTAGGCTTAGATATGATATCATATATATTAATACAATCTGATGTCAGTGGTGTTACTCCTGGAACATTAAATGATTTTACAATTGTTGTAAAATAACAGCATAAATGCAATATTTCTTCTTTTTTCTACACACAATGTGACAGTGTAAAACTAAACTGGCGCTAGAATATGTTTTAGAAAAGCTCAGATTTCTGTCATTTTTTCAGTGGTGTTACAGTCAGGGTATTATGGTCAGCAGTGTTACAGTTTGTGGTGGTACAATCAGTGGTGTTACAGTCAGTGGTATTACAGTTCACGGTGTTGCAGTCAGTGGTGTTATGGTCAGTGTTGTTACAGTCAGTGGTGATACAGTTAATGGTGGTACAGTTAGTGGTGCTGTGGTCAGTGGTGATACAGTTTGTGGTGTTACGGTCAGTGGTGCTGCAGTCAGTAGTGTGACAATCAGTGGTGTTATGGTCAGTGGTGTTACAGTCAGTGGTGCTGCAGTCAGCGGTGTTACACTCAGTGGTGTTACAGTTAGTGGTGCTGGAGTCAGTGGTGTTACAATTCATGGTGTTACAGTCAGTAGTTCTGCAGTCAGCGGTGTTACACTCAGTGGTGTTATGGTCAGTGGCACTGCAGTCAGAGGTGTTACAATCAGTGATGTTACAGTTAGTGGTGCTGTGGTCAGTGGTGATACAGTTAGTGGTATTACAGTTAGTGGTGTTACAGTCAGTGGTGTTACAGTTCATGGTGTTACAGTCAGTGGTGCTGCAGTCGGTAGAATGACAATCAGTGGTGTTATGGTCAGTGGTGCTGCACTTAGTGGTGTTACAGTCAGAGGTGTTATGGTCAGTGGTACTGCAGTCAGTGGTGTTACAGTCCATAGTGTTACATTCAGTGGTACTGCAGTCAGTGGTGTTACAGTCTGTGGTGTTACAGTCAGTGGTGTTACAACTTTACTGATATTGTTCAATATGTCAGATTATGTTTTACACTTGAATTACATCAACATTTGTACCTTCATTGCCACTGCAATGGTAGAATGACCCAAAAGCTACAAGTTTTGAGGAAAACATTTTAGGGAATGTTTTCATCCTTCTCCATCCTTTCATCCTACACACACACACACACACGCACACACACTCACTCACACACACACACATAATATGAACAAAGAGCTTCTTTTTAAGCTTGTAATGAATATAATCATTTTAATGTATAATAATTAGCCTGCAAGCTTATTCCTCTTTGTGTATAAACACATCATGGGACACAATGAAAGGGGAAACACAGGTCGTTCAACAACAGAGTCCAGTTACACTGAGACAGTTTCAGACAAAGACAGGTTTAGCCTGTAGTAACCGATCACTGTGTTATTAGTGAAGGTGTGGCGAAATTCACACCATCACGTTATTAAAAACAGAGCAACAGGTGGGAAAGGAGAAGTCTACCTGCTGATCTCACCAACACAGAGAAGTCAAAGTGGGCAAAACAAAACGAAAAAGGGAAGTTATGGCTGCTTTTCTTTGTAATGTAAGCTTTGTAAAGCGAACGGTTCGACACGAACATGTGGTCAGATTGGTTTACTATTGTTGCCAACATTCACTTTTCATCAGATGCTTAAGTACAGAAGAAGCCTGATAATTGACGGTATTTTCGGGGCTGTTTGCTTGGAACAATGGAAGCATTAACTGGCTTATTTGAAAGTAAGGTGAATAAAGTTCTCAGTCACACAACAACACCCAGATTAGCAGCAGCATGGAGACTAACAGAGGCCTGCAGCGCCTGAGTCCAATTTCCTAAACATCTACAGAGTAAATAAGAAAAGGCTTGAAGAAAAAGTCAAGTGAGTTTCACAAAAACTTAATTGTTTTTATAAATTATTTCCATAAAATCTCACCTGTGCTTTTACAAACCCTTAAATAACGCAAAAGTTTGTGTTGCTGTGTCTTTAAAGAGACATTTGGCTGCTGCTCATCAGGGAAGATAGGACAGTTACCGGTTATAATGAGATACCACAGTGTAAAATCCAATAAAAATCACACCATTTCAAATTTTAATAATACTGATATTCATTTATGATCAGCATCATTTTAAAAAATGACTGTGGAAGCAAACAGCTCTCCTGCTGCCGTCTCCTGTAAAGAACGTGTCAACACAGCATGTTCACACAGGTAGAATCTGAACAGGAAACAGCAGCGGTGCTGGAGAAAATTCCTATTTACTCACATTGTAGTTGAATTCTTTAGTTGTAAACAAATACAAGAGGTTCAAGAAAACGTCTATGAATATTAGACATGAAATCAGATGATTTCAAGTTTTTGTCACTGATACTATGATGGGCCATTTTTGTAATGTCTCTGCTCACCATGAAGAAAATTGCTTTTCTTTTTTCTTTACATAAAATAAATTATTCAATAATGAATAGGAGACAAATTTCATCATATTGCCCACCTCTATGTAGCACAGCAGGATTCAGATACAGTCACACCGAAAAATACACTAAAGTGAGTGTGTGTGAGTGTGTGTGTGAGTGTGGTGTGTGTGTGTGTGTGAGTGTGTGGTGTGTGTGTGTGAGTGTGTGTGTGTGTGTGTGTGTGTGTGTGTGTGTGTGTGTGTGTGTAATCCATTTGAGCTGCTAAATCCAGTCTTTTATGTGAATTGAGGGTTCGACTTTGGCAGGAGGAAGAGTGTTACAGGGCTATTCACTCATGCAGGGTTAACCCAATAAAAACACAGCATGACTCTCCTGTTTCTCTGGTGATTCAGGGTATAAATATACATTGTGTGTGTGTGTGTGCGTGTGTGTGTGTGTGTGTGTGTGTGTGTGTGTGTGTGTGTGCGTGTGTGTACTGTTATAAATCTGCTCTCCAACAGGTGCCCCTGGGTAAATGTTTCACAACTCAGAATAACTCTAACTGCACCATGTCCTTGGTGTAACTTTGGTGTTACCATAACTGTGGTGAAGCCATGGTTTAACTGTGACGTATTGTGTTGTAATTGTGGTGTAGCTATGAAATTTCAATGGTGTAACTGTAGTGTAATGTGATTTAACTGTATTGTAGCCAGGGCATTACAGCAGTGCAACTGTGACCATGTTGTAATTGCGGTGAAATGTGATATAATTGTGGTGTAGCCATAGTATAACAATGGTGTAACTGTAGCCTAAACATTGTGTAACTGTAATGTAAGCATTGTATAACTGTGGTGTAACCATGGTGTAACTCTGGTGCAAGTATGGTGTAACTTTAATTTGAACATGGTGTAACTGTGGTGTAATGTTGACATAACTGTGGTGTAGCATGTTATAACAGTGGTGTAACTGTAGTGTAAACGTTATGTAACTGTGGAGTAACCATGGTGTAACTCTGGTGTAGATGTGTTTTAATTGTGATGTAGCCATTGCAATATCAATGGTGTAACTGTAGTGTCAACACTGTGTAACTGTAGTGTAAACATGGTGCAACTGTGGAGTAAACATGGTGTAACTGTGTTGTAGCCATGCTATAACAGTGATGTAGCTGTAGCCTAAACATTGTGTAACTATAATGTAAACATGGTGTAACTGTGGTGTAACCATGGTGTAACTCTGGTGTAAGTATGGCGTACCTTTATTTTGAACATAGTGTAGATGTTGTGTAATTGTAATGTAGCCATTGTATATCAGTGGTGTAACCGTGGTGTAACTGGTCCTTGATGTAGTCATAATGCTTTTTCCACAAGCCTAATTACAAACAGTCTAATTGTTGCAGTGACTAAGTAATGAGCAGAGTAGCATGAAGGACGTGGCGTGACGTGTTAATTCAATTAGTTTATTTACATCTGTTTCCTGATGCATAATGGAATAATAACATTGTAATAATGACATAACAGTTTCATGTGCATGGTTCTTTCGCATTTTTAGGACTAAAACATCCTGAGTTTCAACAAAAACAGGAGTGAAGCACTGTGAGTGCACTTTACAAAAGCCTCACACAGCACATATACGGGACATACTGTATGTGTGAATGCATGTGTGTGAGTTTGTGTCCACACCTGGATTTGAACTTCTTCTTCTTGATTTGAGAGGACAGGGCCATGCTGTGAGACAGCTGCTCCTCCTGCTCCTCCTGGCAACGGTACGTTACTATTTTGGTTGCCATGGCGAACCTCTGACCAACACCTGCAGCAGAACAGAACAGCACAGCCGTCAGAAGGACGGACAGATGAAAGAGAGAGAGAGAGAGAGAGAGAGAGAGAGAGAGAGAGAATGTGTATACTATGGATTATTCAGTAAATAATATGTAACTAATGTGTAAGTTCTGTAATTATGACAGTGAGGAATCGAAGTGGCTCCTCACACAGAAACGTATGATCTAATGGTTTAAAGTGATATATAAATGTAACTGATCTCTTTTTGCACCTCTTAAATATTAAATCTTGAATTTGATTATTCTTTCATATTCCAGTCGCTGTAATCTGAGCTTTAGCAGAACAAATTGAACATTATTTGTCAGGCCAATAAAACATGAATCACTGATCTGAACAGACCTGAGACACAGACCAACAGAACAGGAGCACAGCGCTGTAACGCTGGACTGTAATGCAGTGGACACAGGGGTGGTCAAAGTGTGCCGTACAGCTTTGCTCATGTCTGTGAAAGACGACCCCACTGAGTTAAAGTGAAGAGTTTAATTGTATTATTACTGGAGCAAATGTCAGAATATAGCACTGACCACAGAGCACCTGGAGGACCTGAGAGAATATCAGCCTTATTACAGTAATACTGCTCTATAACCTCCACACCACTGAGAGAGAGAGAGAGAGAGAGAGAGAGAGAGAGAGAGAGAGAGAGAGAGAGACAGAAAAAATGAAAGTGAGACAAAGAGAGAGAGAAATAAGAGAGAGACAGAAAAGGGAGAGTGAGACAAAGAGAGAGAGGAGAGAGAGAGACAGAGCAGAGAAAGGAGAGTGCGACAAAGAGAGAGAGGAGAGAGAGAAGAGAGAGAGAAAGAGAAAGAGAGAAGAGAATAAGAATGCACAAGAAAGAGAGTGAGACAGAAGTGAGAGAGAGAGATACAGAAGCGAGAGAGAGAGACAGTGTGAGAGAGAGGAGAGAAGAAAGAACAAGAAAAAGAAAGAGAGCGAGATAGAAGTGTGAGAGAGAGACAAAGAGAGAGATAGAGACACACAGGGAGAGGAGAGAGAAAAAACTGTACAAATGGATAAAACTCTGAGCAACGGTGGGTTTTCAGAGGAAGAAAGGGAGAGAGAGAAGAGAGAACAAAAAAGAACGAGAGAGAGAGAGAGAACGAGAGAGAGAGAGAAAGAGAGAGAGAGAGAGAGAGAGAGAGAGAGAGAGAGAGAGAGAGAAGAGAGACAGAAAGAGAGACAGAGAGTGAGAGAGAGACAGAGAGAGACAGAGAGACAGTGAGAGAGAGTTGGGGGGGGTTAAGGAGGCAGAAAGCCCTGTAACCGTGTCCTCAGTGGCCGGTTGACTGAGTAATAATTCGTGTTTTGGGGTCTGCAGTGCTGCCGCTGCACTTTCCTCCTCATTACTCACTCACAGCAGATCCGGGACACTCGTGAGGAATGACTTCATTTACAGACGACTCGCAGCAGCCACCTGTGTTACCACCACAAACAGAGCATGTTTTACCCCCAGCCTCTCTGCAGATCATATCTGAGCACCAAACTGCCCCTTCTAATATAAACAGTGTGTGGGAGTGTGTGGATGGAGCAGAGCGAGGGGGTGGGGTGGGGTGCTGCTTTCCATACAAACGGGAAGAAAAAGAGCAACACACAGCGTGTTAAGATTGATCTGTCATTAAAATTGATCTGTCTGAGCAGCTAGAGGAAAATAAAGGAATTGAAGGCCCCTCTCTCTCTCACACACACACACACACACTCCACCAGGAGTAAAATAAATACTTTTTTGGGGAAGCTGTGTGTGTGTGTGTGTGTGTGTGTTGTGAGGATGGGGGGAATTGTGAAAAATAAGTCTATAAACTATGAGTGAAAAGAGTGTTTCATCATTTTGAGAAATAAATAAGCAGTAATGCCTCCACACAGAAGAGTGAGGAGTGTAGCCCCCTGAATCACCGCAGAGCTAAACCCCCCGCACTGCTGATGCTGCTCAGACAGGAGCACATTATAATACAGAAATACATTTCAGTGGACATTAAGAGCAAAATTTGCAAGTTTCACTGTCGGGTGAGTACAGCGTCTGAGAAAACTGTACAAACGGATAAAACTCTGAGCAATGGTGGGTTTCAGAGGAAGAAAGGGAATAATTAGCCAACAGAAAGTTGCTACATAGACTAAATAGATACATACACTAAATAGATAGACAGATAGACAGACAGACAGATAGATAAAACGAATTAGCTAGCTAGGTGGAAACGACAATAAGACAATTAGCATGTTAACTACATAGATAGATAGATAGATAGATAGATAGATAGATAGAAAAACAGTTAGCAAGCTTCATAGATAGATAGACAAATAAGACAATTACATAGACTAAATAAATAGAGAGATAGACAGACAGATAGACAAGACAGTTAGCTAGTTAGCTACATACAGAGATAGACAGACAAGACAATTAATTACAGAGACTAAACAGACAGATAGATAGACAGACAGGTAGACATACTCCCACTCCACTTACCCACACCCTCCATTCCCCCACTCCATTTACCCCCACCCTCCATACCCCTGACTCCACTGACCCCCACCCTCCATACCCCCACTCCACTGACCCCCAATGTTGCAAATGTCATTAGTTTACTAATTTGTATGGTTATAATTACAAACAGTGATAATAATAATAATACTGTAATATTATGATTATAATAATTAATATGGTTATTATTTATGTTCGTTCATTTATCTTATTCTGTTTTCATTACTGTTTTTGTTGTTCACTTCTTCTGTTGTGATGCTTTAGCAATACTGTACCTCACAGTCATGCTAATAAAGCTATTCTGAACTTAGATATATAGATAGATAGATAGACAGACAGACAGACAGGCTGAGAGATAGACAAGATAGCTAGCTAGCTTCATAAATAGACAGACAGACAGACAGACAAACAGACAAGACAAGACTAAATAGACAGACAGACAGACAGATAGATAGAAAAACATTAGCTAGCAAGCTTCATAGATAGATAGACAAACAAGACAATTACATAGACTAAATAAATAGAGAGATAGACAGACAGATAGACAAGACAGTTAGCTAGCTAGAGGACAAGACAGTTAACAACCTAGCTACATACATAGCCCAGATAGCAGACAGTTTTGGGCCAATTCTGGCTTTCTCACTTTACAATGTGTGGGCCAGATCTGGGTCGAGGACCCAGCCATATATTGGGCCAGAACGAACCAAGGATATGGCCCAGAAGTGGACCAGACAAATTTTGCTAACTGGGACAATTAACTACAGAGACTAAACAGTTAGACAGACAGATAGACAGACAGGTAGACAAGACATTTAGCTAACTAGATAAATAGATAGATGTGCTAGCGTGTGGTGATCGTTAGTGATTTTTTCTTTGCAGATGTATATTTTACACCTAATGATCTGAGTAACACTATGTTCAATAAGAGAAATGCTAATGCTAAATGCTAAGAAGAACAGGGGCTGGATTCTCCGAAGCTTCCGCTAGAAAACCAGAACTGCCTCCCAAGCAGGCTAAAGGTTCCCTGTGGTGTAGAATATCAATGTCATGCTTCATTTTCCAGCTTTACATGAACGACATAAGATACGCTTTTATTTAAACGAACTTCTGTTTCTGTTCATTCAGTTTAATCTGCTCAGCGTCTGAGAGCAGCAAACTGGAATGACTAAACCTAACATTCACACAGTTTAGCAAACACGAACTAGAAGTGAAGGTGGAGGAAACAGTCAACAGGAAAAAATCTGTCTTGGTCTATTTTAACAGTTTCAGTGGTGTGCAAAAGTTTGGGCACCCCGGTCAAATTCCATGCTTCTGTTGAATTTCCAAGCGTGAATAAATTAACACATCCTCTACAGAGACTTCTGCACGTTTTAATGCACAGTTACTGTTTATTTGCTGAATTCAACATATTGAGGGGAAAAATAAAACATAAAATGCGGCTTGTGCAAAAGTTATATTCTGTTTTACAATATGTCAAACTCAACAACGAAACACTGTGAGAAATAAAGGTTCTGTTCAGGTACATTTTTCATTCATCAAGATACAAACAGTGTAAATGTTCCCTCAAAGGTGCAACAGTGGTTTTAAGGTCTGATTGTGAAGTTTTTCCGGGTGAAAAGTTCGTATTTGTACCTTTTCATAACCGAATATTTTAAACAGAACAGTAAAATAAAAGCCTGGAGGCGAGACGGGGTGTGTGGAGTCAGTACAGCTTAGAACATATCATTTCAGTGGATTATGGTTCAGTTATGTTCCCTGACTAAAGGTACTGAGATGGACCCTTTAGGGTCCCACCCCAGTGATAATAGGGGTATCTCCCCAGTGACAGTTTAGTACGTTTATTTTGACTTTTGCGTACGACTGTATAAATTTTACAGGTTTACCTCTTCTACAGTCTACGTCTACAGTTGTGTGGAATTTGTAAGAATAGAACTGAGCAAGGTTATGAAAGAAACTTTGTTTGTGTTTGATTTCTGGAAGGTTAGTGACGTCAGGCCTGCTCAGCTCAAAGACAGCAGCTACACGCTTCTCCTGCAGCAGGTGGGAGAGAAAGACAAAGTCAAGTTAAAAAGCCACTCACGTTCGTCTTCGAGGATGGGCTGATTCACAGGATTATTAGATCCACAATGCTTCTCTCTCTCTCTCTCTCTCTTACTATTTCTCTATGACTCTCTATCTCGCTGTATCTTTCTCAGTGACCTTACCCTGTTATCTGTCTCTGATTGTCTCTTTCTCTCCCTCTCTCTATCACCTCCACCAAATCTCTCTGCCTGCTTTCTCCCTCCCTGTCCCACTGTGTGTGTGTGTGGTGGTTGGGGGGTGGGGGTGACCCCTGGACACACAGTGTCCTTCAGGGACAATGCAGTCCATGAACAAAGCACACGCCTCCTCAAGGTGGTAAATATAGACCAGCAGTAAGACCCTGATACCCCCCACCCACACACACATACCGTGATCAATTCAGACCATCCAGATACTGGACAGTGGAGAGACTGCCAATAATGACCCACTGGGTCAGTACAGTGAAGGCCAGTGGAACAGCAGGCCGGTGGGAACTGGGGGTATTCAGAGAAAACAATGTGGCTGGATCTGTCAGACCTTCAGTACAACTGAGTTTGGGATTAAGAAGACTTTACAATGCGTAACTCACAGTGTGTGGGGATGGACAGTGTGCTGACCAGGGGCTGAAAATCCACCAATGTGTCTTAATGCTGCGCGGCCACTTGTGCTTTTTCTCGCCACATTGGATCTCGCTGCTCGCTGCTGGTGGCATTTCTATGTAGTTGAGGAAATAAAGGAATTGTACTGAATGTATCTGAGACAGTGGGATGGCCATTTTTGTCTTAACGTAAGATCTGACAGGTCAGGATAAGATTTTTCACAAATTGGTACAGCATAAACGTAAACACGTAATCAAAGTAATCAAGCTGGTTAGCCAGGCAGCTAACGTTAGCTACCGTTACTGATGTAAAAAAAGGTCAAACAAAACTGAGGCACGATAAACTGAAAGTTAAGTATATTGTGAGAGCACCTTGTGCTGTTTATCAGGGCATCGCCGCTCTACAGTTTCAGTCTCCATTTCCCAAACGCTTTAGTCGAGCATGCTAACGTTATTCTGGAGACGCTGCTCGCTTATTTCCAGTACCGCCGTCTGTTTTCACACATGCCCAGACTGAGAAATATGAAAGAAATCAGAGTAAGAGTTCACATGCATTGAGAAATCTGATTGCTGAGCTAAAATCCAGCCTCTTTATCAGATTTCTTAATTGAATTTATAGACCTTACTCTAATCTAAGAAATCAGAGTGTGTTGTTTACATGACCATTTGAATTCATAGATAACTGCAAAAATCTGATTATGATCAGATTATTGAGAGCATGTAAACACACTCAGGGTTGTCCCTCTCTGAGGAAGATTTCTCAAGTTATGTGTCAGGTTTTAGTCAGTAGCTGAAACTATGCCCTTTTTTTTTAGAAATAGGCAAACATGACACTTCTTTCTCCATTTTTGTCGAGGCCAGTTAGGTCTCCTATCACACAACACTACCAAGCTAGGAGGGTGAAGACTAGTAAACGCTGCCTCTGAGAGGTGTGAAGCTCCTTTAAGGCTTCTAACGTAACATCATGGGACAGCGCAATACATCTGGAAGAGAATGCTCATTGCTAATTCTGGTGTCAGCTAACAGATGCCTATGCTGGCTAACATCACAATGGGGCCATCTTACCCACTGAGAGAGAGAGAGAGAGAGAGAGAGAGAGAGACAGAGAGAGAGTGAGAGAGAGATACTGTTATAATCTATTGGACTTGCATCACCAAGATCAAACTCATAACCTCCTAATGATACTTCTTGTCTTGGGGACCAAACTGCAATGCAATCCAAAAAGCAAAATAATATACAAATAAAAAAGGGTTTTTAAAATGTATTTTATAACATTAGTCCATATTCTGTTACTAAAAGAATTTAAAAATCCAACTTCAAGAGGAAAAATAAGAATATAATATATATATAGAGTAAAAGTATTTTCTTGCTAAGGGTGAGAGGGTGGGGTTAGGGTAGCTTTTGGTGGGCCAAATTGAACAACGTTGGGCAACCCTGGCTTAGATGGTTGAGCCAACTGGAACCCCTTTTTGTGCTTTTTTAAAGATCGAAGGATGTCAAACAATCGTCCATATCAGCTAAATTTGGGAAATTAAATAACAAATAATGAAAACTGTGTATATTTCATTTTTCACTTGACTTTTGCTTTAAAATCTGCGCATATTTAATTTTTCACTGAACTGTCGCTTTAAACACCCATGTTTTACTCTCTCAAATCTCTGTCTCTACAACATTACTCCACCAAACTCCAAAGTCCACGCGCATTCCATCAAACTCAACTCGCGGTTGGACGCTGCTCTCCCAGCGCTTCACACTGAACACCTGATTAATCTCTCTGTTGGACTCTAGCATCGCTCCATTCCCACAATCCTGTTCTCTGGCCATCTCCATTTATAGAGGCTGTTAATCATTTGCTGGCTTGGTAATGGAGCCGGGGCTCCGCACTGTCTCATTAAGCTCAGAGGCTCAGAGATTTGGGTACGGAAGCAGCAGTAGGCCAGTCAAGGCCGAGTCTACCGGCTATGTGAGTTATATGCGTTTACCATCCACACCTGCCTCTGAAATATCAAAGTAAACAATGCGGAGAGGAGGTGCCAGGCCATTCTCGTTCTCATATATCATTTGCCACATTCAGACTAAGAATAACTCAGCTGCTGTTGTCCGAACAAAGCTATATCAGACTGCCTTTATAGGCTCCTGCTGTCACTGTGTAACAATAGACCGTGTTCTCCAACAATACAGCCAGCCACACAGTGGAGAAACAGATAACCAGTTCTAGATTATTTGCAGATTAGAATCCAAATGTGCACCTTACAAACAGAAATATATCAGAATTACACTTGTAATAGCCGAAAATAAAGGGGAATAACACTAATTTATCAAAAATTCCACAGCCATTGTGCATTGTGTTTATGTGAAATGCTCCATTCTAGAGAGTCATACAATGTCTACAATCCCAAATATAGCCATTTTATTAACCGTCCAAAATGAGCAGTGAACCTACACATCTGCTAGTTAGCCTTATAATGCTTACAACCTCTCCATATTTGGTAGGCTCACTGTAAACACGGACAAAGTACACCGATCAGGCATAACATTATGACCAGTTTCTACGCTCATTGTCCATTTTATCAGCTCCACTTACTGTATAGGTGCACTTTGTAGTTCTACAGTTACAGACTGTAGTCCATCTGTTTCTCTGCAATCTTTGTTAGCCCCTTTTTACCCTGTTCTTCAGTGGTCAGGACCCCCATGGACCCTCACAGAGCAGGTACTATTTGGGTGGTGGATCATTCTCAGCACTGCAGTAACACTGATGTGGTGGTGCTGTGTTAGTGTGTGTTGTGCTGGTCTGAGTGGATCAGACACAGCAGTGCTGCTGGAGTTTTTAAACACTGTGTCCACTCACTGTCCACTCTATTAGACGCTCCTACCTTGTCAGTCCACCTTGTAGATTAAAGTCAGAGACGATAGCTCATCTGCTGCTGCACAGTTTGTGTTGGTCATCCTCTAGTCCTTCATCAGTGGTCACAGGACGCTGCCCACAGGACACTGTTGGCTGGATATTTTTGGTTTGGTGGACTATTCTCAGTCCAGCAGTGACACTGAGGTGTTTAAAACTCCAGCAGCACTGGGGGTCCTAATTTTAGGTCACACCTATATAAGCAGGATCCTCACCAATCACAAGGCAAATGTAAGTGGCTCGCCCACACAACGTTAAAGCCTTGGGTTCACTACACGACTTTAAAAGACTGAGCGTCTCACAGGTTTTGTTTTTTTTTGGGTGACTGAAATATTGGGGATCACACACTACTTAACTTTTAAGCTGTTGCTGAACCGAACAAAGCTTGCAAGAACTCACGCGAACTCTCGCAAACTCTTGCAAACTCTCGCGTTCTCCCATTACTAGGAGACCCAAATAAACAAACATGGAGCTACTGCTGCTGTTTTCTATGCCGTTTGCGCTGATACAGTAAAGAAGCAGCAGGTAAACATGTTTAAGAGGCTCATGGATTAAAAAATTTAATCAGTGTGGAATTTTTTAGTTTTAAAGGTGCATAAACTCGATTGAGCCTTAAACTCAGCTCATTAAAAAGCTTCGCTCCACATGCGAGTGACTTTTCACCATTTTTCTTTGTTTACTTGCTGTATTTTCTTCTTTCATGCTCTCAGTTTTCATTGGCTTTTGCATGAATCCATTCACATTGAGTCGCTGACCAGTTTAAAAGTAGATTTCACTCAGAGTCGGGTCGAAAAAATCAAACATGTTTGGTAAACTCAGACTGGTCTGAATCACAATTGGAAGGAAAGAAATCTGAGTCTGCGCCCCTCAAACACGACTCGATTCTCTCTCAACTGTCTACTCTGACTGACCCAAAAATCTGCAGACTAGAGCCGACCAGCTCAGACTCAGCCGGACTGAGAATCGGGGCTAAAATCAGAGTAAAAGTCATGTAGTGTAACCCCAGCTTGACAAAACTGAGTTTCCATTCAAGGTGGATAAACTTACAGAGAGAAAGCTAACCACCAAGCGAAAGCTAACCAAGCAAGCATAACTGGGCTAACAAACTGGCTCATCTCTATGTCGTTCACCTGTCCGTCCATTTATTTTTTCAACCTGTCATACTAGCATTCCCTGGATGCCCAATCAATAAAGTGAATAAGAACATTCTTTAATACAAATCCATATAAAAGCACTAATTTCTTCCCGCTTTATTGTGTTTAGTTCTGTTTCAGTGGTGGAGCAGGCTGGGAGTGTTGGACTGAAAGCTGTCAATCGTGCATGCTTATCAGAATATTAGGCCACGCCCAGAAAGTTCTCGGATAGGTATGATTAGTAATCCGTGTTTTATTATATATGTGCTTTTAGTCTTTTTTTGTCCATCTTTTTTTGTTTGTAAAACTTTGTTGGATTTTAGTATCATACAAACATTTTAAAATAATTTTGTGCTCCATGAGACTTTAAAAATATATATAGGCCAAAATCTTCTTTGAAAACTATTTTAAAACAATGGCTCAGTCATTAGGCAGTGTATTCAAAGCCATTTCATGTAGTAACTTTCTGTGAGGGAGCTTTTAGAGGCGGACGTCTGGTTCCTATCACCACCACTGTGAACAGTTCTGACTCGGTAAGTTTCTCTAGAGCTTATTTCACACCAAACCACTCTGAATGACTTTGTTTACATCTTAACTATTGAATTACACAGAAATAATAAAAAGGGTAGAATTCCTCTTTAAAGCATGTCATTTTTAAACCTCAGTGACCATCTACGTCATTAAAATGCAAAAAACAAATTTTTTTATTTGTGCATGATTGCATCCCGACTAATTATCCGCCCCTCCAGCTGTTTGGGGAGAGAGCGTGTAAGCCAGGACGGGACAGCAGCGTGCAGATATATGCACTCTAATTACAGCAGGGCAGCAGGTAATTGCATCTGCTGACCATTTCTGCCTCTGCTTCAAATGTGTCTGAGACAGGCAGGGCCCAGCTAGCAGAACACAGAAGAGGCTCATGTGGATATGGCTGATTGATCAGTGTTCTTTCATGTGTTGTTACACTGCTAGTAAAGATGTCCACTTGAGCCGAGTGGATATAAGAATATCAGAGTGAGGATCTGGGAATCAGATCTTCTTCTGCTTTTGAAGGACAGAAGCAGATTCTGGTTAATGCTAACACTAAAGCTAGCTGCTTTAGCCTCCAACAGCTGCTCTCACACTCTAAAGGCCACCACAGACCAGACGTGTTGCGCCGCGCAGCATCGTACAGCATCCAAAAATTGGAAACCATTGCAATTAATTGAGGTGCGCACTCCATACTTGGCGACTCCCAAATGCGGGAATCTCGACTGCATAATTTCTGGTAGTGGGGGACTGCGTTCGTGCTCTCCCCCTGACAAGGGGGCAGTTGTGGGCTGGAGGTTGGCCTTGTGACCGGAAGGTCACTGGCTCGAACCCCTAAGCTGACAGTACGTGACTGAGGTGCCCTTGAGCAAGGCACCTAACCCCCAACTGCTCCCTGGGCGCTGTGGATAGGGCTGCCCACCGCTCCGTGCAAGTGTGCTCACTGCCCCCTAGTGTGTGTCTTCACTAGTGTGTATGTGGTGTTTCACTGCACAGATGGGTTAAATTGCAGAGGTGAAATTTCCCTGTTGTGGGACTAATAAGGGTCACTTAATGCTGCCATGCTAGCCTGTTTTACCTCCTAATTTTCAACTTGAAATCAGTGAGATTGTAAGAGGTAGTGAACTTATATACCAATGTCTTCCAATAAAGTGCAGTTATTTTTTACATACACTCTGTTTGAACTCCAGGCATTATGTTTTATTCTTCTACTTAAAAAAATAAGTAAGTAATGTCAAGGTACAAATACGTCCCTTTCCCAGCTCAGGGCAAATGCATTCTTGTTAAAAAATGTCCAAATGACCTTTGGTGAACACCTATGGTTCTTGTAGAAGTCCCTTTAAAGCTGCACTATGTATGTTTTGGGGTTTTGGCGACCTCTCTGGTGGAAATGTGTAATTGCATGCTATGTGCCGAAGAACATGTCATGTGGGCTGTGCTTCAGTCCCCTTCCCTGAATGGATGAATCATATTACTGTGAGAGAATTCATAGAGAACTCAGTCTAAACTTGGTGAAGGACGCGTCTTCAGAGGATGTGAATTATCTAATATTGTCATCATATCTTCATCAGTATAATGTTGATTTTGAGGTCATTTGAGACCTAAACATCGAGCTGGACCTTCTATTTGAGTCTGTGACATTAATACGTAAAGACGTATGACGTGGTGTGACAAACTCCCGATCCAATGCCTCTGACTTTTAATGGTTATTTCAGGATTTACAGGGCGACTCGCAGCAGCAGCACACTCACCATTTTTATTCTCCTCACTCTGTAATGCTACTTCTTTCAGTTTAACAAAAAAGCTTGCATAGTGCAGCTTTAATATGTCATATTTAAGTACGATGTATCGCACAAAGACCTAATAGGACATAAAGCCCTGGGAACATAAATATGTTCTCTCATTTAGTCTGGAATGTCAGCTAACAGGACACACTAAGAAATAAAGCAGAAGAAAAAGAAACCATGTAGAGATAAAAGTCATCCATCGTTCATCATTCATATGATTATTAAAACAATAGTGGCCTAAGAATAGGATTAGTGGCTTTATCCATACAGATGCGTGAATACATTCGGATATAAATGACCCTGTTTCAATGAGACAAATCAGATTTTGTACGCTGTCACAGAATCCATATTTATCAATGTGCATAGACGTCAGTAGCCCAGGCCTGCATGCATTGTTATCCTCCCAAAAAAGAATGTGGGTCAGCCATGTGGAAGACAATGCTGACTCACACGGACACAAAAAGACCCCACTTGTCTTCTCATCGCCGTATGAAATCAGAAACTTCATTAGTGGAAAGCAGATCATAGATTTCAAAGCGACTGAGTCATCCGTCTTATCGGGCAGGACGTGACGCAGAGGGAGAAGGAGAGTGAAATGATGAAGAGCTGCAGGAGATGCAGGAATCGATCCGTTCCCCTCGTTTATTTTGCTAAAATTCTTCAAACGTGCCTTGATAGGCCTTTAATTGCTTCAAGGGATTTCGTTCCTCTCCAGCGTGGTCTTCGTAGGTGCTCGCCTCTGCTGGCTGAATAGGAGATTTTCACTGACTCTCGCCAGTAAAGATCTCTGCTGCAATGCTGTGTTCCTGGTTCTAGAGCTGTGCAGTGGCATCTGCATTCGGCAGATGTTGATAATGAGACTGAAGCACGTTGTTTTGGTTTCAGAGGGACGCTATGAATCTGGGGGAAGTAGAAGTTAGCATAACATTTGGTGCAACGATACCAAAGGGGTGTGTTTTAGAGGTCTGCTGTCTCATTAAGTACGATGGGCCCTGACAAAACATCTAGGTTTTCAAGCATCAGGCTTGGGTCTGACTTCTAATGACGAATGTTTTTGCCGGACCACCTATGGGCCAGCCTAGAAGAGGCAGTTTTGCTTACTGACCGACTGACTGACCAACTTTGTTGAAATGTGCATGTGCGAGGGTTGTAGCTAGCCTTCAGTAGGTAGCAGTAATGCACCCTAAGCTATCCTGTCAATCGTTGTTCACCCAATAGAAGAAGACTCGGGTGCTGGCTTCAGAGCCAGTTTATAAGAAGCCTGGCCACTTCCTATTCCCCAACATTATATCAAAAACAGGACTGCTAAACATCAGAGGGCGCCCGCGAGCAAGTCCTCAATGAGTGAGAGTAAATGAAGCTCAACGGTTAAAAGTGAAAAATTAAAACAGTTTCTCATCTCTCGCCCCGAACTTTCCTTTAATTTTGGAAAAAAGAAGGATGGATTTCACTAAGAAAGCAAAGAAAACTCACCTGTATGTTTCCTTTTTTCTACAGCAAACGGGTTTTGGCCAGCAGGACGTCAGCATTACTGCTACTGAGTGCTGATTGGCTGGCGAGCGGAGCAGCTCATTGGCTGTTCGCGCTCACAGACGTCATGGACGTACATGAGGCGCCGTTTTAAACTCCTATAACTCGAGTTTAAAAGCTCTTTAGCTCTAGTGTTTGAGAAACCCAGAAGACATTGCAGAATGGTAATTCTTCTCTCTGTAAGTTCTCTGCTGGCTTCTCATGTTGCATTGTGTTCGGTAACTCTGTGTTCACACTAGCAAAGCAGTCATTTTCTATTCCGTGATTTAGTGACAAGCAGCAGGCGTGTGGCCTGGCGGTCTGGCAAAACTAGGTTTGCCTAGTCTTGTTTATGTAGTACATTTGTTTTTATTTGAAGTGGGACTGGAACAACGATTCATCATTATCAATAACGTCGACATTAAAAATCGCCAAAAAATCTTTCCATTCTTGGTTTTTCAGTTACATTTCACAAAGTGGCCAACCTAGTGAGTGAATGACTTCAGCTGAAGAGGGCAGCAATTCACTTACAGTGTCATTCTTCTGTAGGCAGACAGCAAAAGAAAAAGTACAGCTATGGTTGAGAGTTAAAAAAGAAGGAAAATATGGGAGCATTTTCTCAAAATGAAGCATAAAGTCACATACAGCACATTCAAGGCCGACTTAGCTTTCCACGGAAGCACGACATTACCTTGACAACACTGGGCTTAATAATTATTCACAAAAATAAGAGATCTACACAGCACAGCTCAAGACAGGCAATAAAATGTGAGGATATTCACTGTGGAGGACCACGAACACGATCCGTTAACAGAGTTAGTAGATCGTCCACCAAGACCTAAACTAAAAGAATCAGCCTTTCCACCAGCGTTTTAGGAACATGAAGGATTTGCTGATCAGCTTAGAAAAAGCTGCTTGAGAAAGTAAAGTTCTTCAAAGGTTCTTTAGTAAAAGCAGTGGTTCTGTTTAGAACCTTGTGTGCTATATAGAAACATTTCATCCTTAAATGTCTTTGCATAGTGAAATGTTTCTTCAGACTGATATAAAATGTGTTGGGTAACACTTTACTGTAGGGTGCTGTTCATAAGGCTACATGATACCTACATAGGCTTGTCATGATAACTGACATAACCCTACATAAATGTTTATAAATGCTTATTCCAACAGGCATCATCTGTCATAAAGACTACTTCAGCTGACTTTGATCAAATCGAGCAAATGTAACCTTTATGGCAAATTACACCTATTGGAGTAAGCATTTATTAACATCTATGTAGGGTTAGGTCAGTCGTCATGACAAGCCTATGTAGGTGTCATAAAGCCTTATGACCAATACCCTACAGTAAAGTGTTACCATGTGTTGTTTGTGGTTTTATATAGTACCTTTTTGAAAAGGGTTCTATATAGCACCAAAAAGAGGTTCTTCTATTACTATAAGCTTCACATCGCAACAATAGCAGAGCACTTTTTCCTATATGCCATACAGAACCATTGTCAAAAAGGCTCTATATGGAACCATATACAACACATTCTACACTAATTCGATGAACCATTTCACCATGCTAAGAACCATTCCCAGTAAGCTAAATTTGTCTGGCTCACTTGTGGGCCACATTCTTGGTTTGTGCTGGCCCAGTATATGGCTGGGTCCTCGGCCCAGACCTGGCCCTTCACACTGTAAAGTGAGTAGCACTAAAGGATATGGCCCAAATCTGGTCCCAGTCTGGTCCAACTACTGTTGGCCCACAATATTCACACCAGAATTTTCCCACAAATTTAGAAACAAGAAAAACAGTATGAAGCTGTCCAGGATCTGGTCCTGTTCCGGCCAGCATGCCTAACATCTACCCGGTAGCCAACCAACACTCACATAGGAAAGCCAGAATCGGCCCTGCTATCTGGGTTTAAGCTTGTCAATGGTTCTATATAAAACTCATGGTTCTAAATAGAACCACTGCCTTTACTAAATAGCCCTTAAAGAACCATCTTTTTTAAGTGTGTATCCAAACAAATGCTAACAAAATAAATATATGAAAATAAAATGGGATGATAAATGTAGGTTTTGTAATATACATGTAATTGTATCCTCTTTATTTTGACTACTGTGTTTTGAGATTATGGCTGAAATATCCGGTTAAGGGACAGAAGTGTCATTTGTTAACGTTTTTAGCGAAGTCAATGAAGTGTGCTTATTTTAAGTTATTGTTTTGTCCCCTTAAATGTCTCTAAAGCGTTCTGAGACAATGTGCAGTGTCCAGCTGTCAGTACAGCTGGTCGAAGGTTAAATTACAGCAGTGCTACAAGCATAAACAGCGCAGAGTTTGTTGACTGTTGTTGATGACTCAGTGAAAAAGCCCAGTTGTTAGCATTGAAATCTCTGTCTAAGAAATGCAACCAGATGGTAAACTGCCAGTTAAACATCACAGTGCACTCCTAACAAACTCGCTTTAACTGGTTTACATGTTAAATTCTCTTTATAACTGGATTCTGCTCTCACTAGTAGACTGAGCACATAGCAGAAAGCTAACTGGCTATGAAGCTAACGCTACAATAATAAAAGACAGACTTCAAGCTGAAGCTTTTAAAAACAGCATTACTTAAAAACTGAGACATACAAAGTAAAGAGTGCTACTTTCTTGTCTGTTATGAGCTAAAAATGTCAGTATTTAAACGAGAGCTGACATAAAAATCCCAAATATTGCTGAGCTAGCCCAGCTAGCTTAATGCTAACATAGCTAGCTACCGTGGTGAAAATGAGAAGCATTATCGTAGCGCTGGTTTAAAGGGGGACTCCACCAATAATTTGTACATAATTACATGGTTAAGGTGTAAAGTTATTCAGAGTGTTCTGGTGTGAAACGCTCTGTTCTAGAGAAACTTATCGAGTTAGATGTTCACAGTGGTGGTGATAGGAACCAGACGTCCACCTCTGAAAGCTCCCTCACAGGAAGTTACTACATGAAATGGTTATGAATTCACTGCCTGATGACTGAGACACTGTTTTATGGTAGTTTTGTGATACAGTTCTACAGTTACAGACTGTAGTCCATCTGTTTCTCTGCATACTTTGTTAGCCCCCTTTTACCCTGTTCTTCAGTGGTCAGGACCCCCATGGACCCTCACAGAGCAGGTGCTATTTGGGTGGTGGATCATTCTCAGCACTGCAGTAACACTGACGTGGTGGTGGTGTGTTAGTGTGTGTTGCACTGGTCTGAGTGGATCAGACACAGCAGTGCTGCTGGAGTTTTTAAACACTTCAGTGTCACTGCTGGACTGAGAACAGTCCACCAACCAAAAATATCCAGCCAACAGCGTCCTGTGGGCAGCGTCCTGTGACCACTGATGAAGGACTAGAGGATGACCAACACAAACTGTGCAGCAGCAGATGAGCCATCGTCTCTGACTTTACATCTGCAAGGTGGACTGACAAGGTAGGAGTGTCTAATAGAGTGGACAGTGAGTGGACACAGTGTTTAAAAACTCCAGCAGCACTGCTGTGTCTGATCCACTCGTACTAGCACAGCCCACACTAACACACCACCACCGCCACGTCAGTGTAACTGCAGTGCTGAGAATGATCCACCACCCGAACAGTACCTGCTCTGTGAGGGTCCATGGGGGTCCTGACCACTGAAGAACAGGGTAAAAGGGGGCTAACAAAGTACACAGAGAAACAGATGGACTACAGTCTGTAACTGTAGAACTACAAAGTGCACCTATATAGTAAGTGGAGCTGATAAAATGGACAATGAGTGTAGAAACAAGGAGGTGGTCATAATGTCTGATCGGTGTATGTATAAAACGAAAACTCAGAAGACGTGTCGGTCCACTTGTGGTTTTGTACAGGAAATAAAATGGCAGCAAGTTTCTTTACAAATGAACTATTTCACCTCAAACCTCTCTGAATGACTTTGTTTACATCTTAACCATTGAAAAATCTGTGGAATTCTCCTTTAAAAACAGATTTCACATTAGACTTTGGCGTGAAAAGTCACTGCTTCATGGTTCCCTGCCTGTACCTGACTCTCTAAGTAATTAAAAAGTTTAAATAAAATGACTTTATTAGCGTGAGTAACTCATGTAAGTTTCTGTTCACATATCGGTTACGCTATAAACATCGGCACACAAGTAGAAAGCATGGAAACAATAAATATTATTAATATTTTTATTTATCCCCACATTTCTATCATGTTTGGATGTTATAAGCATTTAAATATTGTCTGTTTATGCTTAGCTGGAAGTTCTGTTCATAAGTCACTCAAAGCGCCCTGGGGCACAGGAATAAGGTGGATATGTATGTGGAGTTACAGCCAGTCCAACCTAACAACAGTTACTATGAAGGAAAGCATTTGTGAGCAGAGCGTGGGCAGGTCAAGGCTAGTTCAAAACAGCTATACATTCAACAGATACTGCTGGAAATGGAGAGAATTAAAGCCCAGAGCTGGATTGCCAACATTTTGATGTTCCTGAAGATCTTGATTAGCTGGATAAAGTGACTCAAACCCTACAAACTGCAGGGCTACTCCTCAGGAGCGTGGCTGGACATCTCGGCCTACAAAACTCCACACTAATCCAACAATGCGCTGGAGTTTATTAGCATAGCTACCCCAGGATCGGCTGTTAGGTTATGATAAACGCACATTTAATCAGAGGTAGCGCTGTTATTCAAAACCCTCCTGTCCGGTAAATAATAAAGGTCTCTCAGCTGCTTCTAAAGAACTGCAAACGCCTGAAAGCTGACGAAGACCAGACAGTATTATACAAATGAATCACACATCAGTATTATCAACAATCAACAGACTGCTGCAGCTCCAAGGGGTTCAAGGTTCAAAGCTTATGTAAAATATTGCTTTATAACCACTGGATCAACATAATAATGCAGGACTCGCGTCAGTTTTACTGCTTAGCAAAGAGACTTGGCAAAGGGAGAAGGTTAATGTACAGTCAGGTGATTTACTCATGACTCAATATGTCTTAGGATTTATGACCTGGTCTTCTAGATTCAAGCGATAACATTAAAACCACCTCCTCGTTTTTACAGTCATTGTCCATTTTATCAGCTCCACTGACCATATAGGTTCATTTTGTAGTCCTACAGTTACAGACTGTAGTCCATTTGTTTCTCTGCATACTTTGTTACCCTGATCTTCAATGGTCCAGACCCCCACAGGTCAGGTATACACGTTCAAAGAACACCGATCAGGCATAACATTATGACCACCTCCTTGTTTCTACGCTCATTGTCCATTTTATCAGCTCCACTTACTATATAGGTGCACTTTGTAGTCCTACAGTTACAGACTGTAGTCCATCTGTTTCTCTGCATACTTTGTTACCCTTTTACCCTGTTCTTCAGTGGTCAGGACCCCCATGGACCCTCACAGAGCAGGTACTATTTGGGTGGTGGATCATTCTCAGCACTGCAGTGACACTGACGTAATGGTGTGTTAGTGTGTGTTGTGCTGGTCTGAGTGGATCAGACACAGCAGTGCTCCTGGCGGTTTTAAACACTGTGTCCACTCACTGTCCACTCTATTAGACACTCCTACCTTGTCGGTCCACCTTGTAGATGTAAAGTCAGAGACGATAGCTCATCTGCTGCTGCACAGTTTGTGTTGGTCATCCTCTAGTCCTTCATCAGTGGTCACAGGACGCTGCCCACAGGACACTGTTGACTGGATATTTTTGGTTCTCAGTCCAGCAGCGACACTGAGGTGTTTAAAAATCTGACCCACTCAAACCAGCGCAACACACACTAACACACCATGACCACGTCAGTGTCACTGCAGTGCTGAGAATGACCCACCACCCAAATAATACCTGCCCTGTGGGGGTCCTGAACATTGAAGAGAAGGGTGACAAAGTATGCAGAGAAACAGATGGACTACAGTCTGTAACTATAGAAATACAAAGGTCATATGGTCAGCAGAGCTGATAAAATGGTCAGTGTGTGTGTAGAAACAAGCAGGTGGATGTAATGTGAGGCTCATTTAAAGGTGTTTTTTTCTCAGCTATTTTTAATATGGCTACTCTGAACACTAAGACACTCAACAGCAGTGATGGTTTCATGCAAAACATGCCTATTTGGAAGCTGACTGTACAGTAAGAAAGGAACGTAGCGATAAATCTGGCCGCTACTCGCACACCAGGTCTTGGATTCCGTCCCTGAATTGAAACAAATGACAGATTGCTGGCAGAACGTCCACGGTCAGTAGATTCAGGCAGCTAGAAGAGAGGAATCTTCCCGAGTTAATGGGGACGCTGACGCAGGGACACCCTTGGGAATAGTCACATGCATCCACACCTGGATTCCTCACACATATTTCTCCACTTAATCATTCTGAGTCACAACAAAAGACTGAATGATACATTGTCATTTATTCTTAGCAGTTTATACAAAGCACAGATATACAGCAATTTAATCAGTACATAAATCATACACAATATAATGCCCTGAGAAGCCAAGCTGTCCTGTTCACATTCTTCAGTTCACCTGCTGCACTGGCGGTCACTGTCTCCAGCTGCACATGGACACTTTGGCACCATCACAGCCACATGATTAGCTGCTGTTTCGGTCATAACTGGTTTATGGCCAGAGAGAAAATGAGTCAGACCTTTGCGTGATCGGTCTCGAGCCGTGTGGGTTAAAGAGCAAACGCTGTAAAATATGAAGTGTTTAGATCACACAAACCCCAACACTGGGCCAAACCACCACGGCATCTGTCCAGTTAGGGCCAGTTAAAGGTTCTACGTTGGCCTAATGAGGACCAATCTCTTGGCTCCTGTGTTTAACAGCGCAGAGCTCCATCACGGGACGCGTCCATTTCTCATAAATCAACTGCACGGCTCTGAAAGTCTGGCCTCCTCAGAACTTCCTCATAAGTGAGGAAAACAAAGAGAGGATAATCCACACCCTCCAGCACCGAAACTCTACACTCACCCATCTGAGACACAGTAATGGAGACGTGAACGTGACACCTTCGTAGTGCAGGAGGAGCAACCAGAACAAACTGGCTTCTTCTATTACAGTGATAGAATATCAGCGCTGTCCACGATACAAAACGAAATGAAACGAAACGAAACAAAACAAAAACAAAACAAAAACTTTAACTTTTAAAGTAAGTAAATGTAAAGAGATTTTATTTCAAGTAATTTTGCAGCATTTCTGTTGGTCAATTCATCATCAAATGATGTGAAAAAATATCTGAAAATGTTTTGTTTTTTTTTGTTGTTACTGCAAAAATAGTATCTTGTCAAGTGAAATGATCTTAAATCTATTTGATATATCGAATATGTCCCATTTTGATATGGTTGTGCTCTTATTTAGATGATTTAGCTTGTTTCAAGCACATTTCTTAGAACAAGCAAAATTATCTGACAATATAGTGAGATAATTTTACTTAATAAAATTACTTAAACAAGTAAAAAAAATGCTTGGAAATATGTTAAATAATCTTAAAATAAGCTTACAACAATTTCAACAGGACAAATATTGAATGTATCGACCAAATTTAAGATCATTTTACTTGACAACATACCATTTATTGCAGTGTAGGCAGTAATATGAGGGTGCACTATTAAAAATAAAGGTGCTAAAATGGCTCTTTGCAATGCCATAGAACCACTTTGGGTTCCTTAAAGAACCTTTAAAGCAGGGATGCTCCTATTTTTTTTGTCTTGTGGGCCAACATGTAATGCTTGTGGTATTTAATGACCAAAAAGACAAAACAATATGCAAACAAAATACAAATAAAACAGGTTGGTTTGAAATCGAGGCAATTATAACTTTTGTTAGTAAAATCCATCAAACACATTGTAAAAAAAGTTAAAAGGAAAATAAGTATTTAGTTTATGTTTAAGATTTAATGTAAGAATTTTTAAATGCTAATTAAATTACGCTTGCAATCAAACCGGCTGTTTGTACACTCCTTATAACTTCAGTCTGTAGGGGCGGAGCTAAACTGCTGCAGGCTCGGCAGATAGATGTAAATGTGTTTTTATGACATCATAAAAACGGCAAATTGAAAACGGTCTGTTTTTGTAGCTTCATTTGTATTTCTACAATGTTTACATACTATATTAAATGCTTTTATTTTGAAAAAAAAGAAGGACATTTTGTATTTTCATGATAAGAGCCCTTTAAAGGCACAATAACAAACATAGTCTATTCAGCTCTAAGATATGAAAAGGTTATATAAAAAAGGATTTTTGGAAAATAGAGTGGCCCAAACTTTATTGAGCTCAGGGGAAACAATGGGTAAAACAAATAAAATACGGGCCCTTTAAAGAACTATTTTTGTAACTGACAGCCTATTTAAAGCTCAAAGAACCTCCACATAATGTAAAGTTTGTATACCAAGGCCTTTTCTAGAGCCAAGAACCATCTAGAACCTTTATTTTCAGGAAAGTCACTGTGAAAACAACAGGGCTATTGACTCACATGCGGTGCCCAATACAAAAGAACAGGTGAATCAAACAAAGAACAAAGACGTCAGTCAGTCGTATCATTGTTTCCTGCTTCAGTCTATTTACATTGCTCACGCATACAGTCTGACGTTAGTGCACTGAGGAAAAAAAAGAAGGAAAACCTGAAATGTTTTCAGCTGAAAATGCTTCAGTTTGTCACATCAAGAACTTTGAAGGAAGCTCCCTGAAGAAAATCTCTTTAAGCGCACCTTTGAGTGATTGTTCCTTACAATGAGCTTATCTACAGGCCTCAGAATGAGCCTCGTTTTAAGCTGACACCTTTTATGATGCACTTCAAAAAGTATTTCAACCTTCTTCTGATAAGTTAAGAACTGAAAATCTGACAGTGAAGATTAGATACATTAAAAAAAAAACATGAATAAAAGATAATATTAACAGGGTCTCAGGAAGACTTCATTGGAAGTCAAGTGAAAAATGATCTGAAGAACAAAAGAACACTACAAAAACAGTACTGTGCAAAAGTCGGAGACCATCCTTCACTTATATCATTTCCATTCAAAACGGTTATTAAGTACAGGTTATTCATTTTTCGGGAGATATTTCTGAAAAACAAACACTACAGAGAAAATGGGACTCCTAACAACCGCCTGGAAGACCTGGTAGACACCAAAACTGCCCCCATCAGATAAACAGCGCTAAAAGCTTTCATCTCTGAGAGAGAGGAGAAAATCAAGCTGCTTCAGATCTGAAAACATCCACAGGTGTTTCTGTCCATCCTTCCACTGTGAGAAGACGACTCAGCGCTGTGGGTCTGAAAGGATGTGTAGCTGATCAAGAAGAACCTCACTGAGAAAAGGAGACGGACACATCAAACAAAGAAGCTGAACGATGGACTGACCACCCCAGAGTCCAGACCTCAACACCACTGAATGTGTTTGATTACTTCAGAAAATGATCAACCAGCTTCTAAGACTGAACTTTGCAGGTGTGTCTGCAGATTCTTTGAGGAACTGAAAGTGAGTCTCCTGAAAAGAATGGAAGTTGGAATAAAGGGAAAGAGTGAGACACTATTATTATTATTAAGTCCCGTCAAGTTGTGTCTGACCCCTGGTCACCATATAGATACTGTTTCTCCATAATGTCCTGTCTTGTCTTTGGGATTTCAGTCTTCATGGCTGGTTCATGATTACTTCATCTGTCTCCATCCATCTTATATCTGGTCATCCTCTTCCTATTTTACCTTCCAAGCATAATGGCCTTTTCCAAAGAACTGGTTCTTCTCAGAATATCTCCCGAAATAAGAGCTTCAGTGTGGTCATCTGGGCTTCGAGTTAAAATGAGGCCTGATTTGGTCAAGGACCCATTCATTTGTTTTCTTTGCTGTCCAAGGTTCTCTCAGAAGTCTACACCAAAGTTCAGCTATTATTTTTAGTTGTTGAGGCTTCTGTGGAATTTTCAGTTAAATATACTTGTACTTGTACTTAATGGCCATTTTAAATGGAAATAAACAAATAAAGGGGGGTCTCTGACTTGTGCACAGTACTGTAACTGTGGTCTTTCATTCAGCCTTACCCATGGCCTTCATACGAGATCATGTAAGTAATATGTGGTGCTACAGACATGCATTGTTTCAATCAAAGTGCAGAGAGATCCATGCAGCTGGTGCATGGTGAGGCAAAATACTAGAGATTGTGTAACTCTAGTATGTGTAAACTAGAACTGGCCATTTAGACACCAGAGATACTCAACACCAGTCCTGGAGGACTACAGCACTGGACACTGTAGTGTAGGGCTGCGAGACATGCGTGGTTTTACAGTTTTAAAGGGGTGGCCAGGGTGGCCAGTGCCTTCCATGAAATTGGCCACCTTAGATGCCACCCCAAAATATCTGTCATGTCAAAGGCTCCCACCTCCTTAAGCAGTATAAACAGTCACGTGGGACCCCCCGAGCTACAAGAAACCCAAAAAGTATGCTTTTTTTAAACCCCTTAAAAATCCCAGGCTTATTACATACTAAGTCTTGTCATTCAGTAACTACAGGGACTTCAATGCCAACTGATTGAGATCTTGTTAGGTTACAGAAGTATGTAATAAAGCTTTGGGCCCGCTGGCAGGCCCTGGCCATTTAAGGGGTCAATATCGTTTGCATAATGCAAAATATTGTTTGCATTATTTTGTAGGTCTACTTGTGGCCTCCCAATTAGGCCTATAAAATGATAGTTAACGCTGGTGGTGTCTCCCAATTAGGCCTATAAAACGATAGTTAATGCTGGTGGTGTCTCCCAATTAGGCCTATAAAACGATAGTTAATGCTGGTGGTGTCTCCCAATTAGGCCTATAAAATAATAGTTAATGCTGGTGGTGTCTCCCAATTAGGCCTACAAAATAATAGTTAATGCTGGTGGTGTCTCCCAATTAGGCCTACAAAATAATAGTTAATGCTGGTGGTGTCTCCCAAGTAGATCTACAAAATAATAGTTAATGCTGGTGGTGTCTCCCAATTAGGCCTACAAAATAATAGTTAATGCTGGTGGTGTCTCCCAATTAGGCCTACAAAATAATAGTTAATGCTGGTGGTGTCTCCCAAGTAGACCTACAAAATAATAGTTAATGCTAGTGGTGTCTCCCAATTAGGCCTACAAAATAATAGTTAATGCTGGTGGTGTCTCCCAAGTAGATCTACAAAATAATAGTTAATGCTGGTGGTGTCTCCCAAGTAGACCTAAATAATAGTTAATGCCGGTGGTGTCTCCCAATTAGGCCTACAAAATAATAATTAATGTGGGTGGCGTCTCCCTAAGGCCTATAAAATAACAGTTAATATGGGTGATGTCTTCCAAGTAGGCCTACAAAATAATAGTGAATGTGGGCGGTGTCTCCCAACTAGAATGTCACCTAAGTATTTCCTCAAAACATTCAGAAAAGGCCCTGAAGGCAGGTATCACAAAAAGGATTAGTGATACATTGCGCCCTAGTTTGGTGAATGATTTCTCCACTTAAACCTCCCCTCCTCTTTGATGACCCTGTGTTGAGGTGTAAGTGTATCTGTGTAGGTCAAACAGTGCAGCATTCCTCCAGGACCAATTCAGAGTAGCACCACAAAAGCTACAGATATGAGACTCTTCCCAGGGGAGAACATGTCCCACTTCCTACACTCTGATGTGGGAAGCCTTCACGGATTAGCAGTGATGCGTCCAGCTGAGCTTTCAGCAGCTGCCTTAGCATCCATCGTCCTTCACTCCAGCTCCTAAACTGACAGCAGCTTGCTGCTCAGCTGAGTCTCCTCCTCGCTCTTTCTCTTACCTAGAAATGCTAATGCACATGCTAAGCTGGTGTAATGGTTAACATGATCTTGTTAGCTGTCCCCTAACAGGCTAGTTTGTATTCATTATTAGCAACATTAGCATGTTTGGGAGAAGCAGTAGCATTCTGCTAATAGGTACGCATCTCATCTAGGAGCACTTATGAAATTGGCTCAAATCTGATTTGCATGACAGGAAAAAACACATTTGTATCACAGTTGTGGCACTTTGAGAACATGCTAAGCTAGGGGAGCCCTTTGCACAAACTCATTAGCATAATGTTAACTGACCCCTGATAGTGTTCATTCAGCAACATTAGCATGTGTGAGCATTAACATTCCCACAGTTATCTACGGACTTGCTTTCGGAAAAAGACACTGTCCTTGGATTTGAACCACCAATCCATCCAAAAAGATGGCCCCCAACTTTGACAGTGGTTCCTTTACCTCCTCTTCTTCCTCTGATTCAGTCAACTGCTCAGTTTCCCTGTCATTGAACTGAGACTCTAGGGGTATTCCCGGGACCCAGTTCTGCCTGTAGCTTGAGGCACAGTCAGATAATGACATTGAAGGAATGGTGTCAGTGGAGGGTACCCCCGGAATGTTCTGCTGGACGTAATTTGGGAAGTAGGCTCTTCCATAGTTGGAAGCTAATCCACCGTTCGACCTTTCCGTCTCGTCCATGGTGACGAGATCAGTCAGCAAAGGAGTCCTTTCTCCAGCTGGGGTCAATCCTGTTATGAGGGGTGTGATTTCTGAGCCGTTGGCCAATAATCCTGAAGGACTCAGAAGCTCAGGCAGGAACGTTAACTGAGAGAATTCAAGTTTTCCATTGGCAACACGTGACACTGGCAGCACTAAAGCCTTGCTATTGGAGTCTGGGTCCTTCTCGTCCAGGCCTTGGGCTGGCCGTTGGTTCCACAGGTCAATACAATCTCCAGCGCAGGGCGTCGTTCCTGGAAGGTCGTTGCTTTCGATAGCAGAGTCGGGCGACTCCTCCGGATCTTCAGGGACCATGGAAGTCAGCACCATACTGTAGCTGGTTGCGGAGTCATTGCTTTGGCTGCAGTTTTCGACCGGCGCCACCTGTTGATTGGTGTAAGAATTACATCGCCAAGGAAGGTCTTGACAGTCCTGGGCGGCGTAACTGCCCCCTTCATTTACATCTTTTGACTCCTCCATAACAGGACACAAGCCTGACTCAGGCTTGTCAAATTTCCATGGAGATTCCGAGCATATCCTTACGTCGTCTAGCTTCACTTTAGGATCCGAATAACACGGAGGATTGCTAATCTTTGGCATGATCTGTTTCAGAGAGAAAAACAAAAAAGGAATTTCAAACTTGATGTTTACTTCATCTCAAGGACAAGGGCTTGTCTCACAAAGCAGGTCCAGCTTAAACAGTGTTCCTAACTAAGTTTCAGCTTCAATCTAACAAACACAACCACGGTTAACGACTCTCTCTGTTAAACACAGGTTTAGATGCTAATGAAAGCATGATGCTTATGACAAACAGCCAGTGTTGGGAGTCTAGTGGCTAATTTTTTAAAGAGGGAAAAAAAACCTATTAGTGCTTATTGGAATAATGGTTAATTTCTATACATTGTTGACGCATAGTATAATTTGTAGAGTAATATTTTTGACATAACTGATGCCACTGATGCAAACAGTGGGGTATGTTCACCCCACTTTTTGAAATTATGTGGGAATTTTGGGGGCTGGGGAGTAGTTGTCAAAAACTGTAGCTTAGTTGCAAAAGACCTGCCAGATTTCAGTTTTATGTAAAATAGCAGTCAATTACAGTTTTAGACTCTAATTAAAGCCAAAATACATTGTTGTTTTGTTTAATTATAGTCAGTAATAACAAAAAAGATCTGTACTAATCTGTCCTGGAACACTTCTTTACTGTACTGAGATTGTTTGTTGACTTATGCTATTACAGTTACTAATAGTTCTTCCTTCTTCTTCTTATTTAGTATCATGTTGGTCATTATTGGGATATATTGCAAAAATAAAATTGGATAAATGGCTTAGTGTTTTAATGATATGACGGAAATATGATGGAAAGAAAAATGTCATTGTAATAGGCAACAAAACTGAATCTCAATACTGAACATGTATGATATTCCTGTTTAATATTGACACATGCAGCATCAGATATCAGTGTGTTATTGTAGGCGTACTTTGTTTTACGTTTGAATTGCTGAATTGCTGTATGTAAGCCTCCTGAAGTGCCCCCTCTGCCAGTTTAATAACTGAAATCCTGAATGCGACCAGCCCTCGAGCGGGTTAGACGTGTGGCTGAGTTGCCATGGTGATATAGCCCAGATTTAGATCAAACTAAGCCTAGCATTAGCTGGCTAAGCAAGAAATCCTGCTTTGTGAGACAGACCACAGTTAACTTCACGTAAATACAACACAACAGTGTTTCATTCACTTGCAATTGATGCAACAGAGCAGCCCGAAGGCACCTGCTAATTTAATGATATGTGCATGTGTGATTTTCCACAGAGAAAGTCAGGTTAGACATAATATATAAAGGTGAACAAGTGAAGAAAAGCTAAACTGACACATGTTGGTTAATACTGATTAATATGCTAATACTGCTAACTGAAGCGGAATAAAACAGAATAACGTTCAGTCAATCACAGCCTGTGGTGGAAAATCCATTATTAAAAATGTGCCATAGGCAAAAAGATTTGCATTTGTGGTGCAAATTATGAAGCACATTCCTCTCTGAACTCTCTACTCAGGTTTCTAATCTTACAGGCTATCAGTGCCTGGAACAGGAGGAGGCGCCTTCCAGGTAAGTCCTGTTTGAAAAAAGAGCCTCTTACCAGCACTTTAGGCAGACGACTCTTCCTCGTAACATACAGCTGGCATGAGACCAAGGCCAGGGTGATCAGGAGGAAAAGAGCTATTAAACCAGGCATGATGAACATGTGCATCCAGGGCTTCACTACAGACAGAGAGACAAAAGGAAGAAAAGTAAATGTTAACAAGGCTACTCCACTTCGTCTGGTCAGAATCATGCATAAAGGTCAGCTTTCATGGCAAACGTGACTCTGGGAAAAGTGCTCAGGCCCTGATATGACAAGTGAGTCTTGGGTAAACAAGAACGGGATGTTTGAGAATTGCGCAATCTGGGCCTTCCTGGAGAGCGAGCAATCAAAACTCAAACATGTGAAAGGGAAAACGGCTTTGCAGGGTCTTTTCCTTATGAGTCCACTATCTGCAGCTCAGCGGTTAAATGAGAACTTATTTACCCACCATTAATCTGGTGAATTTACACTGTAGTCTGGAATTATGGCCCCTATGTAGCAAGTACACTGCATTTTAAAGGGCCCATATCATGGAAAGCTGGATTTTCCTCACTTTTTCTGAAATTCGAGAGTCTGATGTAGTATGTAAACACTGTTAAAGTTTCAAAATGTTCATTCCATACAGTCCATATGTGTAAACAGCCCATTTTAAATGAGGCCTTTTTTGTGAGGTCACAAAAAAAACAACACCTTTACGTATGTCCGCCTATTCAGCCTACAGCACTTTAGCCACGCCCATGTGTGTTGAACTTAGATCTAGTTTTTCAGCCCAGACGGCATTCTGAAAGAGGCACAATGCTGGGCAGCCAATCAGAAGAGAGGTCATTTGTATATATCAGTCTTAAAGGCACAGTAACAAAACAGCTTTAGGATGGTAAAGTCCAAGTTTGAGCTGTTACTAATGTCATAAAAGCTTTATTACTATTATTATTATATGAGTAATAATAGTAATAACAATAACATGGCGTGAGATTAATCTATTACAGTGCAGTCTATAAGCATCTGAACACTGACACACTGCAAAAATTTGTATGGTAAGTAAAATAATCTTGATATATCAAGTATTTCTCCTGTTGAGATTGTTGTAAGCATATTTTAAGATTATTTGAAATATGTCCAAACATTTTTATTTGTTGTAAGAAATTTTGTTAAGCAAAATTATTTCACTACATTTGCAGATCATTTTGCTTGTTTTAAGAAATGTGCTTGGAACCAGTTTAATTTTCTGCCGGTATAGTGAGATTTTTAGTGAATTTTACTTAATAAAATTACTTAAAACAGGTTAAAAATGTCTAGAAATAAGCTAAGTAATCTTATAATAAGTGCACAACCATCTCAAAATAAGAAACATTAGATATATCGGCTAGATTTAATCTATTTTCACTTGACTGGATACTATTTTTTGCAGTGTGTCAGTGCTCAGATGCTTATAGACTGCACTGTAATGGATTAATTACACTCCAAAATAATAATAATAATAATAATAATAAAGCTTTTATCAGATTAGGAACAAGTCAAGGTTGGACTTTACCATCCTAAACAAAAGTGCATGTAAACACAGCAGCAGTCAGGAGGTAAAATAAACAGATCTGCTGAGCGTGGCGGGGCAGAGAGGACCACCAGCTAATGTAGTTTGAATCCTGGAGGAGTTCTTACCTGGGATAGTCACACAGAAGGTGGTGCTCTCACTCTGCTTCAGATTGGACGGATGGGTCCACAGGAAGAACACAGTGCCGCAGTACTCTGTGTTTACCTCCAGATTGCTTAGAGTGATCACGCCAGATGTGTTTCGTATCCCCTTCTGGAAAAGCAGAAAAGAAGGAGTCTCAGCAGGTTTTCAAGGCTATTCTTAGTTTACTGAATGTTAAATGCTAGTTATGTCAATAAATTTTTTTTCATGAGATTTTTCCCATTTTATGTCTTGAGGTTGTCAAAATTCAGTCCTGAGATCATGAATTTGTATGGCTAATTTTTGTTCATGGTCATGCAAACTGCAGGCAAGTCGAAACTATTGGCCACATTTACATTTTAGAGTACTCGGGTAATGTCATTTCAGTAATGACATATTACTGATACTAATAGTAATAGTAGTTTATAGTTGTTAAATAGTACTATCGTAATATTTTTCAACTCTATTCAAGCTGGATTAGGCACTATAATTAAAGTCTGACAGTAATAACCGTGCAATTTTGATTCAGTATGAATCTGCAGTGTGTGTAGTTTTACAGTCTGACAGTAATAATTGTGGAGCGATTTTAATCCAGTATGAATCTGCAGTGTGTGTAGTTTTACAGTCTGACAGTAATAATTGTGGAGCGATTTTAATCCAGTATGAATCTGCAGTGTGTGTAGTTTTACAGTCTGACGGTAATAATTGTGGAGTGATTTTAATCCAGTATGAATCTGCAGTGTGTGTAGTTTTACAGTCTGACAGTAATAATTGTGGAGCGATTTTAATCCAGTATGAATCTGCAGTGTGTGTAGTTTTACAGTCTGACGGTAATAATTGTGGAGTGATTTTAATCCAGTATGAATCTGCAGTGTGTGTAGTTTTACAGTCTGACGGTAATAATTGTGGAGTGATTTTAATCCAGTATGAATCTGCAGTGTGTGCAGTTTTTACAGTCTGACAGTAATAATTGTGGAGTGATTTTAATCCAGTGTGAATCTGTAGTGTGTGTAGTTTATACAGTCTGACTGTAATAATTGTGGAGTGATTTTAATCCAGTATGAATCTGCAGTGTGTATGAATCTGTATAATCAATGGTGTGAATCTTCAGTTGGCTGATCCAGAGCTCTCTTAGTAATGGTACTCCTGTTCTAATCCAGCTTGCACTAATGGAAAAACAAAATCTGCTAATAGACCCGACTGTGTGCCGTGTTGTTATTGTTAGTGAACATGTCCTGTTGCATTACACTGATGTCACCTATAACTTTATAGTCAGATACTTCATCCTGATCCCATCAACCAATCAAGTTCCAACAAATGAAATTACACAACCTTCTCTGGGAAAACTGATCCAGCGTTGATAGTGTTGTACACAAGTGTAATGTGCTGAACCAGCTGTATGTTAGTGCTGAGTACGTTCTATTGTGTTATTCAGAATATGCACAAATATTTCGCTATCTATGGTTGATGATCAGAGCGGAACCGAAGGTTACCTGTCCAGCTTTGGATGCTGGGTGTGTGAGGCGGACCTCGTAGTTAACGTGTAGTTGTCCAGAGCCGTCACGGCTGATCTCCTTAACCGATCTGTTCTGAGGTCCCATGGGAGTGGTGACTGTCACAGTGAAAGAGGATTCAGCAGTGCTAACGGACACCTCTGGAGCTCCAAGAGTGGCTGAGAAGATGAAAGAAGAAAGGAAAAGGAAGAGAAGAGAAATTTAATAAATACATATCTGGAAAAATACATATATAATACAGATTAATTATACATTTCTTTAGACAATAGTGATTTGTCATATGATGAAATCACTCACTTAGTTGTATAGGAATGAAGGGCTTAGAGTTCTCAAAGCACATGCTGTTGATCATAATCCTGGCGTAATGTTCCATGTAAATATCAGTTATAATGGAGCTGAAGTCACAGGAAGTTGTGGAGATGTTCTGGCATTTCACCATCGGACGCCACGATTCTCCATATCTAAAAAGACCAGCATCACAACATGAGTATATGAACAAAAACTGCATCAAAAACTCTAAAGAAGAGAGTATAATTTTTTTACATTTTGCAAAACCAAATAAAAGAATGTGTACGATTAATATTGGACAACATCATTATAGTGAATTACTCCAGTAGATATGCAGTCGATATTGAATCATTCATAGTAGGTACTGAATAATTCATAGTAGATACTGACATATGTTTAGACAATATTGAATAATGTATAGTAGTTACTTGACAGTTACTCAATTTATAGTAGTTACTGAATAATTCACAGTATGTACTGAACAATTCATAGTAGGTACTGAATTATTTTTGGACAATATTGAATAATTTATAGTAGTTACTAAATAATTAGCAGTAGATACTCAATAATTCATAGTAGGTACTAAATAATTTTTAGACAACATTGAATAATGTGTAGTACTTACTCAATAATTTACAGTAGATACTGAATAATTCATATTAGTTTGTAAATAATTCATACTGAATCATCTGCAGTAGATACTGAATTTGTAGTATATATTGAATAATTCCATAAATGAGCAATGAAATAATTAACCTGTAGTTTAAATAGTTAATGTGGATTTTAAGGAAATCAGTTCCACATCAAGGCTGCATCAGACGGTGAGAGAGAGAGAGAGAGAGAGAGAGAGAAAGAGAGACGGTGAGAGAGAGAGGTTCAGAGACAGCAGCACCGTGTACACTGTGTACCCCAGTGTTAGTGCCCACCTGGAACACTCAGAGACTGATTTTGCAAAGGACTGTATGGTTGTTTAATCGTTGTTGGGGTACTTCTAATATGATAACGTGATAATTAAGTGAGATCATGCCTTATTAAACTGTGGTCAAGGCTTAATTATCTCATCCCCATGCCTTGCTAAGCCATGGCCCACATTAGGATCTTGTTCCTACACCTTACTAAGTCGTGGCTACGCATTAGGATCTTGTTCCCACACGTTACTACATCATGGCCACGACTTAACTATCTCGTTCCCACGCCTTACTAGGTAGTGGCCATGCATTATTTTTATTTCTATGGGATGTCGCCAGCAGGGTTTCGTAAATAAGTCAAAATTTTGAGAAAATAAGAAAATAAATTTGAATCTCAAAAAAAGCCTGGAAATGGATTTTCATGCCAAAAGCTCATGAGCCAAACTTTTGGTTACGCTGCGCTGCTCATATGTCAATTATGAAGTTGGGTTTGTGTTCATTTGCATGGGACTTATAAGTAAATAAGCTGCTAAATTGGCCGCCACCAAAGTCAGTAATTAGCGCCTCTCTTAGTAAATCTGCCCTAAAATTGTGGACAAGTTGTGGACAGATGTGCTACTCTGCTACTTTCCACTGAGGTCTTTAGCGGCCGCTGTGTGGTCAGGAAGAAAAGGGCACTGAAGGCTGAACTGGATGTGCAGCGGTGCTGAGCCCAGGCCTCGCTGTAAAAGAGCATCCGTCAGAAATATTTTCAGTTTGTTGCATCTAAAAACTGTCACTCAAGCTCTCCACAAAGTGTAAAAAGTGACTCTCTCCATTGACAAAGCGAAGCACTTTCCGCTGATCCAAATTTTCCTTTTTGTTCAGCCTGAACCCGGAGCGCTCCGGCCAGTTATTTTCTCAGCGCCGCGCCGACCGTGTGCTGTGAAGCAGGAAATAGTTACAGCTGAGGACAATGGACACAGCAGGGAAGAGGCAAAGAGACGTGAAGAGCAGAGCAGGGAGGAGTCTGTGATCCTGATAATGGAGGCCAAAGAACGAAAATGAGGAACGGGAGGGGAGGACACTGTGCTGGAAGAGAGGCCGATGAGCGTGAGGTCAGCAATAGCTAAAGGAAGAGATTGGGCAGAGATTGAAAGCATGATGGGTTCTGATGCGGAATACCAATAAGACGTCCAGCTGCAAGAGCGCAACTCATTACAGCACAGTTTAGTTGGGTTTGAGAGTTAATAGTTAACTCGACACCTAATCGCCTATCATTAATTCATTTAAGCAGATAATTTAACCCTTTAAACTATATGTGCCCTGATGCAGTGAGCCGACTGGACACCACTAGGCCATCACTGAGTTTCATTGCCCATAGATTTGGACAATTCACTGACCTTTGTGTCATATTATTAGAACAGTTCATTTTTATTTGAGTGTTTAAAGGGCCCATATCCTACTTTTTTGCATTTTATTTTATCATGTGTTGTGTTATGTACCAAAAACAATAACAGTTCACTTTTGCATGACCATTTTCTAACCTCTCTTTATCCCTCAAATAAAACAGGCTGTTTTTCTGGCTGTGCCTTTAAAATATATGTAAATGACCTTTCCTGATTGGCTGCAATGTCCTGTGCTTCATTCAAAAAGCAGGTCATGCTGAAACACTGCTTATAACTTCAGCATGAGTGGGCGGAGCTATTCTTCTTTATACATGAGTGTTTTGGTTTTCGTAACACACACATATATATATATATAATGAGGATATATACCGTTCTAGCTCCAAAACAAGGTTTGCAGTGGTACAAATGTTACTAAATCTGGCCCACAGTTACCAAGCACCACTCTCAGGATGTATCAACAGGGGTGGCCGAAGGTGGCCAGTGCCACCCTGGCGTTACATATGGCCACGCTTCTGACCACCCCAGTGTAACAGCTATCATCCACAATGTAGCCACCAGAGAAATGTTCTTCTGCCTTCTATGTGTGCCAATAAATGTGCTATCAGGGCGGTTATTAATAAGTTATAAGAATCTGATGATGATGCCCGCAATGATCAGCCAGTCATTTCTCTTGTAGAATGCTAGTCTGCATTAGAAAAATACAGTCATAGATCCTCAAATATATTTCTACATCAATACAGTGCAGCATTTTTTGTTTTTATATGTTGAGCTCTGGATCACATGATTCAGTATTCACCAGTAAAAATAGTACAAAGGATAAAACAATATTTTTCACTGAACCCTCATTAAAAAACAGGAATAAAATCAGTTTTTAAAAATGTGGTTAAGTAGTTAATTAAAAAAGAGAGTTATTTTATCAATATAGGCCAAATATAAGCGCAGAAGAACTTGATAAACTGCTGTTTCATTTAATTTAGTTTGCCTAAAAATACAGGGGCCACATTGTAAACGTTCTGGCTCCGCCCCTGAGTACCAAAATCTACTTGAATGGTAATAGTGCCCCCTTCAGTACAATCTTCAGCCTGCTAAACATGAGTGAGTGAGTTCTAATCTGAAATACAATCGACCAACCAAACTGAAACCTCAAACCACCTGTTTGATTTATCTTTATGAAGGGTGGCAATACTGCTGGAGGGCCCTCATGACTTGAACCAGGCTGAGCAGGAAACACAGGAAAGCCTTGCAACACTGTGTCTGCACAGCACTGGAGTCTGAACGTTAGTTTAGATGGAAGTCAAAAGGTCTCATTTCACTCACTGCTTATACTCCACGCTGTACAGGACATTCTGACCAGGGATGTCCACTTCATCCCAAGAGAGCATGCTGTAAAAATTGCGGGATGCAAAATAAAGCCTTGTCATGTTAGCAGTCGTGACACCAGTAACCTGCAAAAATGATAGAAAAGAGAGAGCGATTAATGTTAGTGGAGGAGTTCAATTACAGTAACACAACACTATTATGCCTTTTGAATGGGTAATGAGCTGTGTGTAATTAGAAGGCACCTACACACACATACACACTATATATGTATGTATGTATATACACACACATCTGTTTCTCTGCATACTTTGTTAGCCCCCTTTTACCCTGTTCTTCAGTAGCACTGCTGTGTCTGATCCACTCAGACCAGCACAACACACACTAACACACCACCACCACGTCAGTGTTACTGCAGTGCTGAGAATGATCCACCACCCAAATAGTACCTGCTCTGTGAGGGTCCATGGGGGTCCTGACCACTGAAGAACAGGGTAAAAGGGGGCTAACAAAGTATCAGAGAAACAGATGGACTACAGTCTGTAACTGTAGAACTACAAAGTGCATCTATATAATATGTGAACAATGAGCATGGAAATATATATATATATATGTAGGAAGGCCCTTTAAAATGATGATATGGCATGATGAATTGTGCGTAACATGACCAGGAACATGAAATAACAAGAGAAAGAAAAGGTCAATTTTGACTTCAGATTGACTTTTCAGTACAGTCTTCAGTACAGCATGCCAGTTTAGCACTGCGACTTCGCTGTGCTGGAAGATGGTGTTGTGGTATACTGGCAGGCCCGGCCTTGATCTCTGATTTAGCTCCGTCACTCAGAGCTCCAGCAGGTGACGGAGCTATAAAAAGCCGGTGGAATTCCTTCCCCTCAAGCAGCAGTCATGCCATTTTTACTCCTTGTAAAAGTTGCTATAACTAGAACATCTGCTCTTCCAGGCTGCGGAATAAGATACCAGTCATACTTCGGCTTTGTCTGCCTTTGTTTTTAAAGGTGTAGAGGGAGGCGACTCTAAATGCCTCCAAATACAAGAGCGCTTACGACAGTCAGACATTCTCTGTTTATTTCCTCTGTTCCTCTGACGAGAGAGGAACTTAAAAACGGCACCTTCGAAGCAGGCACATCTGTCGCTCTACTAAAGTGATGAAGTGTTTTGTGAAAAATCTTTGTTAGCCTCCCCCTCGATCAGTCATGAGCACACCCAAATATGGTGCACAATTAATTCTCTACATATTTTAAGTTTCATTTATTTCCCAATATGTTACTTTCAGCAAATAAACAGTAATTTTGCATTAAAATGGACAGAAGTGTGTTCTCTGTGGTGCAGGGGTGTCAAACTCAACCACTAAAAGGGCTATATTGAAAAATCTCAGCAGATCCGTGAGCCAGCTGTGTTTTTATTTCATTTTTACTTAACATTTTGCCATTGCTTATTCAAAATATGTCAAAACTGCAACATCAAAATAGGCACTGAATACTTATTACTACTTAACAATTCGGAAAAAAAAATAAATTGTTACATGTATTTTTTATTTTTTTTAAAAACTGCCTGTTTGCTTGAACTACACTTTTTTTTTGTAACCGCTGGCCCATAGATTGTTGTTGGGGAAGGGGGTCAGAACACACACTATGTTGCAAAATTAAAATAATTTAGTGGGCTGAATCGGACAGTGTCATGGGCCTGACTTGGCCTGCAGGCCTTATCGCACATTTTGCACATCTGGAAACTCCACACCTATATGCTTTATTTCAGAACCAGTATATGCACATATTTATTCAGTATAGTCATTATATACTGTTACCTGAGCCTCCTTGTACATTCATTATTGCACTGCCTTTTCTATCTCAGGATGAATCTTATTTTTTGGTATAGTTTTACTTGTATATATGCCTGTAGATGGGATTTTTGTATATATTCTTCTTTTTATATTGTATCACCCATATTATTATAGCCGTCCTGTGTTATCTATCTATCTATCTATCTATCTATCTATCTTTGACACATGGGCTTTAGAGGACGTGTTCACTTATTTTTTATTCATTCAGTCATCATCTAAACTTTATTCTGGGTTGCAGGGAGTGCTAAAGCCTATCCCAGCAGTCATTGGTTGGAAGGCAGGAAAGACCCTGGACACCTAGGGGCAATTTATTATCTCCAATTCGCCTGACTGTGGACTGTGGGAGGAAACCCACATGGGGAGAACATGCAAACTACAAACAAGAGGACCTTGGTTGCCCGGCTGGGGAATCGAACCCAGGCCCTTCTTGTGAATTGCCCATGTTTATCTATGTACACTTAGAAAATCATTTAAGCCAGTCATCCAGTCGCTCAGCTGTTAGAACAGATTGGGACGGCAGTGTGATCAAATTAGCTGACATGTTTTGGTTTTTTGAGCAAATATAGATTTCAGTGAAGTTAAAGGTCAAACATGCACACTTGGTGCTCTCCAGACTCTGCTTTACTGCAGGACACGCAAATAAACCCTCAGGTGATCAGCCTGCTGTGTGCTGTTGGGTCAGCACAGCTCACTCTCACTTGTGCACGCCACTCAAACAGTGACTGGAATATTTTTTCATTTATTTTTATATGGTACATTTCTATGTGTAACATTTCTCCATTCATTTTAAAATATATTTGGTTTTTATGGCAATATATTCTGTAATACTTTGTTCGGAATGTATTTCAGATGGACTGCAAAGTATTTAAAATGCATTTCAATTATACAAAAATACATGTGCATATATATTTTTTTCCATATGGGTCTACAGAGAACACACCTAAATATGAATTATTTTTAACACATTGGAAAAATATAAAATGCACAATAACTTTTACACGGGCCTCATTTTGTTTTATTCAATCACTGCGGTTCAGTCTGCACCTCATGTTTTTACCCCGCAGTGAATAATGGAGGTAAATAAAATGTAATTACTGAATAAAATGAATATTATCAGTGATTCCAGACTTCTGAGTCCTGCTGCACTGCACAAAATGGTCAAAATCTCAAATATAGTCAAGAAATCTAACATTTCTAAGATTGCTGTAAGATTCATTTTAGATTATTTAACTTACTTTTAGACATTTTTACTTGTTTTAAGTCATTTTATTAAGTAAAATAATTTCACTATATTGACAGGTAATTTTGCTTGTTTTATCGGACAGCATAGTGAGAAAATTGTACTTAATAAAATGGCCTAAAACAAGTAAAACATTTCTGGAAATAAGCTAGATCATCTTATAATGAGTACACAATAATCTCAAAATGGGAAACCTTACATTTAAGATCATTTCAAATCATTTAAGATCATTTCACTTGATGACAAGATCCCGTTTTTTTCAGTGTGCTCTTGCTCAGAATCAGAGCCATCAGTGATTCTACCATGTTCTGAAGTGCAGTGTGAACTCAATATAAAGGCCTTCACACTTTAGTGAGTCCAAAGGACACCAAGACTCTGCGTGTTTTCCCATCATGATGATAAGACATTTTATAGCCCCTGAGGGGCTGATTTAAAGATCCACAATTCAGTAATCCAGGAGTCAGCGTCAGTGCAGCGTAAGAGACCCTTCATTTATTTAAGTTAAAACAGCCTTTAAGTAGAAATTCTTCATTTTTCAGTGTCAGACTTCTCCGAAAATTCCACAGAAGCCTCAACGGCTGAATATAATATTTCTCCGGTGTTCAGTGTGTCACTCTATCTTCATTCCAGCTTCCATTCTTCTCAGGAAACTTACTTTCAGTTCCTCAAAGAATCAGCAGACACACCTGCAAAGTTCAGTCTTAGAAGCTGGTTGATGATTTTCTGAAGTAATCAAACACATTCAGTGGTGTTGAGGTCTGGACTCTGGGGTGGTCAGTCCATGTTCAGCTTCTTTGTTTGATGTGTCCGTCCCCTTTGACAGCCACACATCCTTTCAGACCCATAGTGCTGAGTTGAGTCTATTTTCTGATTTTGGTATGATTTATTTTTATTTATTTATTAACATGCATTTCGTGTTTGTATGTCATGTTTGTGTACCGGACAATAAAATAAAACTGGAGGAACTGTTTACACAATAGTGGAACACAGATAATACCTTTATGAGGTTTAAATATCTTTTGGCCAGGAAATGATACTTTACTGAATATTGTTATAATCGGTTAAAATTGATTCTAACTGGCAAATATGGCAAAAATATCACATCACAATACACAACACATTTTCATTACACACAATATGTCTAATACTCAGTTGTGAGGTCTGAGACGTTCAAACCAGTTTTAAAATGCAATCAGAAACTAGAAATATAATGATTTTTATTCTGTTTCATATACTTTATTAAATCTAATCAAGACTTTGCAGTACAATCAGAATTATGCAGTATTTCAAAGATGAAAGCTTTAAGTGCTGTTTATCTGATGGGGACAGTTTTGGTGTCTACCAGGTCTTCCAGGTGGTTGCTAGGAGCCCCATTTCATCTTTTTTTAATTTCCATTTTTCACTTATTTCCCTTGCCTTTCACCTTAATTATGCAAGTGGATTATCATATATTTAATCTCCTCAGAAATATGTCCTAGAAAATAATGAATAACTTCTACTTAAAGGCTGTTTTGGATAGAAATGAACCCCTTACCAAGCCATGGGCCCACCGGCAGGCTCAAAGTGTTATTACACACTTCTATAACTTAAGAATAGCTCCATTAGTTTGCATTGAAGTCCCTGTAGTTAATGAGTAATAACAAGTCTGGGATTTTAAGGGGTAAAACAAATGAAATGGTAGTTTGACTGACTTTTTCATGAGGCTAAACTGTAGAAGAACAACCTAAACTTGCGAGACACTCACCAGAGCAGCAGAGGAGCAGGAGGACCAGAGGCCACATATCCAGACCGAGAGGCATCTGAGAGACAGGAAAATCCAGCGTTCTAGATTATGATCCTCCACACAAGGAGCCAAGTTCAGTAATCCAAACAGACAATCACAGCAACCTTGAAAGATCACAGCGATACCAGATCAAAATCACATCTTTTTCTGCTTTTTCTGTCCTTCTCCGCTCTGCTAGGTTGGAGAGCACATCAGGCCGTCCGCCGTCTTCGTCCGCTGTTCCATCTCTGATGAGCTCAGGCTGAAGGAGTGCTCACCCGCAGGTGTGTGTACAGGTGAACTTTGGAAGGCAGCGCTCTGCTGTCTGCGCTTCTCCCTCCTCCCATTCTTGTATTTCAGGTTTTGGCTGCTGATAAACGCGCAGGTCTGCTTCTGGGAAGGAGAAAAGAAAGTGAAAAAAGCTCGTGAAGAGAGAAGGAGGTGAGGCGTTCCGCTCATTGTGTTCACGCCTCGCGCCTCTGGGGCGGAAACGCGAGAGTGTTTGGTGTGCAGTACTTCAGCTACAGCCAGAGAGATATGAACAGTTCATCACTGACACAGAGGAGACTGTTTTAAAGCATAATCACTGATTTAGCTGGTTTTATCGAACATCCTCTGAGCTTAATCTGCTGATGCTGACAAATCTGTGTAATCTTAAATATCAGCAGATTTTATCTGTCAGACAGTTTATCAGCCTTAAATACAACACACAGCAGTCCATACCCTCGGCTCACTGCCTTCACCATGCATCATAAAGTGTGTTATTCAGAAACCAATATGAATTATTCATTATCTAAAATGAACTGTTCAGTAAGAGCTATGATTTATTTAGTATCTACTGGAAGCTGTTCAATTATTCAGTAACTACTACTAACTACTAATTATTTGGTAACTACTATAGATACTATTTTCACTGACTGATTTTTTTCATGATCTATTATGAACTTATTTATAAAATCAATGAGTTATTTAGTCCTATTTACAACTACAAATTATTCAGTAACTAGTATTAATTATTCACGAGCTATTATTCATTATTCTGAAACGACTATGAATTATTCAGTATCTACTATGAATTATTTATTCAGTATCTACTATGAACTATTCTATAACTACTATAATTTATTTAGTATCTACTGTAACTTATTCAATAATTACTATTAATTATTCAGGAGCTGTTGATTATTCTGAAACTACTACGGATTATTCAGTATCTACTATGAACTACTTAGAATTTATATTCAATGGCTTCTATGAATGATTCATTATCTATTACAAACTACTCAATAACTAGCATGAATTATTTTGTAGATACAATGAATTATTAAGCATCTACTATGAATTATTCAGCATCTACTATGAATTATTCAGCATCTGCTATAAATTATTCAGCATCTACTATGAATTATTCAGCATCTACTATGAACTATTCAGTATCTACTATGAACTACTAATAATTTATTTGGTAACTACTATAATACATTCAACGGCTTCTTTTAATTATTCATTATCTATTCTGAAATACTCAGTAACTACTATGAATTATTCAGATTCTAATATGAATGATACAGTATCTACTATGAATTATTCAGTAACTCCTATGAATTATTCAGTGTCTATTTTGAATTATCCAGCAACTACTATTAATTATTCAGTAGCTAATGGAAATGATTCAGTATTAACTATAAATTATTAATTAATCACATAACCACAATAAAGTATTAAGTCTCCATTATGAAGTCTTCACTGTTATGAATCTAATATGTAAATTCTGTAGTTATGCGAGTGGAGAATCGATTCACATACAGACCCTTAGGGTTTATGAGGTTAATTCCTTTCCTTTCCCGGCTCTGCTGGCAGGGAAGCATTCTTCAAATAGCCCAGGCTTTTAAAATCTCACTGGACTGTCCTGCATGTTTACACAGGGCGGTTCTGGATTATGACTCAGGATCACGATAATCCAGATTTGTTAGAGGGGCTGAAACACGGCTGCTGGAATGCTGTTGATGTCTGCGCCGGTGTGCTGTTCTTACAAGGTGAGCGCTGCTGAGAGCAGGACAGCGCTCTGACCGAGTGGGCCAAGCTTTCACTTTCCAGGCTGAGCCTCATTACCTCTGCTGGAGCCTCTCGGCCCTCATCACCAAGTCTCAGGGCTGTTCTAGCTGCTCTAGGCAGTGCTGTTCTGCAGTGCTCTAATGTCAGGTACCTGTGTGTATGTTCTTGTGGAGGGCCTCCACCCACCACACTGACTGACCAGTAGAATGGGCGCTCTGGAGCAGTCGCACATGGGCCTAAGGTCACCACGTCCAATGCCAAGCGTGGACTAGAGGGGTCTAAAGCCCCCCAGCATTGGAGCAGCAGTGGAGCTGTATTCTCTGGAGTGATGGATGATCAGATCCAGAACTGACCACCCAACATCAGTACCTGACCTCACTAATGCTCCATCAAATCCTCACAGCAATGTTCCAACATCTAGTGTAAAGCCTTCCCAGAAGAGTAGAGGCTGATGCTGCAGCAAAGAGGGACACACTTACATTTCAGAAGAAAGTTTGAGTCTACAAACCTGCTGTAGACAGATAGACTGAATAACCTCGAAATAGTAGTTATGATTATATAAACATGTAATACATTGAACTGACTGAAATAACATTAAATCTATCACTTCAACACAGCCTTGTCTCTCGGTTTACTCACTTTCACCAGCAGCTGTGCTGATATTTTAATTCACGTGTCAGTTATATACACATTTACGTTTAGTAATCTCAACCCATTCCTGTGCAGAGAACTAAAAGCCAAATAAAAGGATTAAAACAGGGAAAGGGGGTCTGTCTGCTGTGGGCGGCTGACAGGTTTGCTCGTACCTCAGCCTATGTTGTTTCCGGACTCTCTCTCTCTCGACGGGGTTTGAAAAATTCACAATTTCTTTTGTAGGAAAATAAAAATCAGTTTGCCAAACATCCTCTGCTAACATCCCCCTACCAGCGTGTCAGAGAAGCCTGCTGCAATGCTCAGGAGAGCACTGTCACACGCCTCTCAGCAGACGGCAGCGCTCTCATGCATTATTGAGGACGGGGGGGCTGTAGAGTTTCTGCACTAGAGCCGGCCCACCGACATTCTGCCCAGCAGAGGGTGCTAGTGAGCCCTGCTCAGTGTTACATTTTAAAAGCTCTGGACATCATTTTCTGACCAATGGATGCGTAAGAGCTTGCAGGATTGAACATTTTTAGTTACAAGAATAAACACTATAAGACAGATTTAACTAGCATTTTAGGCCGATTTAGTGATTCATCTTTACATTTCAAGCTGATTTAGTGATTCATCTTTATATTTCAAGCTGATTTAGTGATTCATCTTTGTGTTTTTGGCCATTTTACTGATGTATCTTTGTGTTTTAGACTGATTTTAGAGGGATTTAGTTATTTATTTTAGTTTTTGTGTGATTTATCTTTGTGTTTTAGGGTGACTTAGTGATTAATCTTTGCAATCTTTGCTTATATAATGATGTGTCTTTGCCTTTTAGGCTGATTAGTGTTTTATATTTACCTTTTAGGCTGTTTTAGTGTTTTATCTTTGTGTTTTAGGCCAATTTAATGATTTTTCTTTGCTTTTTAGGGTGACTTAGTTATTTACTTATTTGTGTATGTAGTGATGTATCTGTCTTTATGGCTGTTGTTGATTTACCTTTTAGTCTGATTTAGTGATTTATCTTTGTCTTCTAAGCTGATTTAATGATTTATCTATGCCATTTAGGCTGATTTAGTGATTTATCTGTGTCTTTGAGGCTGATTTAGTGTTTTATCTTTGTGTTTTAGGCCAATTTAATGATTTTTCTTAGCTTTTTAGGGTGATTTAGTGATTTACTTATTTGCGTATATAATGATATATCTGTCTTTATGGTTGATGGTGATTTATTTTTGTATTTAAAGCCAATTTTGGGATTTATCTTTGTGTTTAGGGGGATTGACTGATTCACCTTTGCCTTTGAGGCTTATTTAGTAATTTATCTTTGGATTTTAGGCATTTATAGTGATTTATCTTTGCCTTTAGGCTGATTCAATGATTTATCTTTGTCTTTTAAGCTGCTTTAATGAATTATCTATGCCTTTGAGGCAGATTTAGTGATTTTATTTATGCTTGTGAGGCTGATTTAATGATTTATATGTGCCATTTATGCTGATTTAAGGATTTATCTATGCCTTTGAGGCTGTTTAAGTGATTTATTTTTGCATTTTTAGGCTGACATAGCGATTCGCCTTGTATTTTAGGCCAAGTTACTGATTTGTCTTTATTTTTCCGGCTGATTTAGTGATTATTAATTTCATGTTAGGGTGATTTAGTGATTTATTTTTACATTTAGGTGATTTAATGATTTTATCTTTACATTTTTTGCTTATATTGTGATTTGTCTTTGCCTTTTAGGCTTATACAATGATTTATCTTTGCATTTAGGCTGATTTAGTGTTTTATCTTTGTCTTTTAGGCCAATTTAATGATTTATCTGTGGTTTTTGTGGTGATTTAGTGATTTACCTTTTGCTTACATAATGATTTATCTTTGTCTTTATGGCTGATAGTGATTAGGTTGAAATCATTTTTGGCCGATTTAGAGGTTTATCTTTGAGATTTATTGTTGTTTTTAGGCTGGTTTACCAATTCATCTTTGTGTTTTAGGCTGATTTAGTGATTAATCTTCATGTTTTAGGCTGATTTAGTTATTAATCTTCATGTTTTAGACTGATTTAGTGATTCATTTTTGTGTTTTTAGGCTGATTTAGTGATTAATCTTTGTGTTTTAGGCTGATTTAGTGATTCATTTTTGTGTTTTTAGGCTGATTTAGTGATTAATCTTCATGTTTTAGGCTGATTTAGTGATTCATTTTTGTGTTTTTAGGCTGATTTAGTGATTAATCTTCATGTTTTAGGCTGATTTACTGATTAATTTTTGTGTTTTAGACTGATTTAGTGATTATTCTTCGTGTTTTAGGCTGATTTAGTGATTAATCTTTGTGTTTTAGGCTGTTTTACTGATTCATTTTTGTGTTTTAGACTGATTTAGTGATTTTCCTTTGCAGTTTAGGTTGATTTAGAGTAAAAATATCTGGACCAAAGCATCCCAGAATAAAACCACTGATGAAAGTTCAGTTTCAGGTTCTGTTTTTCTTAAATATCAGAAGCTGATCTTGGATCAGAATTCCTCCTGAAGCTGTCTGGCTATGAATATCTCCCATCATCTCTGCTGGCTTCTCTCATTTTGCCGGTGGTCCTGTGCTAATTATGCGACAAATTAATTAGTCTCTCCACAATTAACTGTTTTTCCACCCACTCCCTCCACTCATTGAAATGCAAACGAGAGAAGCCAAAGGTAGGCAAAGATGATTAGGGAAAATTACACTGCGCAGAATAAATGAACGGTCCCAGGGTGTGCCGTTATTCCCCCCCAACGTTATCGCCACTCAAACAGCGTTCGTGAAAAACAGCACAATTTGGGGGATCGTGGGTAATAACTCTTGACTGGAAGAGTGCCATTTCGTGAGCTCTGCTGCGGCAAGTGGCTCGTCCAGATGTCATTAAACTCAGACAGATGCCAGCACTTCTGTTCTTCAGACCACTGATATAAAAATGCAAAGCTGACCAGCATGACCTGCTTTAAACTGCACCTCACTGACCACTTCATAAGCTCCATGAAGCCTGTCTGTACAATTTCAGGCGCCTGTACTTCACTCTTCATTGGTCAGTTTGTGACCAGAGGACCACTGTCATCTAGATATTATTGGGTGGTGGTCCATTTTCAGCACAGCAGTGACACTGACTGTCACTGCTAAGTTGAAAGTGGAACACCACCAGCTTTGTTTTCAGAAGCTGACCATTAGCGAAGGATTTCATTTAAAAAGTGCTCTATAATGTTCATATGATCCACACAGTCATTCTGACAGACTGTAATACACTACAGGAAGTGTAGGGGGCGATATGGCTTCTACTGTTTCATTTTAAAAGCCTCTATAATGTTCATATGATCCACACAGTCATTCTGACAGACTGTAATACACTACAGGAAGTGTAGGGGGCGATATGGCTTCTACTGTTTCATTTAAAAAGTGCTCTCTAATATTCACTGTGTCTTTAAGACTGATATATGTAAATTAACTCTGTTCTGACTGGCTGCCCTGTATTACGTGGGCGGGGCTAAATTGCTGTAGACAGAAAACATGTAAATGTTTTGTTTTTTGTGACATCACAAAAACAAGGACAGGAGCAGCAACTAAAGAACGTAATCCTGAAGAATGAGGAGAAAATCGCAGCTGTGAAGGACAGAAAATATATCAACCAGCAACAAAATAAAGGGGAACGCCACCAAGTTTTCAAAATTCCTGCATTTTTAGTGGTGGTTTGGTGTGAAACGCTCTGTTCTAGAGAAACCTACAGTCAGAATTGTTCACAGTGGTGGTGATAGGAACCAGACGTCCACCTCTAAAGGACAAAGAGATCAAAATCAAACGCTGATTAATGATCACGTCAGAGTCAGACTGGAAAGAATAAATCAAACGTCATATCTTCTCCAGATCTGGACAGCAGGAGCTTCAGCAGCCTGACAGACTCAGACAGTCCTTTATATGCTTTTACAGTAGAGATTCAGAACTGAGCTCTTTAATTTAGACCCACTGTAAAGTGGAGAATAAGCAGCGTCGCTCCACACAAGCTCGGCTCCTCAAGGTCGGCCTGTGTTGGTTATAGAATTGATTATAATAATATGTTAATATGCACGTTTTTGGACAAAATACAAGTCTTAGAATATTTTTATCTTTAATGAACTTTTAAAAGTTCTTGTTTTCAAAAGTTATTTTTTCAAAACAGTCTATATTTCAGAGTAAACAGATCTGCTCATATTTACTTTTGTGTTCTGTAAGTTTTTTAAATAATCCTGAGTCTTATTGACTTGAATTGATTCAAATATGGTGAAATTTCAGATTTTATGATGTACAAGTTATTATTTTATTTAATCATCATCAGCATCGTTCTTCTTCTTTATCTACTTCTTAATATTATTATTATTATACCTAAAATGCCCTGTGATGGCGGCCGGTCCAGGGTGTTTCCTGCCTTCCGCCCACTGAGCGCTGGGATAGCCTACAGCACCCCCTGCTTGTGTGGGTGTGTACTAAAAATTTTAATTTATTTATTTTTATTTGTGTGTCACTTCGGTCAACTGTTCAAGTCTCACTCTCTTTTTCTACTCTTTCTCTCCATCCTTTCTCTCTCTCTCCCTCTCTCCCTCTGTCTCTCTTCCTATGTCTTTCTCCCCACTCTCTGTCTATCTGTCCACCCTCTCTCCCTCTCTCTCGCCCTACTCTCTCTTCTCCTGTCTCCACCTTTCGCTCTACTTCTTCTTTCTCTCTCCACTCTGTCTCTCTCCCTGCTCTCTGTCTCCCCACTCTCTCTCTCCTCCTCTTTCAACTTATTCATCTCTCTTCCACTCTCTTTCTACTGTCTCTCTTACCTTCTCTCTCTCTCCACTTCTACCTCCCCACTCTCATCCTCACTCTCCACTTCTTTCTGTCTCCTCTTTCTCCCCACTTCTTTCTCTCTTCCTACTATGTCTCTCTTTCTCCCCACTATCTCTCGTCCTTGCTCCCCATTTTATTCTCTCTCTCATCCTCGCTCTCCATTTTTTTTCTCTTTCTACTCTCTCTCTCTACCCACTCTATCTCTCTCATCCTTGCTCTCCACTTCTTTCTCTCTCTCTTCCTACTCTCTCTTTCTCCTCTCTCATTTTCATCCTCACTCTCCATTTCTTTCTCTGTTTCTTCCTACTCTCTCTCTCTCTTTCTCCCCACACTTTACTTCTTTCTCTTTCTTCCTACTCTCTGTCCTCTCTCTCTTTCTCCCCACTCTCTCCTTTTCATCCTTCCTCTCCATTCTGTCTCTCTCTTTGTCATTCTCATTCTCTCTACTCTCTTTCTCCCTACTTTCTCTTTCCTTCTCTCTACACTTATCTCTCTTCCACTCTCTTTCTACTGTCTCTCTCAATCTTTCTCTCTTCCTCTCTCCACTTCTTTCTCCCTCTCTCTCCTCCATCTTTCTCTCCACTTTCCCTCTCATCCTCTCCCACTGCTCTCTATCTTTCTCCCTACTCTCTCTCTCTCTCTCTCTCTCCATCATTCTCTCTGCTTTCTCTCTCTTTCTCCACTCTCTCTCCATCTTCCTCTCACTCTCTCTCACTCTCCCTACTCTCTCATCCACTCTCTTTCTCTCCGAGCGCTTCATCTCTCCCGTCCCTCGCTCCACACCTCTGACGCTCTTCCTCTGAATAAATAACCTGCGCTTTGATCACCGGGAGGACGCGGCGTGTCACAGGAACGCAGCTAAAGCCGTCAGAGTTAAATGAAGCTCAGAGTAGAAAGTGCTGCTACGGAGATTAGCTGGCTTTATTTTAGCTTCATTTTAGGAGTTAATTAAACGCCGGGTGACGAGTGCTCACCTTCATCGCGGCCGCTCGCTATAACGAAGGAAGCCTTCAGACCAACTTGGGCGCAAAATCCTGTCTTTACAGACCCTCCTTATGAGTCATTCACCTAATTAAGCTCTCTCCAGTTATTTCTCTTCTGACGCGGCCCAGAGGTACATTTAACAACCGCTAATAAGGCTGTCAGTTAAGCTCTGCGCTAGCGTGTAAATGCTAATGCATAGCCCACATAAACATAAGAGTTCAAAGTGCGACTGCTGAATCCAGCAAACTTTCACAGTGACACCAGGAAAGGTGCAAGACTACTAAGAAGCTGCTAATTACAGAGTCGTTAGCGCTTTATTAAAGTATTAAAGCTTATTTAAGAAGCATGCGGCACAGGAATAGATCCTTCAAGGTGGCAGCAACTGATTTCGAAAGGAGGAGTTCAAAACCAGACCAGAGCGAGGGATCAAAACCACACCGGCCTTAAAATCTTCATCGGCTAGAACACATTTTAAGATCCTTTTATTAGTCTTCAACCTCTTACTGCAGCCCCCATAGCGGCCATTCTGTCAGCAGAATGGAAACTGACTCCTCTTAGCTCTGTTATCGGATGAACTCGGACTCTGTTGGCTCTCTGTATGTGAAATGTTGAGCTGCTAGGGAGCAATGAGGAGTTAAAGAAATCCCCCTTCCATGAAAACAACTCACACCTCTCTACAAAGACAACCACAGAGCCATTATCATTATTATTATTATTATTATTATTATTATTATTATTATTAAGTGCCGTCAAAGTCGTTTCCAACTCCTGGGCCCAATTCCATTTCACCCCTCGCCCCTACCACTGAGCCCTTAGCCCTCAGTTTTGCGCGTTCATGTCTAGGGTTAGGGTGTCCCTAATTTTTGTTGAGATAGAGGGGTAGGGCGAAGTGTTGGGGCTACATGGCCCTCCAAACAGAGGTTTTTCAGATACTCCAAACAGAGTGATATGAGAACAGTAAAACTGGCAAAAGTGACCAAAGAAACCCACAAGTGTGAGAATTTTCTCTGTTAAAATTACAATAAACTAAGATAATAAAACAATTAATGTTGTTTCAATATATTATGGTCTTTTTCTTCATAACAAGCATAAAAATAGCTAATAGTATGCTAATGTCTTGGTAGCTAGCTAACTAAATTTCTCGTTCCACCTTAAATAGTCCAACAGTTCTGATGCCTGAAGCGCCAGAATGTAACTGCTGCTCCATTTAAGGTGGAACAGAAAAATTTGAATGAGAAGCTGGTGAATATCTGACTTCAGCTTCATATCACTGAAGAATTAGTGGTGGGTGATAATAAATAATTGCCCCCCTCTTTGAAAGCCCGGCAGGGAGGAGCTGAACTTTACCCTCCTCTGCTGTCACTGCAGACTGGCAGGGTCGCCTACAGAGCAGCGCTGGTAGCTGTTAATGAAGTAATGTTCTTTTTATTTCAACCACTGCAACTTGTAACTCAGTTCCAAGGGGCAAGATGACACTCAAAAACAAGGGGTAGGGGTAAAAATAAGGAAGGGGATTGGGCCCTGGTGACCATATGGACAGTGCTTCCTCAGAAAATCCTGTCTTCTGTTTGGGTCTTCAGGCTTCTGAATAGCTGGTTCATGATTCCTCTGATTGTATCCATCCATCTTGTTGCTGGTCATTCTCTTCCAGTTTTCCTTCCAAGCATAATGTTTTTTTCCACTAAACTGGTTCAGAATGTGTCCAAAGTAAGAGCTTCAGTGTGGTCACCTGGGCTGCGAGTGAGAGGTGAGGCCTGATGTGATTGAGGATCCATTCATTTGTTTTCTTTGCCGTCCAAGGTTCTCTCTAAAGTCTTCACCAACACCAAAGTTGAAAGGCATCTATATTTTTCCTGTCCCACTTCTTTATTGTCCAGCTTTCACATCCATAAAGTTCTCCCAGAAAGACTCCAGAGAGGACTGTGAAGGAAGAAAAACCTTTAGTATTGATAGGAAATGTTGGCATCTGAAAGGGGAGACCCTTGTAGAAATTGCGCTAAAGCTTTCATAACCACAGAGAAGACCACAGCCTGGACAATACTGATCTTTGTTTGTAGAGACAAGTCGTTGCACTTAAAACGTTTTTTTAGCGCGTTCATTCTTGTTCCACTGAGCTACTAGTGCAACATCATTGGACAGCTCAACATGCTTGGAGGAGAATGCTAACTGCTAATTCTGGAACATCAGGAACACTCGTTACATTACCTGCTGCATCGTTGTTCACTTTAACTTTATGTCATGATATTTGTCTGAACACCATTTGCGAAGGGTTTTAAGGCCACAAAGGCCACGCCTTGGCAATGCATGTCCATGAATTTGGAGGGCGGAGCTTCTGAAGGGAGGGTTGTATTTGTTTTGCTATTGAATTCAAACATCAACAATCTTTCTCCAGAATTGCTAACTGCATCTTTGAAAGAGCTCAGTGATGCTGAGCTAAACCACTGACTGCTGATATTGATTCATTATTTTTGGCACATCCCTGTTTGAACGTTTACTCTCCAAGAACCTTGTTAACGCACTTGGTAGTTGTAAGATCCAAGTTATGGGGAAGCCTCACACTGAACTGCATGGCATTTTTTATCTCACTCTTTCTTGATTCGGGGACCTTCACCTGCCTTATCGACCTGCCAGATCCATCACTACTCAGTGTCTCAACATTCACAAGTTAGGCCAGCTAGAACAGACCAAATCCTGACAGTTGGGGCCAGTTTAATATGCAGTAGATATCAGATAGTGAATGTGGGCGGAGCATCTGAGACTGATGTCGTCTGGCTAAACGAGGATGAAACAAGACTATGAATCACAAATAGTAGCTTATTTACATAATAGGTCACGGTTCTGATGGTCAAGTAGACAAACAACCAGGAACTCTTTCCAAAACTGTGTTGTGCTGAAAACAGTGGTGCTGACAACGCCAAGGTTGTGGGCTGTACGTTAAGGAACCAGCCTTGAGACTAGAAGGGCATGGGTTCGATCCCCCGAGCTGACAGTACGTGACTGAAATGCCCTTGAGCAAGGCGCCTAACCCCCCAACTGCTCCCCAGGCGCTGCAGATAGGGCTGCCCACCACTCCGGGCAAGTATGTTCACTGCACACTAGTGTGTATGTGGGTGTTTCACTGCACAGATGGGTTAAATGCAGAGGTGAATTTCCCCACTGTGGGATTAATAAAAGGTAACTTAGTTTTACTTCCAAACTATTTTATGAATTTCTTTCAAAACTTGCCGTTCTCTACCATAGCACAATGATTGATATGTTAGCCCACTCAGGTCACCCAGCTCAGGTCACCACAGAGGTAGGGGCCAGTTACAGTTACTATGGCGACCAAGTGTTAGAATTCTTAGAAAACCTGAGTGACTGATTTTTTAAAACGTATCTTAAGACGCATTTATTCAACATCGCATGTGGATTAAATCAGTGCCTTCTCTTCTTTCACTCTGCTGTCTGTTATTAATTTCCCTCCATCTTCTGTTTATTCTACTTTGACTTACTTTATCTCAGTCAAATCATCTAGTCTTTTAATTACGGTCATTCTTTCCTTTGTGTTTTGCTTGTATCTTGATCTACCCGTGTTAACCTTCCTGCTAGAGAGGTGAATAAATATTATCATTAATCTATTAGCAGGAGAGATCGTGGCCTTGCAGACGCCGCAGTGCAGAGAGTTTTATTCTCCTAAAACGGCGAGGTCGAGGTGCTCCTCGTCTTGGCGGGAGAAGAGAAGCTAATTACATGCTGCTGACAGCCACAGTCGATAACGCGGTGCTCCCTGGAGGACCGTATCCCCTGGAAACTGAGGCCAGGTCTGCCGCCCACAGGAGGAGAGAGCCACTTATGACAGCGTCCCAGGAGAACGAGCGTTCCTTTCTCTGTCTTAATATCGTCTCTCTCTCTCTCTCACTTTTCTCCACCACTCTGTCTTCACAGGAGCGCTGTGTCTCACTGAGGATCGCCTTCATCGATTTTAAGGCCTGATTCCTGTTTAAAAATGGATTCATTACACCCCCGAAAAAGGCTAATAAATTAAAACACATAGTATGGAGAAACATTAGTATAGTGTGTGCTACTTATTTCACTATATACACCTAACGGCCACTTCTTTAAGTCCACATCCTCATATCTACACTCTGTCCATTTAACCACTCCACTGACCATATAGGAGCATTTTGTAATTCTACAGTTACAGACTGTAGTCCATCTGTTTCTCTGCATACTTTGTCACCCTGTTCTTCAGTGGTCCGGATCCCCACAGAACCCCCCAGTAACACTGACGTGGTGGTGGTGTGTTAGTGTGTGTTGCGCTGGTGCGAGTGGATCAGACACAGCAGTACTGCTGGAGCTTCGAAACACCTCAGTGTCACTGCTGGACTGAGAACCAAAAGCATCCAGCCAACAGCGTCCTGTGACCACTGATGACTGGAGGATGACCATCACAAACTGTGCAGCAGCAGATGAGCTATCGTCTGTGACTTTACATCTACAAGGTGGACTGACAAGGTAGGAGTGTCTAACAGAGTGGACAGTGAGTGGACACAGTGTTTAAAAACTCCAGCAGCACTGCTGTGTCTGATCCACTCAGACCAGCACAACACACACTAACACACCACCACCACGTCAGTGTCACTGCAGTGCTGAGAATTGTTAGCAACAAGCTGGCCAGCTAACGTTTGTAATATAAGCGATGACTTCAACGTTCATGATGAATTTACTTTCTCAAAACAGTGACCTCCATGGTCAGTGGTCTAAAGCATCTCTCATTTGAATGTAGAGCAGTGGTTCTTTATTACTGTTCATGATGTTATCAGACATGTTGATTTGACATTATATGCTGAGCTCGGAGGTGAGAACGCCATCCTGACTTTCCTAGTAGGAATTCCCAGCTTGATTTTTCCTAGTCAGAGGTGGGGAATTCTGAGTTACGAGCTTTCGTCAAAGGATCTGGGACATATTGGAACAGACTCCACCCCCTCATTATCTCCAACACCTGTTTCTTGTTGTGTTAGTTTGTCGCTGGTTTTGTTCTCGGCAGTTTTCGTGTAATTTTTCGCCGTGTTTACAAACGCGACTCATTAGCTCTTCTGATTCGTGACTTTCACATGTCATTCTTGATAGATTTGCCTGCATTTTGCCCATCCTCTTGTGAGTCACTGCCTCTGGAAATAAATCCAACATCTGACTTATCTGACATTTTAACAGTTTTTTTTTACTTAGTGGCAGTTTTCGCTAATTAGTTAATTAGGAGGAAGACTGAGGCCCAATCCCATTTCACCTCTCGCCCCTACCACTTAGCCCTTACCCCTCTGTTTTGCATGTTCATGCCTAGGGGTGGGGTGTCCCGATTTGTGTTGAGATCTCAGTTTAATGATGTACCATTTAAGGTGGAACGGGGAAATTCGAACAAGAATCTGGCGCATTACTGACTTCAGCTTCATATCACTGAAGAATTAGGGGTGGGTGATAATAAATAATTGCCCCCTCTTTGAAGTCATATGACTCCCTAAATGTAACTAAAGCCCAGCAGTGAGGAGCTGAACTTCACCCTCCTCTGCTGTCACTGCAGACTGGCAGGGTCGCCTACAGAGCAGCGCTAGTAGCTGTTAATGAAGTGATGCTCTTTTTATTTGAGGGTCCCATTTCAGAGGGAAGATTTCAACAACTACCCCATGTAACTCAGTTCTAAGGGGCAAGGTGTTATTTGTGAGCTGAGCCAATTGATCTGACTCCTGATCTGAAGAGTGTCGGAAAGCCCAATTTACTGATAATAAAGACGCCTAGTGTACAGATGAATTACAGATGTAAATACCAGTTTATTCCAGCCTCACATTTCCTGTCTATCATTGAAGCACATAGTAATAAAGCAAAGCTCTGCGACACTGTGTGTGATAATCCATCTCTACAGCAGATTGAGGTTTAAAATGTAATGGTTCTGGTCGTGTCAGGCCTGGACAGGTCGGGCTGGGCTGGTACGAGTCATGTTTGGGCTTCAATTTCATGCTAGAGTCTCCATTCCCTTAAACACATGCTTTAACCTATTGAAAAGCTCCCACACATCTGGATCTATATGCCTGAGTCCCGTGTGAGTGAGACTGCTGATCCAGGATCAGCTCCAGCTGTCCAAATGATCACAGTTGGAAGCAGAAAGCAAAATCTGACCTCAGATCGTTGAGAAGTTTGATAACTGAGCTTCAGAGGCTGCTCGATGTTCCAGCAGCGTTCGAGACTTGTGAACGTCAGCATAAGAGCCTGCGGGGGGGACGAGGGTCTTGATTACATTCTGATTGATTTTAGCTGCTCACGACAAATCAAATTATTGAATGTTGCAAGATGTGGCAAATCAAAATGTTCCACAGACGTCCCGGGACCACACATTGTATCAGGAATCCTGAGCGCCGTTCACACTGAAAAGGATTCATTATATGTAAATGTCTAATATATATCAGGTTTTTTCATTTATAATGAACCCAGATAGCACAGATGCTAAACTACAGCAATCTCTGAAGGATTTGATGCTTTGAACTTGGGCTTTGATGCCTTTGAGGCTGTTTAAAGTGAGCTGTGTAACATTAACACTTTACTTAACCCTGCAACATAATGTGAACATAACTATGCCATTAATACGTCATGGCAGACGTCATATGCTGTCGTCAGTCATGATCGATTTTGTTCACTAATATAACAGTTTCATGTTACAGTTCCTATTTCATCGTTTGATGTCATGAACGCTTATGTAGCGTTATTTCTGTGGCTCTAATTAGCCGTCACGACATCAAACAATATGACACTTGTCATGACAATTAACAGCGATGGCAACACAACATTGTTATATTACTGAAGATGATCTGTCATTACAACTTATGACAGCATATGACATGCCATAAACGTTTATGTCAGTGATATGTAGCAAGGTTCAAATAAAGTGTCTCACTGGTCAATGAATATTTTAGGCCTGGGATAACAAGCAATTTTGAAACATTAATAAATCAGAACATGTTTGATCATGTTCGATCCAGGTGGCTGAGCTGGGGGGCGGGGGGGCAGTGATGGGGAGGCGGAGCAACAAGCTCTCTGTCCCTCTCATCTCAGGTGTTCACACTGCCTTAATGAGAGCCAGCTGATGCTGATCTAGCGACAGCATAAGTGACTTTAAAAAGAGCTGGGAGGGAGCAGAGGAAGAGAGGGACGCGCAGCAGCAACAGACTGACGAGCTGAAAAGCCTAGTTTTGGAGAAAAGCATTGAAAAGTCCAGCTTTGAAGCCACTGAAAGGTGGTCAGATTTGGTTGTGAGTCTAGCGTCCTTCCTGTGCCCAGGGCAGCACAGGCTGTGCTACGATCAGATATTTTCTTGATTTAAGAACACAAGTATTGTTTAAGAGGTGGGAACAAGTCAGTATGTTGCAAGTAACATCTAAGTCTCAAGTTTTGACACTCAAGTCCCGAGTCAAGACAGTCAAATCTTGATTCAAGACCTGAGTCAGTACAGTCAAGTCTCCATTCTAGTCCCAAGTCAAAATAGTCAATTCTCAACTGTAGCGCTGAGTCAGTACAGTCAAGTCTCGATTCAAGTCCTGAGTCAGTACTCTCAAGTCCTGAGTCAAGACAGTCAAGTCTCGATTCAAGTCCTGAGTCTGTATAGTCAAGTTTCAATTCTAGTCCTAAGATAGTCAAGTCATAACTCTAGTCCTGAGTCTGTACAGTCCAGTCTCGATTCAAGTCTTGATTCAAGTCCCGAGTCTCATCTCAGGTCTTAAGTCAGTACAGTCATGTCTCAATACAAGTCCTGAGTCAGTACAGACAAGTCTCAATACAAGTCCTGAGTCAGTACAGTGAAGTTTCAGTTCAAGTCCTGAGTCAGTACAGTCAAGTCCAAGTCCTGAGTCAGTACGGTCAAGTCTCAATACAAGTCCTGAGTCAGTACAGTCAAGTCCAAGTCCTGAGTCAGTACGGTCAAGTCTCAATACAAGTCCTAAGTCAGTACGGTCAAGTCTCAGTACAAGTCCTGAGTCAGTACGGTCAAATCTCAATACAAGTCCTAAGTCAGTACGGTCAAGTCTTATTTCAAGTCCCTCAAGCCCCGAGTCAGTACAGTCAAATTCAATACAAGTCCTGAGTCAGTACAGTCAAGTTTCGGTTCAAGTCCCCTATCAGTATAGGCAAGTCTTGATTCAATCCTCGTTTGAAGTCTTGATTCAAGTCCTGAGTCAGTACAGGCGAGCCTCATAAGTCCCCTATACACAAAGAGTACTGCAACTACACATGTAAAGAATTTTCAAAATAAAAATAAATAAATAAATAAATAATTTCTGATGCCGTCTGGGAGCACGAGGTTAAAATGAAAACTAGCTCAGCACAAAAAATTTTATTTAGACGACAAACACCAGAAACCAAAATGGCCGCTCTGAATAAGGTTAAAGAAAAGGTGGCAAAATGAGGGTGAATGTACGAAGCTGAAGTTGGCTCCTAGTTTGAGTTTCCCATTCCACCTTAAGCGCTGCAGCAGCCAGACACCAGACAATAACTGCTGTACCATTTAAGGTGGAACAGAAAATTTGAATATGAAGCATGCATGTCCACGTTGGTCAGTAAAATGGTTTAGCATGTGGAGCTGGAGCTTTCTGTGAGCTACAGTGTTTCCTATCACTGTATAAAACATGCTCTGTGGAGCCTTTATTCTTGGATGCACTGCGGTAGTTGCTGAGCGAGTGTGTACACAATCACATCGCTATGGAAACACCTAATTATGATTAATTGAATCAGAGCAACAATTAAAGACCACTGAATTATTTTACCCTGCTATAGTATGTAAGATCATGTGCTCTGTGTATTAAATACCCCCAACTGCATTGAGAAATCGCATTACTAACGAAGAATCGAAGATCAAAAGGCATAAACAGCTGCTTAGTGGACTGCGTTTACTTTTTAATGGCAAAGACACAAATTACAAAAGCATGTATTGAGTTTGGCTCTTAGTAACGCAGAGACTGATCATGTAATCTTCACTAAACGTGTTTAGCTTGCTTGCATGCAGTCTGTTTGATTTAGCTCCTGGGAGAAGCTCATGCAGAGGCTAAAACGAGGCATGAGAAGTAAGTGAATGATGTATTATTGAACCGCTGCTCGATTAAACACCAGATGACATTCTGTAGGATTTGCTAATAATGTGGAAATCTGGTCTAATTAACAAGCTTTACTTGATGAACCCCCATTAGGCCTACTGGTCACACTGCTGCCGTGCGGGAGGCGGCCTTGCAGATCCCCAATTAAAACCAGTCTTTTCCAATCGGAGGGCTCATTTTAAAATAGTGCTATATAAAAAAAAATAAAAAAATCACAGCATGGACAGATCATGGCAGATTTAAAGCAGCGGTGTGACAGCACTAGATGAGCTCTATCAGACTGATTTAATGGAAAAATCAAAGCCATTGGATTACGCAGTGTTGGTGAGCTGAGTCTAGATGGAAGGATTTTAAAAAAGCAGCAGAGAAAATGATCTTTTCAATTATATGAATATTGTTCGCTAGTTGTCAAGCCAACTTCTTGGAACTCCGTTGGCAATGTACTCATTCGTTTACTGCACCAAAATCCCCCACCAGTCACTAAAATGAACATTTTTGGGTGATTTTATTATGATTAACATAGTGAGATATAAGAAAACTCCTTAAAATTAGCATGAATATGCTTATTATCCCACAATCATCATGGCTGTTCATATTAAAACTACAATAAAATGCTTTCAGCTCCATCTGTGCCAGATTTCTTAAGCATTGATAAAAGCAAAGCAAAATAATGACTTGTAGAAACCCAACTGCATATTACCATACTACATACAAAGGCTACTATTTTGTTGATTAATTACATTTTGATGGTGATATGAGATCTGTTAAAAACTGTGATGACAGCAAATGTGTCTAAAGTAAGAGCAGTGGTGAAACCAGGCTTGAACTCCAGTCTCCGGCATGTAGAGTGACTTAACCACTCTGCTATACAGCCAATGGCATAACACACATGTGCACGGATCAAAAACTACTTTATCCTTTATCTTACTGGCCAGTTATGCCATGCACCTGTCCTCCGGGCCCTGATGACAGCCACAAGAGCGGGCAGGAAGGTGAGGCCTGAACACTGAGCGAGAATGAATCCCTGTGAGAATAAAAGGAGAACCACAAAGGTGTGGAGAACCGTGAAGGTGTGGTGAACAGAGTCCCGAGCCCGGCCTCCTGGGCACCTCCTCCTGTTCCACAGCGAGGCCGCTAGACTACACCTCACGCTCGACCCAGGCAGCCGAGCTGGGGGGCGGGGCGAGAAGGGTCTAGCTGCAGAGCTACAGTACCGCACACTCAGCCCCACGCTGTCAGCCCCGCACTCTCAGCGCCAAAAATGATGTCACAGATACCTGTTACCAGAGAACCGGCTCTGCTATTACTGTATAATGTTTAAGAACATTTTTGTTTAAGTTTGATTGCAGTTCTGAAACGAACCACTAGAGGCGTACTTGTAAGGAGCTGATAGTCTGAAAGTGAGGGTTTGAAAGTACGGTACTGTGGGTCTGCAGTTGAGTGCTACTGGCGGGGACAGCACCTAGGAGGCGGGACTTGGGACTTGCATGCCGTCCACCACTCCCTCGCAGTTCTCCTCCTCTCCCCACAGTCCTTGTTCAGTGTATGGGCCCCAGTGATGGCTGAGAGCCGGCAGGAAGGCTAGGGGACAGGACGGGTGCACAACACATTAGTGTAAATATTTTAAATATGATTATTCTCACACCCAGTGTTGCGTCTAAAATGCTATGTGAAGCAGTTTTGCTACTGTAAAAACAAACCTGGTCACCATAAGCTGCTTTTTAAGGTTTCACTGTCCAAAAAACCCAAAAATGAAAAACCATACATCTCTAAAATGGTAACTTCACAGGGAGAGAGCAAAAAGGTTCTAAGTTCTAATACTTCATAGAAAGAGCAGTTCAGGAAATGCTGAATTCTAACAGCCATGCTTTTCTCAGTCTCACCCAGTTCCTCTGCTAGACAACTGTCACATGATTGACTGAGAGAAGCTGATTGGTCAATAAATGACGAATAATGAAGTGATAATGATCCAGAACGTCTTGACTTCATTAGCTGCACAGATGAAATAAAGCTTATTTCCAGTTCTGTCTTTACTCTCCATCTGGTCATTAACAGCCTAATTACATCACTGGTCAAGCAGGCCATAAAGTTCCTGAGGGCTGTAGATGTGTGCTGAGGGAAATGAGCTTTTTACATAAAATCTTCAACTCTGCTGAGAAGTATTCTGTGTGGATTCAGTAGGTAGTTGATGGTTTTAGAGCTTTCGTAGGTCCCTATAACGTGTATGCACTTTGAAACGGCTCCTTTCACATTGTACTGAGCTGTTTTCTGACTCTTAGCTCATGGAAGCAAGCGGAAACTTTTCACCCATAGCATACTCGGGTTTGAAAGTGGAAGAGGAGATATTTCATTAAGTTCTGAATTCAATGAAAAGTTATTGGGGTGTACAGTCTTGCTTTGCGGAGAGAAAAAAAAATGTAGATATTTGGTGTGTTTTTTGAAACAAACAAAGTTGGAAGTGAGAAAACAGTCAATACACATTGTAAATAGAATGTAAATGCAATTCAAAACACCATGTATGAATGCCAGGTTTTGTCAGTAATCCGATCAACGCGTTTGCATGCACTTGAGTAATCAGATGAAGGGGAAACTCTGGGTCTGCATGAGTCAGACAGTAATCAGATTTCTGCTTTGCCACCAGCCAATAAACTCACACAAGAAGGCATCACATAAACATAACGTAAAACTCAAACTTGATGCCACTGCTTTTTTTTTTTTACCACAAAATATGAACATACATCATTCAGAAGAAGAAGAATATTTGAATCCTTTATTTCGTCAAGTATGTAGTCGGTTTCAGACGTTTTGCGGTGACGTTGCTTGTTTCTTTGCGGTACTGCAGTCTGTTTTCACACATGCGTTGACTGAGAAATCCGAAAGAAATCAGAGTAAGAGTTCACATGCACTGAGAAATCTGATTACTGACCTAAAATCTAGTTCTCTTAGTTTCAGCGGAATGACTAATCATTCCACGACTCATTTTGGGTAATGATATTGTGGCTACTGCTATCAGTAACAGAGTTACAGTGCACAACAGCCAATGTAGCAAACTACAGAAGCAGGCTATCTGCAACCAAGTGCAACTATTCAGTTCAGCTGCGGAAATCTTCATTATATGGACAAAATAAGAATTTTGCAATTATTCTGTTACATATTTTGATATACATCATAATATATTAAAAAAGCATTGGTAAACCAATAATTTAACAGGGCTAAAAATGGACCTGCAGTAGTTCTGACCAAACTTTCATACTAATGTTGGGATTACATTCTTTAATTGATTCAAGGTGCCAAGTACGGGGGGGTCCAGGGGTGTCCGGGACCTCCTGAACTGTTAGAAATAAAGGTTCTGTTCAGGTACATTTTTCATTCATCAAGGTACAAACAGTGTAAATCTTCCCTCAAAGGTACAACAGTGGTTTTAAGGTCTGATTGTGAACCTTAAATAAGTTTTTCCAGGTGAAAAGTTCGTATTTGTACCTTTTCATAACCGAATGTTTTAAAACAGAACAGTAAAATAAAAGCCTGGAGACGAGACGGGGTGTGTGGAGTCAGTACAGCTTAGAACATATCATTTCAGTGGATTATGGTTCAGTTATGTTCCCTGACTAAAGGTACTGAGATGGAGCCCTTGAGGGTCCCACCCCAGTGACAAGAGGGGCACTGACCCAGTGACAGTTTAGTACTATACTTCAAAATTAAAATTCTGGCCCCTGAAAATGAACTTATTATGACGTTGTGCTCTCTGTTAAAGAAAAATAGATACTCAAAATATAGTCAAAATAGATATACTCAAAATAGATACTCACAAATGCAGGGAAAGTTCATTGTTTAGCTGCTTCACCCACCATTAGCGAGATTCTGTCTTTGGTGTTCTTAACTAGGTAGAACTGCAGCACTGCTCTGCCTCAGGGTGGCGCTGTAGTTGACTGGTTCACCCAGTTGGCCCTTCATACCCTAGCACCTGTACTTAATTCCCGGGATTCCTCTGAAAATCTTTACAATATGCTGCAGCATATCTGTAAATCTGAAAACTTTCCCAATTTCCCAAGAGTTTGGTGGAAAGAGTGAACCATTACTCATTTCTAAAACCAAAAACAGACAAAGAAATGTGTCAGATCTCAGTTAAAGTGAGGAAGAGCACAGTACCAAACTAGAAGAATTGTTGAACTAAACATTTTTTGCCATTGAAGCTAATATTAGCACCACTATGGTGTGAGTTGGCAGCCAGTCAATGCTGGAGAAGCCAGCCAACCTGAGACCCCGGCGAATACCAAGGAGTATTTCGCACACTGGATTGATTCAACAGCCCCCACAGAAACATATCTGGGGCTCAAGATGCTCACAAAACACTGATTGGTTAGAGGACTCCAATATCGGTATAGAAAAGGCCACCAACATTTCGCTGTTGTCAGAAACAAAACCTGCTATCTCCAAAATGAGAATTTTACAGGAGAAGGAAAAAAACTACTCTACTTTTAATGTAAGTCAATGGAACCAGAGTTTTTTCCAAGTCATTTTGGGTCAGTTCTGTTGGTCCAGACACCATGAAATTGACATACAACGTATAGAACAATGGGTACTTTCAAATTACGTCAAATACTGAAAAACGTTTTTGCATTGGTCTTAAAGGGTTAAACAATAATACGTCATGCAGCTCGAGGCTGGCTTCATAGAAATTCAAGAAACCAAGACGGCCTCCAACACATGTGAAAGCCCCTGCTAACGCACATCTAGAACACATAAAAAAAGACATCTCATCAGGATCATTCATCAGGTATGGACAACACACACTGGGAAAACAAAGGCTGGCCCACTTTCAAACCATCACGGTCATTAAATATTTACCCTCCTCTCTTTGTTCATGGCTTTGTTGCATTCAAAGTAGCGGTAAAGTGACGCTGAACTACACAGCCAAGCATAACTGAATGGCAGAGGGTGTGGAAGGAAGTTACACAGACCATCTGATCTACAGTACTGTGCAAATATTAAAGACAACCTGAGGCATTTAGAGATAATCACTTTCATAAGGAAGGAGAAAGTCAAAGGAAATTCAGTGAAAAAACAAACAATGATCAAAGCTACAGAGAAATGGGGCTCCTAATAACCACCTGGAAGACCTGGTCGACACCAAAACTGCCCCCCCATCAGATAAACAGCACTAAAAGCTTTCATCTCTGAGAGAGAGGAGAAAATCAAGCTGCTTCAGATCTGAAAACATCCACAGGTGTTTCTGTCCATCCTTCCACTGTGAGAAGATGACTCAGCGCTGTGGGTCTGAAAGGATGTGTAGCTGATCAAGAAGAACCTCACTGAGAAAAGGAGACGGACACATCAAACAAAGAAGCTGAACAATGGACTGACCACCCCAGAGTCCAGACCTCAACACCACTGAATGTGTTTGATTACTTCAGAAAATGATCAACCAGCTTCTAAGACTGAACTTTGGAGGTGTGTCTGCAGATTCTTTGAGGAGCTGAAAGTGAGTCTTCTGAAAAGAATGGAAGCTGGAATAAAGGTGAAGAGTGACTCACTGGAAACACTGGAACATCTGATATTAGATTCAGTTGTTGAGGCTTTTGAGGAACTTTCTGTTAAATGTTTTTTTTTTTCTTATGCTGAAAATGTACTTAATGGCTGTTTTGACTGGAAATTAAATAAATAATGGGTGGCCTCTGACTTTTGCACAGTACTGTACGGTATATTGTCTGCTAAGATGGTCACAATGTGGGTTAGCCACACTTCTGTTACACTCCTACACTTTTATCTGAACTTCTGTCCATTTTTATAGATAACAGTATGTCATTCAGCCTTGGATCGACTACATTTAGGGTAAGAGGCTTTTCCTTTGAATTATCCATTTAAACTTTAAAGCCCTCATTTCTCCCTAAGCTTGTTTTATCCGCCCCTCTTTCCCCTTATTTACGCCCCTTCTATGTGGCAGGTTACCTTATGAACAGGCAGAAAAAATTATTTAGTTTCCATATTTACAACTGAACAAAAGACGGAGGGCCAGTTTTCACGTCTGCTGGAGTTTTCAAACTAAATTCCCCCTAAAAAATTCCTGACCCAGAAAAATGAGATGAAAACTGAGGTTATACTGTAAACACGCCACTGCAAAACAGCAAGCGGTCTAAAATAACAGTTTGGCTTTGAGAAAAAAAAACTATTTTAAATGGAAAAAAAACTTTTCCTATTAAACTCCAGCTTTGGCTGTTCTTAGCCGACTCCCTGTGGTTACTCTGAAAGTAGTACAGATGGATAAGCAAACACAATTAACCCAAAGCTCAGGTCAGACACACATTAAGCCAGCCTGGCAGCGTCCCTCACTCTCGGTTCTGCACTGTTTAGCGTTCTCCTTTTCTCCAACACGAGATTCAGCTCATGAAGGGCTTCATACTGAGCTCTTTAGGTTCCAGGAAAGGCAAACCACATACTTATTAATAAAGGTTCTTTGCTCAGTGGTTCTAGGAATAGACAGTTATGTGGAGGTTCTGTATTCCTTATAAAGGCTCTATGTACTCACGTGATTTACAGAACCATGGTTCTTTAAGGAACAGAAAGTGGTTCCTCTGTGACTACAAAGAATCCTTTGGCTTTATTGTTAAAGTCAACCCAAAATCCAAACGCACAATATAACATCGTAGGTCATCTTAACCCTCTTGGGGCATTTTCTTGGTTTGTGCATAACTTCTTAAATTGGCCTTTATATAATATACATAACTTGCATATAACATGATCCTCATGTTTCATATCAAAATGCTCCGTTATTTTCATCACTACATTCCAAAACCGCTGCAGCAGCTTCAGTAGCTGTAAACTCTCTGCACGCCACTTCACATGTGTCTCCGAAGTGGACTGAATGAAGAATGAAGGGTTTCCGGCGTGATGGTCAGTCCTTAGTGACTTCCTGAGTGTCCATTGGTCAGTTTCGCACAGAATGTAGACGGACACATGAATCCACCAGTTCCACACGGTGAGAGGCAGATGACGTGTATCTCAGCCCCTCTTCATAGGCTCATAACTCCGGATGTGAGTCTCGTATGATCTCGTGATAAGATGGAACGGAAAGGGCGACTCTACAGATTCAGGAAGTGTTTGAACTGGATTTCTGAGCTGGATTATCACAAAGAGAGAGACACGATGTGCAGGTGAGTTTGTGGACCCCAGATGGTAAAAGTGACTAAAAATTGCCAACATTCTTAACATTCATGTCAACAAAACAACCATTAATTACCAACCAGCCATTATCACCAGTTCTATTCAGATATTAGTGTAAACCAGTCAGCCAAAACATTATGACCACACACAGATGAATCTAATAGTGTTGATTATCTCGTAACAGGCTCGTACCTTCGTCTAACACTCTAAATTCAGTTGATGAAAGCCTTGCTAATTAGCCGATGAGCTGAATCAGGTGTGTTTAATGAGGCAGTGCTAAGGTCTGTAGTGTTTTTGCCCACAAGGACTGGAGCCTGACACATGTGTATTAGACAGTAAGTGAAAAGTCAGTTCTCGTTGTTGACTTGTTGGATGTGGGAGGAATGGGCAGGAGGCTTTGACAGGGGTCAAATCATTATGGTCAGATGACAGGGTTGGAAAATCTCCAAAACAGCCTGTAAAGCACAATTGCTAACATATTTTATTCCTACAGTTAAGGTGCGTGCTAGCTATCGCACTCTCATAACTGAAGTTAATGGCTTACAGTAGCACCCTGCAGCAGGTGGCTAATGCAAGTAGGAAGTAGCATCTAATTACGCTACAAACATCTGTGTAACACACCCTTAAAAACAAGCACCATTAACAGCTCTAGAGAAACTTTTATTAGCTGTTTGCTGGGAGCTTCTTCTGGGACGTTTGTCTGGGAGCAGCAGTAGATCAGTCTCTTTATATAAGGGAGAGGAATGAAAGTAACTGACAATATACATACACTATACGGACAAAAGTATTGGGACACACCACTTAATCATTGAATTCAGGTGTTGCATTCAGTCTCATTGCCACAGGTGTATAAAATCAAGCCCCTAGCCATGCAGCCTGCCTTTACACACATTAGTGAATGAATGTGTCGTTCTGTAATAGGATACCACTATCGCAACAAGTCAGTTCATGAAATTTCTTCCCTCCTAGATATTCCACAATCAATGTGTTTGGAAAACGTGTTTAGGAACGACAGCAACTCAGACACGAAGTGTCCGACCATGTAAAGTTACAGAGCGGGTCACTGAGTGCTGAGGAGCATAGAGCATAACAGTCTCCAACGCTCTGCAGATCAATAACTGCAGAGAACTCCTCTGACATCAACATCAGCACAGAAACTGCACCGGGAGCTTCATGGCAGGGTTTCCATTGCTGAGCAGCTGCATGCAGGCCTTACATCATCAAGCACAATGCCGCGCGTCGGATAGAGTGGAGTAAAGTGCCGCCACTGGACTCTGGAGCAGTGGAAACGTATTCTGTGGAGTGATGAATCAGCTTCTCTATCTGTCAGTCTGATGGACGAGTCTGGGTTTGGCGAATGCCAGGAGAACGTTACCTGCCTGACTGCACTGTGCCAGCTGTAAAGTTTGGTGGAGGAGGGATGATGATATGGGGCTGTTTTTCAGGGGTTGGTCTGGAACCCTTAGTTCAAGTGAAGGGAAATCTTAATGCTTCAGCACCAAGACATTCTGGGCATCTGTACCCTTCCAACTTTGTGGGAACAGTTTGGGGAAGAACGTTTTCTGTTCCAGCATGACTGAGCCCCAGTGCACAAAGCAGCTCCATAAAGGCCTGACTGGGTGAGTTTGGTGTGGAAGAACTTGACTGGCCCTCACAGAGCCCTGACCTCAACCCCATCCAACACCTTCGGGATGAACTAGAGCGAAGGTTGCGAGCCAGACCCTCTCGTCCAACATCAGTGTCTGACCTCACAAATGCTCTTCTGGAAGAATGGCAAAAAAATTCCCACAGACTCTCTCCAACATCTTGTAGAAGCTTCCCAGAAGAGTGGAAGCTGTTAGAGCTGCAAAGGGGGACCAACTCCATATTAATGCCTATGGATTTAGAATGGGATTTATAAAAGCTCCTGTAGGTGTAATCCCAGTACTTTTGCCCACATAGTGTATCAAACTCTAATTGGTACTTTGGCTGATCTGACACCACCTGCAACAAATTTAGTCCCAACAACTCAAATCAAACTCAAGAAAACAGCAGAAACAGTAATTTCAAAATCTCTCAACATAAAAAACAGCATTCTTTCTCAGCCAGTTCAGAGTGAAAGAGTCAGAAAAACTACAAATAATAGAAGAAAAATCATGAAAATGAGCAGACATGGGCTTGAATGCAGGGTGTAATCCATTGCTAACTAGCCAGCATGCACTCATTTGCATTTATTTCTACAGAGAACTTAAATATGACATTTTCCAGCAAATTATAATGCACAATTTCCATTTATTTGCTCAGTTTATCATATTGGAAATATAAAATGAGCCACAACTTTTTCACAGGCCACAGCTTATGTTTTATTCTTTCCCACGAGGTTGTTAAATTCAGCAAATAAACAGTAAATGTGAGTTAAAATGTGCAGAGGACTTGTTGACTTACTTACACTTAGCAAATCAACAACATACATCATCGGAGCAGAGGCACCCAAAACTTTTGCACACAGCTCTATATGGTAGGTGTTTCTTAATACAAGGCCAATGAGTGTAGGTACCAGGTAGGCGGAGCTAATAAACTGTGTTTACATAAACGGCAGAGGCGGTTCAGGGCGAAACTTCTGGAAACTGATAAGCTGAAAACACAAATTACACAAACACTCTCGTAAGTGCTCTCCATTTGGTTTGATCTTTTAACCTCCCGCCATCAGCATAAACATCTTTACATCTCTTTAATGGAGCCATCGGCCAAGCGGCTCTTTGGTGTCCTCACAGCACGGCAGTACAGAGTCAATCAGCTCTGGCGGGAATTAGAAAATTGCAGGTTACAAAGAAAAACACATTAGCAGCTAAAATGCAGTGTTTCCTCTCCGTCAGGCTCTCACTGTTATTCACGGTGCAGCTGATAAGTCCAGTTTAACATAAAGAAGGCAATGAAAGTGGCTCTAATACAGGTATAAGAGAGACGTAGCACTCAGCCATCTGTCTCAGGCAATTAGACATCTGGCATTTAGCACCTGGCAGCGACACATACACACATACTGCACAGCTGCACAGTATATCACACTGTTTATCGCAATACTTGGTTTGAAATACAGTATCAGTGTATTAGTGCTACAGTGGGTAAAACTGTCTATGAACGTCATGTCTATGAGCATCTATAAACACATTCATAACATATAATGCATTTATAAGGCATTATAATCATGGTTATAAATATTTATAAAAATGAACTACACTTCATAGCCATGTTTACTATGCATGATAAGCATTATAAGTAGTGTTAATAACATGCTATATTGTCAGTGCCAAAGAAGTCAGTCCAAGGTTGGAAATTGTGAAGACAAATACACAAATAAGGTTATTTATACAATATTTTATTTATCACCACAGGTGCTGTTAGGGCTGCAGCTTTGGGCCTTCAGTCCTGCAAATTCAGATGCCCCCAAAAAGTGTCCAGCCCAGAATTTCTACTTCAGTGTGCTTTCCTGAACCAGCACTCTCACTTTAAACATTACGTTACATCACAGCAAACCAAGTACCCACCCCCTCTGACATCACACCGAGCATGATGTTACAGTGGATCGAAGGCATGGAGATAGTAGAGTCCTGCCATTGTGCTTTGCTTCCTCATTGGTTCTAACATTAACCGCTAGAACCCTTCACTTTATAACATTACGACACTGCACTACAATAATGCTAATTTCTGCTGCATTCTATTGGATTTGCAGTGTTAAGTTAGTGTCAAGCTAACACTGGTGTGCACTGACTTTCCTATACTGGGTAAAATACTATTGATGACTATGATCATTCCTAATGCATTACAAGCATGGCTATAAAGTGTAATGTATTTTTAGCAATATTTATAGCTATGTTTATGATGCCTTATGAATGCATTATAATGTATTATGCGTGTGTTCACAGGTTCTTATAGACACGACATTCATACACTGGATGGTGACATGAACTCAAACTCTGGTACCACTTTACAATAAGAATACCCTTTATAAAGGGTTTATGAGCACTAAAAATTAGTTTATTAATGTTATTACCTAGTCATAAACACCTTATAAATAATTAATAAACAGTATAGATTAATGTGGCGTCACTATAGGTCACTGTTGCCTGTTTTACTTATTGTTCTAACTGCTTATTAGCAATTTAGTATTTATGACCTAATTAATAACCATTAATAAACTGTTTTAAACCATTCACAAACACCAAATCAGTGTCCTGTAGTACACACATTCATCTATACTGTAACACTGTGATAATTGTTTAGTAATGATTTATTAACTTATTAAATGATTTGGTGTTAATGACCTAATTAATAACATTAATACACTATTTTAAACTATTCATAAACACCAAATTAGAGCCTATAGTAAACATTCATTCTATACTGTAACACTGTGTTATGACTTAATGATTTATTATTGGTTTACTATTATTATTTATTAGGTCATAAACACCTTAAAATCATTAATAAACTGTTATAACACAGTATAAAAGCATAGATGAGTGCAGGTTCATTATACATCACTGTTGCCCCTTTTTAATTGATCAACATTAATAAACAATTAATAAACCCTTAATAAACCATTAACTATTTAACATATTTTAACCCATTCATAAAAGCTTCATAAGGGTAGTCTTATTCTGGAGGGGCTCCCAAACTGATATCACAATTAACTTGAAGTTCTCTTGTTTACATACAAAAAAACAGGGTTTTTGATTATATCCCCCTGCCCCCCTCGACACACACACACCATCACTGTGATTATCTCATTTGAAGCATTCACACTGAGTTAATTGTCAATCACTGGCACCAATCACTGGCCACTGTAAAAATCTTGCTTTTTCGTGTTCACCCACTCCTATTCTGCTCTGGCCTCGTCCTGGGGATCACCCTCCTGCTGAAAGGTGAAGCTTTAGTTTTTCAGCAGACTGAAACAGGTTGTCTTGCAGTAGCTCCCTTTATTCTGCACCATCTATCCATATTTCAGTTTTAATAACATGCCCAGTCCCAGAGGAAGATAAAGCATCCCCACAACATGATGCTGCCACCACCATGCTTCACTGTTAAGATGGTGTTGGCTGAGGAATGGGCAGTGTTAGGTTTGAACACCACACACAGCATTTGGAATTTTGGGCAAAAAGCTACATTTTTGCCTCATCTGACCACAAAAACATTGTACCAGGGTCACTCATGTTTTCTGGCAAACTCCAAAAGTGCTTTCTCATCAGTTATGGCTTCTTTCTAGCCTCCCATACAGGCCAGTTGTATGCAGAGCTCTTGATATCATTGACTGGTGCACCTTTGCTCCAGTCGCAGCCACTGAACTCTTTCAGAATGATTGTTGGCCTCTCTGCAGCTTCCCTCACAGAGTCCACTTCTTCTTCTGACGCTGGGTTTTGAGGGACGGCCTTGTCTAGGCAGTGCCTGGGTGGTTTGATGCAGCTCCCATTTCCTCAAAATTGATCCCACAGCACTCACTGAGAGATCCAACACTTGGTTATTATTGTGTAGCCTTTTTATATCGTGTGCATGTCTATAACTTCATCTCCAATGGCTTTTCATCCAGAAAAGGTGAACCTTTTCAATGATTCACAGGTAGAGGCCAACTGTAAGCCATTTCTATCCTCGGGCGCTATCTTTCATCTGTGGGTCAGAAATTTCAAGTTAAGACCTTTAGCTGAGCGCAGCATAACGAACAAGTCCTTCCTTCCTCATAAACTGGGGATGATTTCAGTCACAAACCATCAGTATGAATAACCTTTTGTTTGCTCTTTCCAACATTTCATCACTGCAGTGAGGAGGGTCAACATTTTAATTCATTCAGTGTAACTTCAAGCCAGACATTCAGCTTATTGAGAAAATAATTAATTGGCCCCATGATCTGACCTCATGAATTGAAATATCCTCTCAATTAATGCTAAACTGATTGCACTGACCCCAGAACATTTCTCTAGCAGCTGCTTCCTAAAGCTAACAGGCCTCTGCACGTCAGCACTGGCCAATAGGCCCCACATTAACCTGAAAGCAAGTTAGAAGCTCTTTTACTGCTCCTTCACGGACGTGTGAGCAACAATTACATGCTTTACTATCTCAACCATTCACTGATAATATATCCTCTAGGACGACGGTTCACATTACTGTCTTAGTTTTACAGTCTGAGGCCTGCTGCGTGTTTGACGGCCTGTAAACAGAACGAAAATAAAACTCGCAGCCGCCCAGCAGCCACCTCGATGACATTAACCATGAAAAGTTCAGCCGGATTGGTTCACATGGATTTTCCTTGGATCTCCCGAATCTCCTCAGCAAAAGTTAATGCAGATGTTTTAAAGCCAACACCAAAGTTAACACATTGCTACACAGTTGATTAGCAAATAATAGATCAAAATTAAAAATTACTAAATGTTAAATAAACAGCTTTTAAACTTGGCTCCTTCGCAAAAGTCAGAGACCACCCATTGGTTATTTAATTTTCAGTCAAGAACAAATTATAATAAAGGTGAAACTCAAAAGAGGAAAAAATAAGTGAAAACAGCAAAGTCTACAGATCCTCTACAGAGAACACATTTCTGCACAGTCTTTTAGTGCGCACTTATTTGCTGAATTTAACATACTGGAAAAAATAAAAAAGGTGGGTGAGATGTCTGGACTGCAGGCAGGCCAGTTCAGCACCCGAACTCTTACTATGGAGCAATGCTGTTGTAATATGTACAGAATGTGGTTTGACATTGTCTTGCTAAAATAAGCAAGGGCTTCCTTGAAAAAGACGTTGTCTGGATGGCAGCATATGTTGCCAAAACCTGTATATCGCCGCTGTCGGAACAAAACCTCGTATCTCCAAAATGGTAATTTTACAGGAGAAGGAAAAACCTACTTTACTTTTAATGTAAGTCAATGGAACCAGACTTTTTTCCAAGTCATTTTGGGGTGTTTCTTTCAGTTCATTCATCATGAAATTTACAAACAATGTAAAGGACAACAGGTATTTTCTAATTTTTGTAAAAAACTGAAAAACAACAATAACGGAGATATGAGGTTTTGTTCCAACAGCAGCGATTTATGTAGATGATTAATATCTCTATTAACATCTTGGGTTTAAGTAGGATTAACAGGTCTAAATACTTCATTGTTTTTTTTATAATTTTTAAAATAGTTTTTACTGTGTGAGCTCAGTTTTTAAGTGAAAACACAACTCATATAACTGAATTAATGCAGGAAGAGTTTGCTCTCACAAAAAAATACTGTTTCAGTGACTTTAGCGCTGCCTGGTGCTTAGAAAACAACAGAAACAGCTTTAAAGCTGCTCTACAATCTCCAGAGGAAAACAGCTCTTTCAGCTCTCACTGCTCTCTAATCTCCACACTTACTTGTGATTAAGATCATGTAATTAATGTATAAATGTGTCGTTCTGTTTGTTCTCTTCTTAAACGAGTGCTGTGAGTGGTGAAAGCTGGGAAGTGACTCTCACAGTGAAGATCTGAGACGTTTCTTCTCGTGTAAATTCCACAGCTGAGCTCTGTGTCTGAATAATTGAGATTGCCGGGGTCTGTTTGTTCTCGTGGTGCCGTTAGAAGCCCTGCAGCGTGTGAGAGGCTGTAATACCTCCTGGAAGGAGCCTCAGACAGTCTGTGATGTTTATCTGAAACACGTTCATCATCCTCAACTCGTCCTCTTACGTAACGGCGAGTCAGGTGCTCCGCTGACCCGCTCTGAGGGAGGCCGGGAGGTTCTGAGCGCTGAATCAGTTCCCCAGGTCTGTTGTCTGGTTTTCACTCCAGTGAAGCTTCAACCTCTGCAGAGCGGCGCAGAAACCAGTTCCCCAAAAATACTACGGCTCCTCTGTTCACCCTGACACAGTGGACTAAACACAGTTATACTCATGGAAACATTCAGACCCCCAAACACCCACGAACCACACACCAGAGACAGAGAGAGAGAGGAAGAGTGAGAGAGAAAGAGAGAAAAAGATATATGTTTTGTTTTTGGAATTACAATAATTTTTATATTTTGTATATTTGTAGATTGAAGTCTAAATTTAAATCATATATAAACATATATAATGTATTTAATACTAATTTCATTCTTTATATTAAATTTATTCGAACCCTAGAACTTCATTCTGGGTAGTATAATTTATTTTTATTTCATTTCGTATTTTAATTTTGTTACAACATCATTCTAGATATTAACCTTATTAGATTTTAATTCTGGACATTAATTTTATTTGAATTTGACTCTAGATGTTAATTTTATTTACATTTTTTTCTGGATGTTATTTTCTTAGAAAATATTAATTGACTTGACAAATAAATAAGTACATAATAAATAAATAAATAAATAAATAAATAAATAAATGTTTTTGCATCTCCAAAAAAAGGAACTTTACAGTGGAAGGAAAAATGTTCTTAAGTTTTACTGTAAGTTAATGTGTATTAATGTCATATTTTATGGTTTAGTAATTTGAGCATTTCCGTTGATCTTTCTGTTCTGTTCATCGTTACATTTTGACACTATTTAAGAGCAGCTGGCATTTTCAAAATATGAAAAAAAAACCAACAAAAATAAAGATTTTGCTGTAGTGGTTAAAAGAAAAAAATATTACAAATTGTCACTATAAAAACAACAAAACTCCAAATCGCTGCTGTCAGAAGAAAACCTCATATCTCCATTTTTTGTCGTTTTTCAGGTTTGACATAATGTGAAAATACCTGTTACCCTTTACATTGTGTGTAAATTTCATGAATGGACCAGAAGAAACAGCCCAAGATGACCTGGAAAAAAGTCTGGTTCCACTGACTTCCATTAAAAGTAGAGTATGTTTTTTTTCTTTCTCCTGTAAAGTTACCATTTAGGAGACGAGGTTTTCCTCCGACAGCAGCGAAATGTTTTTATTGTTTTTGTTCTCTTATACTACATACTACTATATTACATTTTTTCACTCTCTGTTGTCTTTTCCTTCTTTCTCATTTGTCTTGCACTCTTTTACATCATGTTTTCACCGCAGTCAGAAAAGAGAAGCTTGTGTTGGGAATAAAGCGGATGTTCTGCATCAACTTCACAGCTGCAGCTGCTAAACGAGGCCGACAGAATTCAAATCACTATCAGCGCCGCAGTTCAGCATCAGCCTTCCCCACCTCCGCTGACGGACCGGCAGGAGCAACAAAATCTCACGAGAAAGCCGAAGCCTGACCTCCGACCCCATCGGCCGTCTTATTTTTTATCTCCTCAAACATTTAAAGACGCCGCTCACATGACCTACGGCTGTTCACATGCGAGCTTGAAGAGAGCAGCAAATTTTTTGGCAGCTTCATGAATTATGCATTGTGTCCGACTCGGCGCGCGGAGATTTGGCAGGATACAATACAAATGTTGCCTTGATAAATCTGCATTATTTTGACAAGCTTTCAACCGGGTGGCTAAACAAATGGCTCCGTCTCGGAGCGCTGCGGCTGATTTAGAATAATGGCTGTCAAAGATTACAACGTCCATATACCTCCTGTTTGTAGCGCAGCTATTTCACCACAGCAGGAGCCAAAATACTCAGAGTTTACAACTGAATCCTTCAATTACAAACACAAATCTGAGCAAAACTTTCAGAGCTTTTAAAAGTGACATATAAAACAATTCTAACGTCTGATTGACTGCGCCACGTTCAGAGGTGCTGTTTAATACTTCATACACTTTAAGATGTCTAAATAAGTCAGCGTAACAAAGAGCTGTCATATTGCGCAGTTGTAGACTACCCTTCACAAACTAATGTTTGGGGGAAGAATTAATAAGTGGAGTGAAGTGAAATGGAGTGTTTTACCATACTGTAGTTGTCATTTTAAAAAAATCCTTGCCTAACAACACTGCTTAACTGTGGTAAACAGGGATGTAGTAAAGGACTAATGCATGTAAACACCATTTACACATCTTTTTACAGTTGAAAAAAAGGCTAGGAGACCATCACATATCACTGCTGCTGTACATTTCATACACTGAGACCTATAAACCCCAAACTTATTATTCAGTAACTACAAAGACTTCATTACAAACAGGCTGAGCTATTCTCAGGTTATAGAAAGTGTGTAACAAAACTGGGCCTGCCAGCAGGGTCTGACCATTTAAGGGGTCAATCAGGGCTCTTTTTATTGAAAGGTGAGACGTTCTCTGTAAACGGACACATGTTGAGCATTATAAGCCCTTCCATTCATTTTCTAACCAGTGAATCGTCTGTTCATCCTATATAATGTGTCTGGTTACGGTCTTTCCAGACTTTAGACACTTTTATGGGCAGTTATGGGTGGTTATAGTGCAATATGAATTTGGAGGGAAAGTTCAGTGAATGTTAATTAGGTAAGGTGAACAGCAAGTACTGCTATGTTGACTAAGTGGCAAGTCGACCTAAAGTATTGCCTTAAGTAATTTAGGTCCTTTTCAAAAGAAACAGAAATATGTAAATATCAGGGAAAACAAATTCTGCTTTTGTCATATGGACAATTATTAACCTCAGAAATAGTGGTGTTTGTATCACTTCAGCTCATCATGGAAAAGTGTGTCACTTCTTTGTCACAGTTGCCAAGATTACCATTCGAGAATCTGTCCAGAACCCCAAACACACAACAATGCGGGAGTCCAGGCAGAACAGTGGATGTAAATTCTTCATGGAAGAATTTTCTCACAGCTACCAGAGAACAATAAGCTCAGCTGACAACTACAGAATGCTAAAATAATGCAAAATAACAGTAAAATAACGGTAAAATGGCGTTATGTTCATTTTGACAGAACATGTCCTGATAACTACCAGAGCAAAGTTTCACTAGAAAAACTTTCAGTTCATATTGAATTTGGTTACATCCAAAATGGAGGAGACACTAATTGTTATAGTGTCTTAGGCAAGTTCCAGCTTGCAAACTGCTAAGTTAGCTGCTTGGCTAACCGCAGCTGTGTGTTCTTGTGAATACATAGTTATTTGATGTTGATTTGCTTGATTCGCTTTTGTGTTTTTACTGTTTGTGATTAACACGTTTGCAGCTCATACACCCATTTCTCAAGTTAACCAAGAATTTCTTGTGCAGTTGCAGCTTTAGGAGCAGTTTCTCCTTTTTTTTACAGCTTCACCCTCTTGTTGGCTCACACTTTTAAGGTTCACAATTTCACAAACTTAAAGTTCACACAGGTGAACTTAAAATGAAGCTAAATGAACGGCTACCTGAAGCAAACTCCATTTTCATGTTGCCATTTGGCACATTTTATTTGCGTTCGATCTGACCACTGCTTTAGATCAAACAGTTCATGTGCAGGGCTGTTTCTGAACATTTGGGGGCAACATCGTTTAAGGCCCCCCCTAACCCTTCTATCAATAATTCACTCATTTTAATCAGGAAAAATGTTTGATTAAGACAATAAATCAATAAATAACTACATACAAAAGATACTGACTAAACTAGAAAGGGAAAGTTTGTGAATGAACTTCAAGTTGGCTTGAAAAAGCCAGCTAATTACGCTAAAACATTATAATTTTGGAAGACTGTTAATGGTTTGTAAAGTGTTGCTTAGATGTTACTTTGCATTTGTTATGGTATCCAAGGGGGTTGATAAGGTGTTGTAAGGTGTTTGCTACGATGTTCCAGGTGGTTGCTATGCTAATAAACACTGGTACCTTAAATCTACTGCTTCCTTAAATTCACTGCCTCCTTAAATCTCCAGCAACCTTAAATTCAATGCCACCATAAATCAGTTACCTTAAATTCACTGGTACCTTACATCCACGTCCACCTGGAATCTCTTGCTACCTTAAATTAACTGCTACCTTAAAATCCACTGTTCCCTAAATTCAATGCCTCCTAAATTCCAATGCTACCTTAAATCCACTGCCATATTAAAATTTACTGATACTTTAAATCCACTGCCACCTTAAATCTCAGGCTACCTTAAATTAATTGCTACCTTAATCCACTGCTTAAATCCAATAGATCCTTTAATCCACTCCTATGTTAAATCCAATGCCACCTTAAATTCACTGCCACTTTAAAATTGACTGATACTTTAAATTAACTGCCACTTTTAATGCATTTTTTTTTTGCATTTTTTAGCATATTGCTGTGCATTTGGCTGTAAGCATGTAAGTCTGTGTGTATGAGTGTCTGTGTGGCACTTAGACTTGAATGTTCTGAACATTTTGCCATGCTAATATGATTTCCTAAGGGAATTCATACGTATTATGAATTCATATGTACATGCAATGAAGAATAAATAAAAAAATAATAATTTAAGAACATACCTACATACTTGCAGGGCCCCCTGGTTGCCTGGAGGCCCTAAGCAACTTATATTGCTTATAGCAAGAAACGGCCCTACTCATCCATCATAACTCTGAAATCCTTGATTAGAGGTTTATTCACATTGATGTGGTCACACCCACACACATACAGTTCAAGACGATGACTTAAAAAAGGCTCTGAGTACATACAGTCCCTACCATCCATCTGCATAACGTCTTACCTGAGCTGAACCTGTAATAAACTATGCTGTCTGACTCTAATGGCAGAACACAATGGATGAGAGAGAGAGAAAGTAAACAGCCTTGACGCCTTCACATCCAGCAGAAATCAACATCTTCACACAATAACCAGCCTGACGACTCCTCCACCACCACGATAATGCAGTACTGATGGGTTTCTCCTACACTATACGCCACAGTACAGTTTCCAGACAACACAACAAACTGGCTGCAGCAGAGATGGTTCACTTTAGCTTTAATTCTGAGATAAAAATCACAACAGATGTGAACACTTATAAGCTACAAATCTCTACCTAGTCTAACATCATTATGTCCAAAGCTGCAACAGAAAGGAAGTATGGGCTTTTTGGTGCTATGAAAAAAAATGAAAAATGTTAAAAAAACGTTTTATTTTCACTTCAATGAAAAGCTAATATAATACTCACTCACTCACTCACTCACCATCTAAGCCGCTTATGCTTCTGGGTCACGGGAGATGCTGGAGTCTATCCCAGCACGCATCGAGTGGAAGGCAGGAAATTTGCCACGATAACTACCAAAAAATTAGCAAAATTTCACAAGCTAAAACTGAGTCTGTATTGAATTTGGTTACGTCCAAAATTAAGGAAACACTAATTGTGATCGTGTCTAAGGCGAAGTCCAGCTTGCTAACTGCTAAGTTAGTTGCTTGGCTAACCACAGATGCACATACCAGTCACCCCACTGCCACCAACTGTGGCCTTTATCTACAACCTTTTACTGCAACTCAGTGTGCAGCTATGTGGTTCTTGTGAATGTATAGTTGATATCTGATTTAACAGTGTTCGCTTTTGTACTTTTACTGTTTACAGTTTATGATTAGCAAGTTTGCTAGCTCATGCCCCCGTTTCTCAAGGACAGGTAGCCAGTCCATCACAGGGCGCTAATATAATACATACAACACTTATTCACCAGAAGGCCCATCCATGGAAAATGGCCCACAAAGCTGGATAGTCACACTACAACATCACACTTTGCATTGCCTTGTTAAATGATGTGATTACAGCTGAACCAGAAAACTGACAATGGCAAAATGATCTATTTTGATCCAATTAGCACACTGGTTAACTCCCTAACCAGATATTAAAAGCATTTTTTTTAACAACTGACTGAAGAGCACAATGGATCTCAACCTGGGAGTTCATCCTGGAGGGGTCACAGCCTAGTTTGGAAAAAAAAACACAAGACTATATTTTGGATAAACATACTTGGCAATTTTTTTGTGCGTGTAAAATCTCCCACATCAATATGTTGCCACTGTATACTAGACCAGAAGCTAAACTAGTAGTTAAATGAGTGAAGTTTGCTGCAGTGTGCAGCAGCACTTTTCAAAGCAGCTAACCTAGCATTTAGCAAGCTAGCACAAGAGTAAAGACAGTTATAGCTATTATATCCATTACAGTGTCTCAGCTGGCTGCACATCATGCTACCTCTTTTAGGGGTTCAATTATAGCCAATCAGGGAGAAATGAGTCAGCGGTCATGCTTGGACAATGGTAAAATTAGCACTAACTTCATTTTGTTCTTCATTGGTGCTAAATTAAGCTTAGCCCCATTCAGAAAACTGCATTTCATGCTGGTCTAAACTGGTTTGTGCTGGTCTGGTTCTGGTTTAGTTGGTCACCCAAGCATTGTCATTCTGGTTAACCAGCATACCAGTGTCAAAACACAACACATGCTGGTTTTGTTGGTGACCAGCAATGCTGGTCTATGCTGGCTTTCCTAGCAGGGAGGTCAACACAGCAAAGCAGCGGTGCCAATGGTTTATTATTAACCTTTATTATGAGACCCAATGCGAAACCAGTTTACACCACAGAGAAAAAGGTACGCTTTAGCTAACAATGCTAACATTCCTAATGAAATTAGCAGTGTGTATTAGCATTATGCGAGTGAGAAAATGCTAATTTTCATTAGCATTTGTGGGGAAAATTGAAGCCAAATCCAGCAAACGAAACCTTGTAAAGCTACGTTATTTGTTTCCGCCACCTGAGAAGCTTATTTTATGTGACTAAAGTAGGTGCAGCAAAAATAACCTTTTCAATTCCTCCTTTTCATCTAAATTATCAGTCGTCTATGTTCCGATTCCCTGCAAATAATTGACTCGTTAAGTGCATAAACGGGAGCGTCTCTGTCAGCTATGTGGGCTCACAGCAGAGGAGGCCTTGACGTTTGTCTCGGTGTCACTTCTGATTCATTTTTGCATGAAAAATAAGTTTCTGCATCTCATAAAGCCCAAGAAACCATAAATTCAAAATCCAGCTCCAGTTTATCTGATCCACACCACCACACTCAGTATTTCAGCTTCAGAGAGAGCTGTAAACAACGGACAGCCATGATGGAAGACCCTCTGAGTGTTGCGCTTTGAGGTAAATAAGTGAAAGAATAAATCAAAAAGAGCAACAGAAATAATGGAGTTGAATGCAAAACTGAAAGTGCTTTTAGCTGCGTTTATGTTTTATGATCAGAACACAGCCTTGTTTATATGTGTGCACATCTCTAACCTGACTGGAAGATTAAGCTGAGTATTACTAGTAAATCACACTCTTTCTTTCTATTGACAAACTAGTGGTTTACGTCATGTAGCATGTCTGTCAAATGATTCAAATTATGATTAAGCACATTATTTTGGGTAGTTAAGTGTGATTAATCACATTTATTTGCTCAAATTTGACTTGAAATGATTTTCCTTTTAAAAAGCAGGGCATTTTGTTCATCAGAATGTATTTATCACCTTAATAATTAAAAATTATCTTAACGCAGGACCTGAACAGGTAAATCATGTGATTTCCACAGGGTGAATGCAGTTTCCAGGTTTCATCACTGATGTCCAGCTAGAACAGTGTCTGCATGTTACAGCCCATAAGAGTATATCATATATATCATATATACAGTCAATGAGCGTATGTATATCACATATGCCGTCAATGATCGCATATATCATGTTTCATATATTATATATACAGTTAATGAGTGTAAATATAATATATACCATATAGTCAATGAGTGTATACATTATATATCATATATACAGTTAGTGGTTCAGCTCCTCTGTGATTGTAGCCTCTCGCTCTCATACTTGTTCATACACCTTGTGGACTCTTGTTACAGTGGAGGCTCAAGGGAAACTGGAGCTCCAGAGAGCTGCTGCTGTTGTTAGTTTGTTAGGTTAATGTATCTGTAGTTCTCCTGTGATCGTCTGTCCAGCGTAGTCTGCTGACGGTAAATCTTTAAAAGCCATATTAAAGCTGTATTTGAATGAGAGGATTACAGTTGGGGATTCCATCATCACTGAAGATCAAACTTTATTTTCATTCTTAACAGTTTTCAGTAAGCTTTCTTTGAAAAGCTGGTTTTGGTGTATAACAGTGTTGATTTCTAACAGTGGATGATATGATTCACTCCAAAAGGGCAGTGTACCGTATACAGTAAATGAGCATAGGCATCATGTATATCATTTACAGTCAATGAGTGTATATATCATGTATATCATATATACAGTCAGTGGTTGAGCTCCTTGATTTTAGCCTCTCACTTTCATTCTTGTTCATACAACTTGTGGATTCTGTCATCGTATCACAGTGACTGAACTGTATATCACTGCGCTACGGCACTAAAAACCCTTGTGCTGTTAATGGAATAATCTTTGACTCATGCTGCTCTCATGGACCACTGAGCGTACTGATGAAGTAAGAACCCATTTTTTGAGGGGCAACTTATGTTCTTAACTAGAACTAGGCTGGTCAGCTAGCAAACAGGCTAAAATATAGCAAACAACCTAAACAACTCCATCATTAATAAGTATAAAAGGCTAAAAATGTCACTGGAGTGTCTTACATGCTTAAAATGTTCGAGTTTCAGTCAGAAGTTGCGTCAAACCCAGGCTGAATCCCAAACAGCTCTATACTCCCTTAATAGTGTGCTAGTTATGAAAGTTTAAAAAGGTTTTCTAGCCTCTAAAGCTAAATAGTGCATCATTTACCAAGTGTGGATGAGTCTGAGTCCCAAATGACTGTTTCTTAGCTGTATTTTGCTCAGTTGGGCTGCAGGATCCAGTATTTAATTTCTACGTAGTGCACTATGTAGGGAGCAGGGAGTCGTTTGAGATTCAGCCCCGGCGTGAGAAAAAGGACGCCGCTGGATTGGAGCTAAATACAACTCAGTGGTGATTTGGTGGCCAAAACTACTTATAAAGTGAAGGTTTTTGCATTAAACAGTGTTATCATATGTTCATTGCTATATGATAAAAAGTAAAAAAAAAAATGAATAAAATGACCGCAATATACAGGGATGGGCAACCAAACATTCTCCAGTCAGCGGTCCATGATTGCTTGGCAATGATACTGCACTCTAAAGGAACTACATCCCTTGGTGGAATACTTATGTTGATTATTATTAATTATTAATATTATTGGCCACTGTTTTATAAAAGCAATAAGCCACCTGAGGCCGAACATTACAGTGATTTTATCACAAGGAAGGGAGTTTTAGGCACTTCATGTGATAAAATCGCAGTAACGGAAGGCCTCTCGTGGGTAAGTGCTTTATTAAAAGATCTCAAATTCAGATTTTTACGTTATATAACACATCACAAACAACACGAATCAAACGTAACAATTTACATCTCTCAGAAGCTCAGAGACAAAGTTGAACGCATCGCTTCTGAGCTTCTCTCTCTCGCTGGTTAGAGCGTGTCCTCTCTGACTGCTCCATCACGAAGCTTAAAACGCGAGCTCATCCGTCACGACCAGATCACAGAAGCAGACTAATGACTGAACACCAAGCCTCCAGCTGCCTCAGACGTGTTGTAACTTTCTGAGATGAAACGCGCCCGAACGTCTGGAACAATTCCCCCTGGACCTCTCCGACAAAAACCAGAATGGCTTCCATCAGAAATGAGACAGTCCCAGAAGATCCATAATAACACATGCTTCAACCAAAGTGACATTCCTCTGGAGCGCGAGGAAGAGCAGGGGCATTGAAATCTCATCCTTTTGTCAAACCACCATGAAGGATAAGATCCTTTTTTGTTCCTGTTTAGAAAAGCCAGAGATCAAAACGCAGCGATGAGGCGAACGGAGTGAAAGAAGCAGAGTTTCTGAGCTTTGAAGGATTCGACTTTTGATTTGATCAGTGAAATCGGTCTCTCCTCTGCATGCTGATGAGTCATATGCTCTCCAGCCCACCACGCTTCTCAACGAGACCAATTCAATTTCTTGTAAGTATATCCTCTCTAAGAGGCGAGGACCAAGCGAAATGCCAAAATACCGTGAGCCTCTGTGAGTAAATAGCTCTTGGCTTGGATCAGAACAGCATTAAAGTGTCAAGTGCTCCATTTAACAGGTTTACCATTTAAAAAAAGTTGATCTGATCTATTAAGAGAGTCACTGTGGGTCACCAGAATAACAAGCACCCATGAGGGTTAGCTTTGGACCTTTGCTAAGGTAGCTTAGTGGATTAGTAAAGACATAAACACTTCCCTGTTTTGTAGCTGCCCCCAGGCTGTCCATCTCTAAAAGTCTTTGTACAAAAGGAAATCAACCCTCCAGAGGATCCAGATAAACCTCTACACTGTATGAATGTGTACAGCCTCATCTGGATCAGTGATTATCAAAATACCTACATTTGGAGTGAGTTATTAAATTCTGGTTATATTTTTGTGGGCAAGTGAATGTCCACACAATGAATCGCTGTTTCTGTTCCACAACATGTGGCAAATCCTTTAAATTTAACCTGGTCTAGCTGTGGAATTAACACACTTCAATGTTTCATGGCTGTCCAAAGAAAAACGTGTCTCCAAAATGGAACCTTTATAGGAGAAGAGAAAAACAATGAGCCGTATTCACCAATATATTCCCAAGTTTGTTCTTAAGTGTGTTCTAATCTAATGTGAGGCCTAACCAATGAGAGAGCTCACTTGGCTGTATCTACCTGGATACCACAGAGAAAATATCCTGATTGGATCCTTTTCCATCGGACGCTTCAAGAACTTTTTTTTTCCAAACAAAATTTAACAATGAAATAAGAGAATTATGACAATTCTGGCAAAGTCTAAAGAAGCATGAAGATTCTATTAATTAAAAATTGCAAATATGTTTTAGTTCCCAGAAATCATCAGGTCATCTCCGAACGCTACACACACACACACACACACATACATATATTTAAAAATGTCTAGGTTTAAAATTGCTTGTTTTTGGGGGTGATGGGGATAAGATCATTAGTGCTTGTGTTGAACATCAGCTATTTCGTAGGCTATTTATCTGCCTATACAATTCATCTTAGTACAAAAAATGGACAAGGACATGATCAAACACATAAATACATCTTAGACTTTGGACTTTAAAAATGAACTTTGATGCAGTCATCAATATAAAAGAGGATACTACAGTTTTAATAAAAGCGAAAGGGTTTTTATTCAATCTTGTAGACTGTAACTTTAGTCTACAAATGTTTGGGTGAGCTTCATAACATTAACTAAACTAGTTAGAGAGCAGCATATAAGCTAACAAAAGCTAAATTTTCTAATAAAATGATGTATTCATATTTTTCAAAACCCAGAGACACCAACAATCTCTGCAACTTTTCTCCATGCATTATTGCGATGATCCAGGTGGGCAGGGATGGATCAAAAAGGACAGGGAACCCTGAAACTGCAATAATGAGATTTTCCTCCAGGCTCCACCGGATCGGTTGAATACAGAACGAATGTTTCATACATTGCATTGTGAACACTTATCACACGAACACCAGCTATCTTCTGATTGGATAGATGCATCGCGTTGGCCGGATTAATCTGCATAAAGTTCAGCTTGGCTCAACTTTTCGCTACACCGCATCCTCCAGACTTGACAGGCCAGACCCATCATGCATTGTGCAGCCACATCTAGCGGAACTAACGCTTTCTACTGAAAAAGAAATGGGATACGTTGCGATGCGTCGACGTGCCAGAGCAGTGTAAATGCAGCATTAGCCCATCAATCAGATCACATCACAAAAAACAGTGCAATTGTTCACATGGATAGTTTAGATCAGGGCACAATGGCCGAAAATGCCATTCATTTTTCCCATAGTGAAAACCAGCCTAGACTCTGAGTTCCTAATAAGGGCATGATGCTGGCTAAAGAAAGACAAATGATTTCAGAGGTCAATAACAAGGTAACATGGCCCTTTACATACTGTGTCCTTAAGAAAGTTAGCCTAGTTAATTATAGCGTCCTTGAACACTAGTTGGCAATGCTAAGTGCTAATGCTAGCAAAGTAGGCTTGTAAAAACAATGTAAAAGGATGTCTACATGATGCTCACGCTGTTTGGTCCTGAGCTGAGAAGGCTGTGTCTCAATGACTCGAGTTTTAAGTGCTTCTCCTTCCACTCTCTACTATTCAGAGTAGCAACAACATCGGAACCACTTACATTTCCATTTATTGATTTTTCAGAGCATCTTATCTGGAGCGACTGAAAAAGCCGACACAGCAGATGGCAGAGCAATGCTAAGTACACAGAGATACTACAATCATCCAAGACCTCAAGATGAAAACTTCTACTGAACTTTTCAAGGACATGTGTAAAGCTGCTGCTCGACAAAGGAAACTTTAATGAACTAAGCTGAAATCTACCATGACAGCACCCACATCTTTGTAACATATACAACCCCAATTCCAAAAAAGTTGGGACGTTGTGTAAAATGTAAATAAATGTAAATAAAAACAGAATACAATGATTTGCAAATCTCATATTTCCCATTTTTTGTTCACAATAGAACATAGAACACATATCAGATGTTGAAAGTGAGGCATTTTACCACTTCATGAAAAATATTAACTCATTTAGTACTTGACGAATCATGACTGTTTTTGTCAAATAAGCACACAAGAGAAAACCTTAGAATATGGGCCCTGTTTACAGAGCATAACATTTTATGAAAGCCATAAAGCTGCATAATATTGACTCAACAAGAGATTAACATTAGCAGGAAAGCTGCACTGACACATCTAAACAGAAAGGAAGGTCGTTAGTTCCACATGGAAGTGTGCACAGCGGTGAGCGGCTGGACCTTCATCACCCTGATGATAACACACCTGTTGTGGCTGTTATTTACTCAGGCACCGAGCCAGGTAAGTGAAGAACCAGGCGCATGTTCAACCTGCCATCGCTACCTTCAACACAGCCTGGCAGCCTGAATTATATTTCACATTTTTCTCCCCTTGTGAAATTTACATGGGCCCGGCTCCATTTGCACGGGCCGCTTTCTCGGCTCGGAGATGAGGGAGCTGCAAGATGTGACAGACTGATAGAGAGAGAGAAAGAGAGAGAGAGGGAGGGAGAGAGACGCTGGAAGCTCCAAGCTGGAGGAGAAATCCTCCAGGGAGGGCAGGCAGAGGCAGCCAGACAGAAGAAAGAGGAGGAAAATGAAACTGCAGCACTGGCAGGGAGGTACCTGACATGACCTTTAGCAAATAGATTTTTGGACACTTTAACTTTTCTTTCCCTTTTTTTCCTCCATGCTTCAAAATTGAAGTGTAATTACGACGACGCCGATGCACTGCATCTCTTCCTCGCAGCTTTTTTGAACGCACCCACACACAATACCACACCGTTACTGTGCATGCTAATGTTCCTCTTTCCTCTACAAGGTTCTCGCTTTTCCCAAAGCTGTCATTAAATCTACGCTCAGGGTCAGAGTTGCCGGTGCATCCTGAATTAAGCTGTACTGTCTGAGGGCCTATTTATACCAGGCAAGTGGAAAAGTTTTGCCTCCTGAGAAAAATCCAATTTATAGAACTGGGTTTTTGTGACATAGACTGGGATCCCCTGTGATGACCATGCTGGTGTACAGTTAGATACTGTAGCCCATCTGCATGCACAGTTTGCATTAGCCATCCTCTAGTCCAGGTGTCAGCAACACACGGCTCCGGAGCCGCATGCGACTCTTTTACTGTCCTGTTGCGGCTCCAGGGCAGAATCAGATTTGTAGGTAAAAATAAAATAATCCTCCTTTACAGTAAAATAAAGCTCTGCTGATCGTTCAACACAGTTTAACAATAAATGGTCTTAAACGCTGGAGTTAATGTAGAACTGCTAATTCACCCTTTAACCCTGAAGGTTGGTGAGCAGAATGCAGCAATCTCACCTAGCTAGTCGCTAACAAAAAGGCAATCATTTGGAGACGAATGGACTTATTTGCCTTTATAATCACTCCAGCTGGTTTCCTGATACGTTTAATCTGCAATGAGAAACTGTCAAACACTAAAAAGTCACGAAGCTGAAGTTCCTCATTCGCCAACTTCTTGCTCTAATTTTCCCATTCCACCTTAAATGGTGCAGCAGTTACATTCTGGCGCCTCAGGCACCATTAAAGGTGGAATGGGAACATTTGAACAAGAAGCTGGAGAATGAGAAGCGACTTCAGCCTCGTAAAAAGTCGAACGTTGAGAGACATTTTACTAGAAACTGTTCTACTTTTGAGGAAAAGTTTCCTGCTGGAGATGCGAGAAAAGCAGCTACAGCTGAGCTAAAGCTTAAAGCAGAGCAAAGTAAGTCTGTGTTTATGTTTATATTATATTTTTAGCCTATATTAGTACATCAGCACATACTGAGACATTCACAGCCAAGATGGTAAAATGGACATAAAATGTTGTGGTTTGATTTTTTGTCAAAAGGACAAAATGGCTTTTCTTAACATTTGGGTTGCCAGCCCCTGCTCTAGTCCTTCATCGGTGGTCAGTTTCCATCCTCAGAGCTGCACTTGGTTGGATGTTTTTGAGGTGATGGACCACTCTTGGCCTAGGAGTGGACCTGCAAAACAGATGCATGTTGAATATGGACGAACAGCAACGTGTCCGCAAAAAAGTCACATTGACATTAGGAGGAGACAAGCCACTAATGTCACCTCAGGTTACTCTCTTGTGGGAGCTCTTGACATGTGTGGGCATAAACACTGTCCAGTTTCTGACCTGAAACTATATATATAAAAAAAAAGAAACCTACTGTTTATTGTTGCTGTCCATTTTTTCCAAATTCATAGTAGCACACAGCAGCTGCCCTTTACATTGTGTCCAAGCTTGATGATGACTGGACTATTAGAAATGCTCCAAAAGCACTTACAATGTTAATGTAAGTCTCAATACATTAACATACACACTTAAACAAGATGGTGTTCTTTGGTAAAGGAGTGGTTCTATTAAGAACCAAGTTCAATATAGAACCATTTCATTCTCAAATCGTTCTTTGCATGGTGAAATGGTTCTTCAGATAGATGTTCATTGGGAATAGAATCAGTTTTCTGTTTCTGGACTCCAACCTGTAGGGAGTCTCTCTTTTCCCATCGTAAACGTCCCTCTGGCCACTGAACACTTCACAGATTAGCCATTTGCTGCTAATGCCTGCTAGGCCAGGCCAAGGTCACCCTCCTCCAGACTCCGTTACATTAAGCGGGCGCTCCTTAAGTGGGGCGTCCAGCAAAAAAAGGGACAAAAAAAGATCTTGGACGTCTTATGACTCAGGCAGGGCAGCGGTCCAGCAGCTGAGAGGAGACGAGCGAGCCGTGTGCTGAATGGAAACGAAGGCTAATTAGCGCCGGAGGAATTCCACTGACCTGCTGTAGGAGCTGGCCATCAAATCAAACAGCATGCATCGTGGGCTGCCTGCACTAGGGCATCATGGGAAGGTGGAGACTCTGGACATGCAGGAGTGATGTTCTGGACTCAGATTAAAGTCTAGATCCAGACTGAGAAGAATGAGAATTCATACTCTGCCTGCAAACGCCTCCTTTCACAGAAGCTGCTGTGAGGTTACAGAACACTGGCAGAAGTTCTACACAGCACCAAAAATGGTTCTTCTTGACATACTAACAATACATCAAACATAGTCCCAGGTACATTTTCTTATTAGCCATACTGCAGCCATTAATGCTTGAGTACTGCAAATCAGTGTTCTTACAAGGACCACCGTTTAAAATGAGTGTGACAAATTTTCAGGTGGGCTGAACTTTGAATTTCACTGTCGTAGATGGAGAATAGAGGCTACAAAAATCAAATATAAATTATTACTGTGGTGTTGAACATTGTTCATACGCTGCAGCGGGACTGACACTGCCACAGACTCACTAGTCAACCACAACACACAGTCATGTGCAAAAGTTTTGGTTCCCCCAAATTAAAAGTTTTGTTGATTTTCTAAGTGAAAATAAGTTAACCCATTACTTACAGGGAACAAACTTAAATACGGTGTTTTTCTGTAAATTTTACTGCACAATTCATGCTGAGTTTAACTATACTAGAAAAAACAAATATAACATGAAATAGAACTAAATATTATATATATATATATATATATATATATATATATATATATATATATATATATATATATATATATATATATATATATATATGGTTCCATATCTATGAAAAGTTGCCAAAAACACCAAGAACAGTCAGAATTCAAAGAAGCACTGGTTTTGGTTTATAGATCACAAATGTCATGAAAGCCCCTCAGAAGAAATAAAAATATGCAGGGTGATTCAAAAAGATTCCTCCGATTTCAAAATGATTTATTTCACTTGTAAATCATTACAGAACAATGCAGTAAATTGTAAATGGTTTAAATGGGCATGAAGTTTATTATGTACTGTTACAAATGCTGAATATGAACCTCCTCCAGCTGTTCGGACAACATCAACACCATAATCAAATTCATCCATACTCGACTGAGCATGTCGGGTGTCGCTGCACTCACGGCTCTTTCAGTGCTATTTCGGAGATCATCCAGTGTTGTGGAACCAACGACGAACGCTCTGAGCTGTTGGAGCTTCACTGCCCACAAAAACCACGTTGCACAGTTATGACGGATTCACTCTTATTGAAGTGGAGAACGCAGAATGCTTTCTGCTCAGGGGTCTCATCTCCTCTCAGACAGAAGGGAACCAACTTCCACTGACAGTCAGAAACTCTATGACCCCCTCTTTCAGTTGGTATGTGATTGGTTCCTAGGTGCCTCACAGTTGTAAAAATATGGTGCTTTGAAATCAGATTAATCTTTTTGAATCACCCTGTATAATGACAGAAAAATATAGGGCCTTTTAAGCGTTGCCATTAGAGACCACCTGAATTCTCAGCACAACAGGCCTCACATAGACAGGACTATTCTGGTTCCTTTTACTCTCCAGTGCTTAGTTTTACCATGAATATCCGCGTCGCCGAGCCACAAATCGGCAGCGTTAAAGCAACACCCAGAGAAAGGCACGTACGCCCTATACGCTCCAAATCATTTGCTCATTATCAGGAGTGAGGGTGTAACTGTCAGCCTCCGTGCGCAAGAGCGCGTTTCAGAGCAATCAAACACTACCTCTCTCTGTGTGCACTGCAGTTCCACTTCTGTTGACTAATAATGATACGCTGATATGAATTATTCAAACGGCGGGGAGGTGCACCTCATGCCCTACTTAGCATTTGCTTTGCTGACACCTGCTGGTACATCAATAACAAAGGCAATTAGAGCTCAAACCCTCAAGGACATCCTAGCAAAACCATAAACCCGATCGAGGCCTCTGTGTTCCCTCTCTTGCTCTTCTGTTTGTTCCTCTGGCTGACTCTCAGGGACATCGCTCCGGCCCGAAATGTCCCGCACGGCCTGACGCCCCCCCCCCTTTTTGTTGTTATCTGATTAGGTAGAGAGAGAGAGAGAGAGAGAGAGAGGAGAACCTGCACTCATTCCACTGCTGTCTCTTTTCGTTCATAGCTGAACTGTTTCACCATGCATGCCCTGAATCTTAACACTGTTCTTGCTGCAACACGACACAGCACTATGTTCTCACCTCAACATTCAGCTACCATCTAGCTCATACAGTAATACAAGCACAGCAGTCAGTGGCTGTGGCTAAAAACTAAGCGCCACTTCAAATAACTCAACCATCTTAGAGGAATACTTCAAGCAAAAATGCTAACAGAGCTAAAAATCAATGGAAAAAGCTAGCAGCCTTAGCTCTGTGGGGTAAAGGATTCTTTTAAGATGCTGAATTTAGTTCAGAGTTAAAAAGGCATTTCAGCCTAAAAATTAGCATCATAAAACAGACAGCTCCACTCCTGAAATCTGATTGGCTGAGTTGTGGGCGAAGCCATTGTAAAAATACTATCCTCCTAGGAAAACTAGCATAGACCAGCATGGTTGGTCACCAGCAAAACCAGCATATGTTGTGTTTTGGATGCTGGTATGCTGGGCATGATCATGCAGGGTGACCAGCTAAACCAGCACTAGACCATGATAAAATGCTGGACTGTGCTGTTTTATTCAGCAGTGACGATCACCTCATGACAGTTGTATTATTACTGTGTTATATCAGGAAAAACCTGTGTGCCGTTAATAGAATAATCTTCGACTCTAATGCTGCTCACATGGACCGCTGAGTGCACTGATGAAGAAGAAGTCGTTTTCATTTAAACTGAGACGTTGACAACTTGTTTTCATAACTAGCTAATAGCTAGCTAATGGGCTAAAGCATAGCAAACAGGCTAAACAAGTCCTCCATTAATATCACAGGCTTTGAATTAAAGTATTTGCAATATGCAAAACTGAAATAAGACAGAAGAATGTCACTTGAACATCTTACTCTCTTCAACACTTCAAATGTCTGTATTTTAACCATATCTGCCTTAAGTAGCATTAAACCCAGGCTAAATCTGATACGGCTCATTTAGTACGCCATGTAAATTATCCCAAATGGTGCAATACATATCCAGTGGAATTGCACACATGACTAAATCCCAAATGGATCTTTGGTAGATATATAATGCACTGTTTGAGTGCAGCAACCATTATTTTAATAGGCCCTTTTCAAAAGAAACAGAAATACATAAATGCAGTGCAAAACAATTTCCGCTTTTGTCTTACGGACGATTATTAACCTCAGAAACACTGACGGTTGTATCACTTCTGCTTATCATGGAAATGTGCGTCACTATCTTGGTCACAGTTGCCATTATTAAAATATGGGAGACCAAGCTGAGCAAAGAACATAGACTTTATCATGAACGTCTACAGAGTGATAAAATGAGTATGTGAAAATAACTATAACCAAAACCTAGATTAGCCATGTTGGCTGGAGATGCTGAAACAGCTTGCTAAAAATAAACTAGATGGTAAAAAGGTAAAACACACACATACCAGCAAGGAGGCATGCCATGTCGTCCTGGTCCTTAGCGCCTCTGTGGACATTTTCCACAGATACCAGCTCCAGTGAGCGAACATCTACTTCCCCGCCGAGCACTCGCTCTTTTAAATGCTGACAGTTTTTGAGGGGAAACATGGAAACGGTTTTACTGAAAGTGGTTATGAACAGCAGCAACTGTAAAGCGTGGACGGCCTTCAGTGTAACGTTAGCGGTGATGAAATATTCTTCCCCTGCGTATAACAAAGTTTATTCTTTCGCTCCTAATAGCAAAACCTCATTTTCCTCTGCTCATTGTCAGCTGAGGAGCCAGTGAAACCGAGGTAAGTTTGTTTTTGCTTCAAGCTCGAGCACTTGGGTAAGCTGGACAAACTCTACCCTGCTCTAAAAGCTAGCACAGACCAGCATGACTGGTCATCAGCGAAAACTAGGATATGTTGTGTTTTGGATGGATTAGCATTGAAACTGGATTAGCATTGCTAGATGACCTCTGAGTTTGGTAAAAGATGGACTCAAATAGTCTTGACCTAATTAGCTTTCCAAATTATGACCATGAGACCCCTGCTAGAAAAAATAGCATAGACTAGCATTGCTGGTCAGCAGAAAAACCAGCATATGTTGTGTTTTGGATGTATGCTGGCCCACCAGCATAACCATTCTGGGTGACCAGCTAAAAATGGAATTCATGCTGGTCTATGCTGGTTTTTCAGCAAGGTACTCTGTCCTTCCTACATAGTGCATAGTGTATTTTACAAGACAAAACAGTCCCCAAGGAAAAATTAAAGTTTCAGATTTATCATTATTTTACCATCTTCAACAAATAAAACTCGATGACGTCTTGTGTAGGTTCACTGGTGGGTTTGGATAATAAATAAATTGGCTATATTTGTGTTGTAGTCATGGCGACCCCTGGCTATATTTGTGTTGTAGTCATGGCGACCCCTGGTTCCTATCACCACCACTGTAAAGAAATTTGAGTCTCTACAATCAACTTTTCACACAAAATTTCACACCAAACCACTCTGAACGACTGAATTATCTGAAAAATAACTGGCATTTAAGGTCAATTTAACTGAAAATGTTAATATGGCCACCAATCAGTAACATGTAGTGGAAACTAGTTAGCATTACCTCACTAAATAACATTTCCTCATTGCTAGCAACATTAGCCACATTCATTCTGCGCTTTTGTTTTCACAGTTTGCTCTAAAACCCTTGTGTGGGCGTGTGGCAGCACAGTGCCTTCCTCAGATGCCTTGGCGTCTGCGGCGAGCGTAGGAGTCGATGCCCAAAGGGTGCCGTGTTCATCCCTCAGGCCCTCCGAAAGGGGCTTGTACTTCCTTTAAACAATTAGCATGGAAACAGTTCCCCTCACGACCCCTTTACAACTCCCCTCAGCACGAGCTAAACGCCGCCGCGCTGGGGGAGGTGAGCAGGGGGCCTTTGAAGATTACTGTAAGCCTGTAGAGAGCAAAAAAGAGAAATACTGTAAAGGGATAGCACTAATAGAAAGGCCCTATCTCCAACCCCCCTCGAGGGAAAAACGGTATGCCCCACAAAGAAGAGTCCTTCACAGAGTGGAGTGATAACACGGCTAATAAAACCCTCTGGGATTTTTCCACAGATTAAAAGCATGTACAGTACAGACCTCTACTTCTCAGCACACAAAGCCTTTGCTAGCCTTTTCTAATGAAGTGCTAAATAACTAAGCTGGGAATTTACACCAGATCACTATGTTGTTTGAGCTCAGACAGTTCTGGGACCCAACAAGCACAAACAACAGCTAAATCCTGCTAATCAAATGTAGCATCTTCCCCTTTTTAAACATAACTTCATGCTAATTTGCTAATTCCGGGCCCCAGCTAGCATTACCTCACTAAATAACATTTCCTCATTGCTAGCAACATTAGCCACATTCATTCTGCGCTTTTGTTATCACAGTTTGCTATAAAACCCTTGTGTGGGCGTGTGGCAGCACAGTGCCTTCCTCAGATGCCTCGGCGTCTGCGGCAAGCGTAGGAGTCGATGCCCAAAGGGTGCCGTGTTCATCCCTCAGGCCCTCCGAAAGGGGCTTGTACTTCCTTTAAACAATTAGCATGGAAACAGTTCCCCTCACGACCCCTTACAACTCCCCTCAGCACGAGCTAAGCCTTTGCTAGCCTTTGCTAATGAAGTGTTAAATATCTAAGCTGGGAATTTACATCAGGTTGCTATGTTGTTTGAGCTCAGACAGGTCTGAGCCCAACAAGCACAAACAACAGCTAAATCCTGCTAATCAAAGTTAGCATCTGCCCTCTTTAAACACAACCTCATGCTAATTTGCTAATTCAGGGCCCTATTAACACAGGGCTGAAACTACACATGCTAGCAACTCTTTTGACTTCCCTGCTGAATAAAAAACAGCACTCCTTGCTGATCTATGCTGGTTTATGCTAATCTGGTGCTGCTTTAGCTGGTCACCCAGCATGGTCATCCTGGTTTCATATCGTCGCTGTCCAATGAAAAACATGTATCTCCATTTTTTTGCGATTTTTACTTTTCTGCATCATTTGAGCTCAGCAGCTGACCTTTATATTGTGTGAAAATTTCATCATGATTGGACCAATAGGAATGCTCCAAAATTGCTTAGAATAAAAACTTTTTCCATTAACTTACATTGAAAGTAAAGAAAGTTTTTGCTCTCTCCTGTAAAGTTACTGTTTTGAAGATACTTGTTTTTTATTTGACAGCGCCAATATGCTGGTTTTGCTGGTGACCAGCCATGCTAATCTAGGCTAGTTTTTCTAGCAGGGCTATCATCGTCATCATTTGGAAAGCAATTACTCTTGACCATATTAGAATCCAACTTTTACCAACATCAGAGGTCATCTATCAACGCTAATCCAGTTTCTGCAGTAATTTCCAATTTTTCAATGGCGCCACTATGTACAATACAAGCACTTCACCTTGTGTAAAGGACTGGTGGTGCTTACAGAGGTTGAGAGATCATTTTTAATTTTATGTGCGCCCCCCAAGGAAATTTAGATCACCAATAGTGCTAATAGTATGCAAAATCCTTACTTGACGGCTCAATCAAGTTCTAGGAGAGTTCCCAGAGCGTTCCATAATAAAGATCTGGAGGGTCAAGCAGTCAGGATGGTCCTCGTGTGGAAGCTCCAGAGGAAGGATTCACACAGATGAAATCTTTCATTAAACAGGATTTAGCAGCATCTGCTTCAATCAAGCTGCCTAACCCAATATTTGACAGATAATTAGACAGGAACTCAATATGTTGATGTGCATTGTTGATCAAAGGGAAAAAAAATCAACTGCTTATTTATGCAAAAGGAGCCAACTGGGGCCCAAAGCTCATTAACACTAGAGCTAGACCTGCTAACCAAATAAAAGTGTAAATACAACAACATTAATGATGGGGAAGGGAGGGGGTGTCGTATATTAAAAGAACAGTAGGAGATCAATAATTATTTAATGAGATTCGCCAGCCACTGTATGGCTCTGTGCTGTTTTTATAGCTTTACAAAGATTTTAAGATAACATTGTGATTGAGATGTGTGTGACTTTTCCAGCCTTTACATACACTAGATGGCCAAAAGTCTGTGGACAGTTGACCATCACACTTGTATGAGCTTGTTGGTCATCCCATGGTTCCAAAACCATGGGCATTAATATGGAGTTGCCCCCTTTGTGACTATAACAACCTCCACATTTCTGAGAAGGCTTACCATAAGATTTTGGAGTGCGTCTGTGGGAATCTGTGCCCATTCAGCCAAGGTCAGGCACTGATGTTGGACGAAAAGACCTGGCTCACAAGGAGGGTCAGGGCTCTGTGCAGGCCACTGGAGTTCCTCCACACCAAACTCATCAAACCATGTCTTTATGGAGCTGCTTTGTGCACAGGGGCTCAGTCATGATGGAACAGGAAAGGGTCTTCCCCAAATTGTTGCCACAAATTTGGAAGCATATAATTGTCTAAAATGTATTTACATGCTGCAGCATTAACATCACCCTTCACTGGAACTAAGGGGCCCAAACCCTGAAGAACAGCCCCAGCTCATTATCCCTCCTCCACCAAACTTTACTTTTGGCACTGTGCATTTCTGTAGACAGCTTTCTCCTGGCATCTGCCAAACCCAGATTCATCCATCAGACTGACATGTGTGCAGCAGCCATCAAAACCCATTTCATGAAGCTCCTGATGCAGTTCTTGCATGGTCTACTGCTTCATCGTGGAGCTGTTGTTGCTCCTAGTCGCTTCTATTTCACAACAATAGCACTTACAGTTGACAGGGGCAGATCTAGCAGGGCAGAAATTTCACAGACAGGTGACAAAGGTGGCATTCTATGACCGTGCCATGCTTAACGTCACTGAGCTCTTCAGTGTTACCTATTCTACTGCCAGTGTTTATTTATGGAGATTGCATGCCTAGGTGCTTGATTTTACACCCATTAAACTCAATAATTAGGAGGGGTGTCCACATACTTTTGGCCATACAGTGTATTTAAATATAAAAAGAATATACAAATTACACAGCAGTCTTTCGAACATACCTGTATACTCATTTTCAACACAATAAAATAGCACAGCCTTTGCGATGGACATCTAAAATGACCTTGAAAATATCCTAAATAAATTTGTTCTTGCCTAATTCCAAGGAACGACACTAAATCTCTGCTTTCTTTGTCCTCTTGATGGCCAGCCCACGTTCAAACAGCTTTGGCAATGGTGAGTGTAGAAAGGGTCAGCAGTAATATATGCGAAAAAAAACTGTAGCTGAAAAGACCCAAAAGCTTTCAAAGTAAAGGCAACAGCATTTACATAAATTACCATGAAGGTCACCTGGATGATTTCCTTTCTGCTTGCTAATGTACAGCGCAATGACTTTATATCAAGAAAAGCCAGTTTAATTTAATCTTCTTTTAAACTAATAGTTTAAAAACCTGCTGTCTGTCTACGACCAAATATCTGTATGAGGACACAAATTCAATTAGGGCCCCATTCAGGTTACTAATACGATACTTAATTCATTTTTTTTTTTCGCAGACTGCTACCTTAAGGTCCCGTAAGGATTTCTGGACCAAATTAAAGTCCTTCTGTAATACTTCCAAGCACAAACCACTGTGTCATCAGCATAGAAACGCACTCAACGATTTTCAATTAGTCAGCAGGCTGCATTAATATATAATCTTAAAACAGGATTGCCCCTAGTATAGAGCCTTGTGGGACTCCATTTAGATTTTCTAGAAAATAAACCAAAAGAAATTGTGGATTGAGTGCGAAAGTGGAGTCATTAATTACGGGCCTTAAGCAGCGGCATTGCTGAAACCTCATTTCGGTTCACATCCACCTCCATTTCTGACTATGTAGGAGAACACCTTTAATGCAATAAGCAGCCACTGAATTAAACAACAATACAACACTGCCATTCACAGCATGATGTCGCCTCTAAAAATAAGAACCGGCAATTGCCATTTCAGGCTCCCTTTGGCCACCGAGGTTTAAAAAATTAATTGCTTGTTAATTTTAATGCTATTTGCTGTTTAAAATGTTAATTGCTTTTTCTCCTAAAAGGACTCGGTGACATTAGACAATGTTCTTTTCACTTCAGTTCCTTTCTTTGTCCCGTCTCCCCCCTGAGCAAGAAAGGCATGAAACCCCAAGATGCAAGATGCTTCTAAAACCTTCTAATCCAACTTCTGAAAAAGTTCTGATGAAATTCAAATATTGGACAAAGAAGATCTGTGGTGTCAATACCATTAAAATTAATTGGTGAGCAGCAGATGGCCGTAATCTGATTAAGGGCTTGTGGGGGCCTCCCTCTGTGTGACATTTGATTGAGATTTCTGAAAGAGGCATGAAAGCCAATGGCCTTTGAGTTGGGAGTGAATAGGTTTTTGAAAAGTGACATTGCTTTGTATGAGGCTTTCATATATATCTTATTAACTGATACCGCGCATTAATGCTTAATGATGCCATTTAGCTAGTGCTTTTGCCTAAAGCCGAGAACTGATGCAACATTATGCTAAGTGTCTTGCTCAACACTTGATGCTAACACTTCATATAAGATTTATTTGGCCCTTAAAGTTCTCAGATGACTCAGATTGCTTAGCTAACACCACCTATAGTTCTAGCTGTGCAACTGCAGCTATGAGTGAAGGCTAAGCCAGTTACGAATCAATATGAGTTATGAATATTCAACAAAACACATTTCTTTTTTAAGAATGAATTGACAAATACTCAATGATCTTATTTCATCACAGTCAGCATACACATACATACACACACACAAACATTTTCTAAGCCGCTTATCCTTCTGAGTCACAGGGGGAGCTGGATCCTATCCCAGCAGTCATTGGGTGGAAGGCAGGATACACCCTGGACATATCACCAGTCCATCACAGGGCCAGTCAGTATACACTCTGTGTCCAAATGTTTTCGGATACTCCTCTTATGTTACTATCATACCAGTATGCTAGCAAAACCTTAGCAGCCACCTGGGATACCATAGGGACAATAAAGCAACACCTTAGCAACCACCTGGGATACCACAGGAACGATCAAGCAACACCTTAGCAACCACCTGGGATACCACAGGAACGATCAAGCAATATCTTAGCAGCCACCTGGGATACCATAGGAACGATCTAGCATCATCTTAGCAACCACCTGGGGTACCACAGGAACGATCAAACAACACCTTAGCAACCACCTAGGATATCACAAGAATGATCAAGCAACACTTTAGTAACAACCTGGAATACAAAATGCTATAACTCCAGCTACCAAACAAAACAAAGCAACCTGTGTAGTGTTTAGAGGTGTCCAATTACCCAGTATGTTTGAGGCTAAAGTGCATCTATGTAAGCTGAGGGGGGTCCACCCATCTTACCTGAAGATCCCCGCCAACCCAAGCTCTGGCTCTGGCTCTGTAGCTGGACAGCCCAAGTGTTGAGATGAGTAGGTTCATAAAGGGAAGGTGAATAAGGGCACAATAGTAACAATTTCCAGTCGCTTGGTGAGGGTTTTGGGGGCTCCTCTGCCCCACCACATGCTACTACTAGGCTCTACTCCTGCAGCTACACTGGGATCAAATCCTAAAGCCATCCTTTAAAAGACACACCCCTTCCTGTATACAGGTATCTTAGTAAGCAAAGAGCACCCCCAGTGGATGGAGTGTGTATTGTGGAAGTGTAGTGTTTATCAAAATGCATCTAACCTAATCCTAATAACATCAGCAGCGTAGCAACACCTTGGCGTCTACCTGGAATAACATAGCAATGGTCGAGAAACAACTTAGCAACCACCTGGGACACCACAGCAATGGCTTAGCGACACTTTAGCAACCATCTACAGCCATCAAGCCCCAACAACAAGTTGGAATATCATAGCAACCTCGTAGTATATCAATAGCAACTATCTAGAATTACTAAGCCTAATTAAGTAAGTCAACAGTCAAGACAATGTAAAGTTTGTTCACAAATTTTTACCGTTTCTTGTATTGTGAGTACATTGCTATGTATTTCAATTATGATACGCCATACCATGTATTAAAATGCACTGATTAATCAGTAGGGTGACATTTTTAAAGACTGGCCTGCATTTTTTGTGCCACTTTTCTTGAATTATATAAATACCTCTGTTCATCAGAACACCCAGAGAAACACTCATCTCGGCTGTGATTGCTCAGCAAAGAGTAAAAAACACTGAGTGGTTAGAAGTGTCATTTGCATATTGCGGCCTTCTGTGATGTCAACATTTCTGAAAGTCGTATCATGATTAGCAAACGGTATGTTGTGATATGTTGTGCAGCCTTCCAATGTATGCTTATCTGAACCATAACTGCACAAAGCAGAGCTGATAGAAGACCAAATTATTTTTGTTTCGCTTCCACAGTGAACCAAGATTATACTATATTCTGGTACACATATAGGCCTGTATATGTCATTATAGGCCAAAATATTCAACCTGACAAAGCAACTGCTTAGCCAGCAGCAGGAACAAAGAGCATGTTGCATATAAAAGCTCTCCTTCCACAATGTTCCCTCATGATCTGAGTGCATACAGCTGAGGCAGTGAGTAATTCTGTAGACACTGAGTCATCAGTATGAGTGGTTTTCGACAGTGTTAGCAAGGTGGATTCGAGCTGCTTTAAGGTTCTGATCACAGCCTGAGTTTGAGCCGTCAGGCTCTTTCCTGAATGCCAATCAGTAGAGCCAAGTCACAGCCTGGCATACAGAGGCAGAACACCTTAATATTCACACCCACCCCTTAGCACAGTGAGGGGTATCAGGACGGGTTTTTTTTTTACTGTAATGGCAAAATTACTCATTGCCCAGCCATACACAAATGACATATTGGTAGCAAATCGTGACTATAAGACCTTCAGTTTAGGTCATAAATAATAAAACTCGGTCTGAAACTGGGAAAAAAACACTTCTACGATAATGCTTAATTCTGTTAGTATGTTCGCGTTGAACATTTTTTGCCAGTTTTACATTAAATATGAATATTGCTTGTAGCTTGTAACAGACATTAACATTTATCTGAGCTTGTATGTATCAGCTTTACAGTAACTCTTTCAATAAAGAGTCCTGGCATAGAGCTGCCGCCGCTATTTTCCATTCCTAACAACTAACCATAACCTACTTAGACTATGACTTACATTTTTTGATAGTATTTTTACAATACATGCAGAGTTAAAACACAAGTATGATGATTTTATTAAATAAAAATTAACCAAAAAATACAGACTTTTTATTTTTAGAAATCATGAGGCTCTTTCTCTAAATGCCTACAATGGGGTCAGCAACATGTGGCTCCGGAGACACATGTGGGTCTTTTCCTGCCCTGTTGTGGCTCCAGGGCAGAATTAGATTTGTAGGTAAAAACAAAATAATCCTCCTTTACAGTAAAATAAAGCTCTGCTGATCGTTCAACACATTTTAACAATAAATGGTCTTAAACGCTGGAGTTAATGTAGAACTGCTAATTCACCCTGAAGATCAGTACATAGACTGCTTGTCACCCTAGCAACGCACTTAAAAATCGATAATTTGGAGACAAATGGACTTTGCATTTGCATTTATATGCACTCAGCTTGCTTCCTGATACGTTTAACCTGCAGCATGAAACTGTCAAACACTGAAAAATTACAAAGCTGAGTTCAGCTTCGTAGAAAATCAAATGTTGAGGAATATTTTACAAGAAACTGTTCTACTTTTGGAAAAGTTTCCTGCTGGAGATGCGAGAAAAGCAGCTATAGCTGAGCTAAAGCTTAAAGCAGAGCAAAATAAGTCTGGATTTTTGTTTAATTATATTTTTATCCTATACTAGTACATTAACACATACTGATACATATTTACAGCCATGCTGGTAAAATGGACATAAAATGTTGTGGCTCCCAAGGTGGTTTGATTTTTGCTGAAAGAAAAAAATGGCTCTTCTTAATATTTGGGCTGCGACCCCTGGGTTAGAAGGTCCTGAAGGTTCCCGTCAGATTCGAAATATTCAAGTGTCCAACATTCACTCTTCTTAACATACATAAAAACACCAGACCAACGTCCTCTTACATATGAGGTTGGACACGTTTGCAAAAAACAGGCAAAAAAAACTTATTCAGCCTTAAAAAACTTTTTAGTAACATACCTAAATTAAAAGTATTAATTTGGAAGGAAAGTTTGCACTGTTAGGATAGATAAGTTATAGTTTTTGTCATGCAATCAAGCTAACATTAGCATGGTAGCAAATTCATTGTCATTTTAAACCTGCCTCATTTTGATTAGCTACAAGTCCAGCTCAATAGCACTGTAGCTTCTTCCTGCAGGCCCCCTAGTGACCATTCCACAGGCAAAATGGAAATGGATCTAGATACTTATAATCAATATAAAATGCAGTGAAATATAGAGAAGTGTTGAGATGGTGTTGAGCTGCTAGTGAGCAATGAGGGGAGGGATGAGAAGCCCTGCTGTGAAAATGAGTTTGTTAGCAATATTAGCCTCGTAGCCCCAGCACTAAACCTAATAAGCAAAGCTGAGCTAAATGGGATGTTGTGTACACTTAATTTCTCTGTTTTCTTTTCCTTTTCAGTACAATCTGTGTCTACAGAGTGAGAAATCAAACACCCACTCAGTTCATCAAAGTAAACTCCCTGAGTGACTGTAACCAATTTAATTAACAGTTCCATATGAGCTTATTCTGTTGACCCTATTACACCTCCTTCATCAACATGCTAAAGCACTTATTTATATTAACTCACAGATTGCAATATTACATTATTTGCAACATCACCTTCAAGCCTAACAGTTAAGAACTCAATCACCTTCCTTATCAGCTCGTATTGTGTGTTTAAACACATACTATTCAACTTATAAAGCAGCAATCACTCCCTGTGAGCCACTGTGTGGGTGTGTTGCTCCAGAGAAGTTCATTTGAGTTCATAACATGGAGCAGATTGGTGTCACCAATGCCCTTCCAGCAGGGTTGCCATGTGGCTCCCAAATCGCCCACAAAATCCTCACCATTCAAAAGGCTAACGAGAATGAACATAAAACCAGCCTTGTGTTAGCATGTAAAAATGTCCAATCTGTGGTGGACACTGGTGCCCTTCCAGCAGGGCAGGCCAAAGCAGCTCCAATCGAAGGAGCCAAGAACAAGCATCATGAAAGAACGACAGAAGCAATGCATGAATCAGTGTGTAAAGATTGCGGATGGCACATTTTTCGTTTACAGCAAAGCATGGATCTAATAAAGCTAGCTGACACTACCTTCCCTTTTAAAAACAAGCCCACATGTCCACTTTATTTTGTTCTTTATTAAGGCCCAGTCACTCTAGCGCAGGGGTCAGCAACGTGCAGCTCTTTTACTGTCCTGTTTCGGCTCCGCAGCTGAATTAGATTAGTAGGTAATAAATAAAATAATCCTCCTTTACAGTAAAATAAAGCTCTGCTGATCGTTCAACACAGTTTAACAATAAATGGTCTTAAACTCTGGAGTTAATGTAGAACTGCTAATTCACCCTTTAACCCTGAAGATCAGTGCAGACTGCTGGTCACCATGGCAACACAGACAACAGTCTCGCCTAGCACATCAATAATTTGGAGATAAAGGGACTTATTTGCATTTATAATCACTCCAGCTGGTTTCCTGATACGTTTAATCTGCAACAAGAAACTGTCAAACACTAAGATGTTGCTAGGCTGAGGTCAGATTCTCGTTCGCCAGCTTCTTGTTCAAATTTTCCCATTCCACCTTAAATTGTGCTGCAGTTATATTCTGGTGCCTCAGGCAGCATTTAAGGTAGAACAGGAAAATTTGAACATGAAGCTGGCGAATGAGAAGTGACTTCAGCCTCTTAAAAAAAACAACATTAAGAGACATTTTACAAAAAACTGGTCTAATCTTGTGAAAAGTTTCCTGCCAGAGATGTGAGAAAAGCAGCTATAGCTGAGCTGAAGCTTAAAGCAGAGCAAAGTAAGTCTGTGTTTTTGTTTATATTAGATTTTTAGCCTTTACTAGGACATCAGCACATACTGAGACACATTTACAGCCAAGATGGCTAAATGGACATGAAATGTTGTGGCTCCCAAGGTGGTTTGATTTTTGTTGAAAGGACAAAATAGCTCTTCTTAACATTTGGGCTGCGACCCCTGAACTATGCCAATGTAAATACAGTTTTCTTTTGTATGGTACCTTTAAGACAAGACAGATGGTGTGAGTAAACAAAATTTTCTACTCTTTTCTGGGCTGAAGCTGGTACATAAATCGAGTAGCCACTGTCTTTTCTGTCATTTATACAGAGATTTCTTATCCCTCGCGAATGGGTCATAAACATTATAGACGTCCTGTGGTGAACTGGAATCGTCCCACAAACTAATTCCTTCTGAATAGGGCTTAAGACATGGATAAATGCCAGTGTGTCCTGAAGGGGGTGTGCATGTAAATGTATATATAAATGAACTTTTCATCTATACAGCTCACATCTTGGTTTGATCCAGTTTCTTAGACTAAGTAAGAACTTATTATTGTGTGCCTGTAAATGAAGTTAATGATGTACTTTAAAATTCTACACATGAACAAAAACTCAAAATCCTCAAATGTCAAACGGAGAATAAAAGAATCCCAACTGTGACTGAAAACCACGGTGGAACTGGCATCAGCCTCATTAAAAGCCCAGACGGCAGCAGAGTTATGGAGCAGATCTCGAACAGTGCAGAAGGGTTCAGACCACATGGCACTGCAGCACTTGGTGTGATGGGATCTGAAATGACTATTGGATCAGAGTGTACTAGACCAAAAACCAGTATAGAGTCTCTAGCCCTGAAGAAAAAAAGAAATATCCGTGCCATAATCAAGTGTAAAGCACTATTGGAGCTGGATTAGTTTTCCCAGAGGGAATTCTATAATGTAATACATGAGATTCATTAAGTTGATTGGTTGAGGATAAACTATCAGTACAATTTCCCAAAATCCCTGCAGACAGGCCAGATTTAAATGTCACAGCCTGGATGTTCACATCAGCATAAGCCACAGAACTCACTCAATAACAATAAAAACACGGCACACTGCAGGTTTTGTTATTCTATTAGTGAGAAATGGATTAGAACCAGATTTCGATTACTGAGGGTTCAGCCAATTACAGAGCAATTATTATTGTTTACTCCACAATTATTTCTGTTAAAACTACACACTGGATTACTCTACAATTCTAACTGTCAGACTGTAACAACTACACATGCTGCAGATTCATACTGGACTAAAATCGATCCAAAGTTATTACCGTGTTAGGAAGAAATGGACTCCAAAATGCCCAGTTCACCTCCCTATCATGTTCTATGCTTATGATCTTTAACCGTATAAATAACAGTCAACAGCAGTCCATTCAACATTAACACAGATATGGCTCAGGCATGTGCAAGAGGAATCAATTGCCAGAATAAGAATAAAAAATTCTCAGTTACATTAGTGATTGATTTCAAATACTCAGTATATAAACTCACTCGATATTTATACAGCATTAACACTCCACCTGTTAATTAATGGTTACACAGAATTTAGGGACCTTAACCTCCAAAGCACGACAGAATGTTTTGTCATTTAAAATTATACCACAGAATCACAGACCTGCTTTTCACACAGTGATTCAAAAGCCCCACACATTCATACGCCTGAAATCCATAATTAAACCAATTCCCCTCAGGGGTAAGACCCCAAAGTCTTTTTTCTTTTTCTTCTACCAGAGCAAACTACCCCTGCTGGCTCTTCATGACTGAACCCACAGGACGAGAGAACCTGAAGCTTTACTTCCAACTAATGTTTTTTTCTGAAATTCATGGAGTGGACCTAACCTGTACTTCCACTAACTGGCCACTTTAATGGAAACACCTACCTTGTACTTCCACTACCTGGTCACTTTAATAGAAACACCTACCTTGTACTTCCACTAACTGGCCACTTTAATGGAAACACCTACCTTGTACTTCCACTAAGTGGCCACTTTAATGGAAACACCTACCTTGTACTTCCACTAACTGGCCACTTTAATGGAAACACCTACCTTGTACTTCCACTAAGTGGCCACTTTAATGGAAACACCTACTTTGTACTTCCACTAACTGGCCACTTTAATGGAAACACCTACCTTGTACTTCCACTAACTGGTCACTTTAATAGAAACACCTACCTTGTACTTCCACTCACTAGCCAGTTTATTAGAAACACCTACCCTGTACTTCCACTCACTGGCCACTTTATTAGAAACACCTACCCTGTACTTCCAATAACTGGCCAGTTTATTAGAAACACCTCATAGGTCCATTAGTGTAAAATTACAAACTGTAGCCCACCTGTTGCTGCACAATTCATCAACCCTCCTCTACTTCATTTATCATATATTTCTGACCACACAGCTGCTGTTACCTGGATGGTGGACAATTCTTAGCACAACAGTGAGAACCAGTGCAGCGTTCCTCTGGAATCAGGTCTCAAACTGCCAGTCACTCTGACTCTTATGGCACTGAACCCTGCATGAGTTGCAGCTTCACAGCAGGACTCGGTTTGATCCTGGGATTCAGCACTGCAGGAGATTAACTTGCACAGCACAATTCGACGTCCTTCGTCTAACCGCTGTGCCTGAACATGGCACCTGACACTGGGTTACTCCGAGGGTGCTGGAACGTCTCGCTTATCTCAGGCAGCAGCCTGGAAAAAGAACATGGAGCTGCTCACAGGCCTGACTGTGTAGGTAACGTTTAAAAAAAGAAAGCCTCATCAGTAAGCGCTGTGTGTTCCTGACCATCCTCAGAGGAACAGCAGGTCTGTGGGAGCGAGCTGGCAGGGGGCATATTGCACCCACCCGCCAAACACACATGGCCATAAGTCCACGGCATCGTATAGCCAAAAAGAACAGAAGAAAATGTGGGTAGTCCAAAATGAGAGAAGACTGCGTGAATTGCCACAAACAAGCAAGGCGTTAACCCTGTAACCTGCAGGCCTTTTACTGAAAAAACGAATTATTCAAGAATTGCAATGAATAATTCAGTAAGTACTTGGACGTATATGTAGGGTATGTAGTTATGTGCAAGGGTTAATCAGCTAAAACAGTCCTGAACTGAGTTCACCCTCTACGTCACTTCCACCACTTATTTTCTCAATTTTTTGTTCTATACTTGCAGCTGTCATCACACATCTTCACTATCCTATTCACTGCCTGTGTTATAACTTAATAGGCTACTGAACAAATAGGTGAGTGAACACTGGTTAAAACTTTAGCATTATACTTAATTTTGCTCAAGGAAGCAACTAGCACTGAGTGCGTTTACATGCACTTAATAATCATTATCGGATTTCAGCAGTTATCTGATTAATAATGTAAACACCATACATAGAAATCTGATTAAGAAATCCAATAAAAAGAGCTGGATTTGAGCTCAGTAATGGCATTTTCCAGTGCATGTAAACCCTTACTCTGATTTCTTTCATTTTTCCCAAAAACAGAGCGCTGTCCAGAAACAGCAAGCAATGATTAACACAGCACCCGCAAGACACAACAAAACACTTTTGAAGCGATAAAGAGAAGCAATTTCTGTAGCCAAGATTTCAAGATTTTCAAAAAAACCTTTTTTTCCTTGTTTATGCTGATCTGATGCTGGTTTAGCTGGTCACCCAGTATGGCCATCTATGCTGTTTTTTATTGCAGGGTTACTAGCTATGCAGGATAACTCTAGTGATCTTAGCGAGACTTCCACCTTCCAGATTCTAATTTAACCTCTGATTACAAGATTGAAGGGCAGTTTTACATGCAACATTTTAAGGGGCTAAAGTTCAAGGCTCAAACTTTTTCTAGCGTTCTGCTGCCCATGTCAATACCGGTTTTAACAATCCCTCATCCACTTGGACTTATCATTTCCCCTCAGGGGAATCTCTGGCGCCATCTTGAGGCCTTTTCTATTACTTTATTAGCTGACGTGAAGGGTGTTAAGATGAGCCTCAGCAGCAGAACTTACCCAGAAATCACTGTGAGCTGCAAAGTTCCTTTTTTAAAACCCAAAGTAATGGTAGATAAAACTGTTTATAAGCTACGGCAATAAACCACTTTATAACGTTTAACGTTTCAAATCCATAGCATTCGATTTATTGGGCTTTTTTACAAACACAACCTCATGTAGGCTCAGTGGCCTAATGGATAAAGCCTCAGGCTTTGGAGCTGAGGATTGTGAGTTTGAGCCCCATTTGGGTCAGTTTATGGGGCAGTCATGGGCTGCAGGTTAGGGAACCAGCCTTGCAACCGGAAGATCACCAGTTCGGTTCCCTGAGCTGACAGTATGTGACTGAGATGCCCTTAAGCAAGGCACCCAACCCCCAACTGTTCCCCGGGTGCTGTGGATAGGGCTGCCCACTGCTCTGGGCAAGTGTGCTTGCTGCCCCCTAGTGTGTGTCTGTTCAGTAGATTGTATGTGGTGTTTCACTGCATGGATGGGTTAAATGCGGAGGTGATATTTCCCCATTGTGGGACTAATAAGGATCTCTTAATTTAATTTAATCATCACTTTACACCGTTAGCTGGCTTGTTAGCATGCTAAAGGCTACACGACTAAGAAGAACCAAAACAAAGGTGCTACAGCTCGGTTCTACACCAGGTTTATGGCCACACAAAGCGATTACTCACACACGTTATGTCTGTCATGCTCAAACTTCTTAAAAAACATTTTTTCGTGGCTAGCAGATTAGCTCTGAGGCTAACCTGCTGAGATCGAGTGCGTTCCGTTTGAATAATCCGCTCCTCACTTTCTTCTCCTTTCCTTCTGACATGAGTGGCCACTTGTGTAATACAGGGGTGACGCACATCCGAGTGGTGAGTGAAAGTGGGCGAGTGTACATTATAAAAAGAACTGAAACGAGGGTCTAGTCTGGTTTTAGCTCTAATGGAAGGTGCGAGGACTCGAAAACAACTCCGGCCCAGCACTCGGAGCACCCAAATAACGAAGATGAAGTGCTCACTCAAGACGAGATTTCCCTCTTCACATTCGATTTCAGCGAGGCGAGACGGAAGAAGACGGTACAGACGGGTTGAAATGGGCGGGTGGGTGGAGGGGGGTTAGAAAGGTATTTCAGAAGATGCAGTACCTGGCTCCGTTCATTACCGCAGAATGCCTCTCTCTGCCCTTGAGAGCAGATAGCTCTGCTTTATTTCCCTGCATTTGCAGGCATCCTCTGCTGGGGATGATCAAAAGACACTCGGCGAGAGGGGTGGAGGGAAAAGTGCGGCTCGCTTGTGTCAACTAGCAGGCTTAGCGCAGGTATAGAGCCCATAAACCTTGAGAAGTGATGATATTTGGCTTCCTCTTTATCCGCCGCTCTCTCCTTCGGAGCGAGCAGATTGAGAGGTTTTATGGGTAATAGAAAAACGGAGAACAGCCGCACTACCCGCCCGTTGGGAGCCAGATTAGACCGCATTCGTCAGGCTTAGCGAGAATGATTGGACCCCTGTCACTCACCTAAATTTATTGCGCCCGTTTGAAGGAGACTCGTCCGCTGTCTGAATGGACAGCCGTCCCCGCTCAGATATGCGGGATGGATGGCTCTGTCAGCCAGAGTGATGGGCAGCAAATAAAAAAGCTGTGAGGGGATGGAGATTAGGGCCAGCTATACCTACAAAAGTATTAACCCTTGGGAGTTAGAGTTCAGCACCAAAAGGTATGTCAAAATTTTACGTTAACTATTCCGTAGGCCATTGAAGCAAAGGGAAAAAGTATGGAAAGTGCAAATCCTTCTCATTTTGTCAGCTTTTTTAATTGTCAGTAAAAGAATCAAACCTGTCAGTTATTTATATGATTACCAGCAGTGTGATTATTAAATGCTAGGCCTTCAATTTGAGCCTTCGATTGAGAAATAATTCATGTAAAGTATAAGAAGATCCAGCTCAGATGATTCTGATGCTCAAAATTGTCAGTTCATTCCAATTCAGTTTAAACCAAATGCTCAGAAATGATTCACCAGTACTTTCTATAAAAATGCAGTTGTGTCTGTTTCTTCTGTTTACCATGTTCATCACGTAGGCCTTTACCATATGCTTGCTGGATGACAAACTGTGCCTTGTATCAGCAATGACATCTTTAAATGTAATTGCCCAATAGCAAGGCATCATAACCAGCTGCTCCTGGATCGTTCACAGTGAGGTGCAGTCTCATCATGAAACCACAATAAGCAGATTTCTATGCAATCTATGGTTTCTGGATCAAATAAGGATGGATATCACAGTGCTTTTACTCTGGTACTCACCATCCACCATCCTTCTGCTCACTGTCCACTTTCTGAGCTCCACCTAAGTGGAACACAGAAATAAATTCACCTCCTTACCTTCTGTTTCCCATGATGAGCTTCTTGCAATCTCTACCACCACCCCATCTCCTCCCTGTTGCTCAGTCCTACCACAGTTAAGGGGAGTCCAGCCTTCTAGCTACAGACAGAAGCCACCCAGAACTCCAGTCCAAGTTCTCAGAGTTCTACCCCCCCTCAAACGGTCTTCCCTCATATGACCACCACATGTTGAACGCACGCGCCTAACTTGCAAACTGACTATTATTTTGGGCGTCATTGAAACTGAGGTCCAGATGAATGGTACAGGTCTAATATAGGTGATGATTAAAGCTGAGTCAAACTCTGTGACTCGAGTTGCTCTGAAAACTTTGCTGTATCAGTCTAGTCTCTAAGAAACTTCTGCCCAGAAAGTGAAGGTCCTACTTTTGATAATAAAACTGTAACAGACTGATCAAACATGGCATTCTCAGGCACGTTTAGCATTCAGACTGAAATTCAATGACTTGAAAATATGTGTCACAACAGCAGAAATCTGAGTCTGAGCCACAGTGATTCAACCTTTAAAGAACAAAAAACGGAGTAAAATCAGACGTCTCATCTGGCCGCTGGGAAACGTACAAATGCACAAGAAAATTTACTTTTCCAGCCTTCAAAGAATCACTCGGTCAAAAAAGCCAATGCTGCCTAAAATGAATGAAAGCAAATAGCTAAATAGTTAGAATTAGACGTTCATCCAAATTTGCAAATTCATTTTTCTCAGCATCGAGAACAGGCCAGAAAAAAGCTAGCATTGCTAACAATAAACGTTCACAAGTTGATTGACATGTGACGGAATCAGGCCTCGAGTCTCTGCGGTTCGAGTCTAAGTTGAGTCATTAGTTAGTGAAGCCTGACTCCGGGTTTTCTGGAGTCGACTCTGAATCTCGACTACTGTGGCTGGAATCGAGTCGACTCCTCGACTCAACCAAGTCAGCGTTAGAGCAAGTAGTAAAGGGATACAGCAAAGATTAAACCATCCTAAATGTAGTTTTTCGAGTAGCTACAGGTTACACTGATATGATGAAAATTCGTAATTATACCAATGAATGAATATATTTTTTGCGTTCCTGCCTCCTTTCCCATGCCAGGCTAATTTTACTCATGATTGCATGTAGCAATATCCATGTTACAGCTCCTTAACAACCACATAATTTAGAGGACCCAGTGACATTCAGAGGGAACAATATCTGTACGGCAAAATGTATCAGCTTTGGAACATTTCTGTGTACCACAAAACATGAAGGCATTCATTTCTGTCACAGAAAAACAGCTTAGACCCAGAGTTCCTAATATGGACAAGCCACCGACTACATGCACTCAATAATCCAATCATAATCAGATTTCTGCAGTTATCTGATTATTCAAATGGTCATGTGAACAGCATACTCTGATTTTTTAAATCAGAGTAAGGTCTAGAAATCTGATTAAGAAATCTGATAAAGAGGCTGGATTTTAGCTCAGTAATCAGATTTCTCAGTGCATGTAAACTCTTACTCTGATTTCTTTCACATTTTTCAGTCTGTGCATGTGTCAAAACAGACAGTGGTACCAGAAATAAGCAAGCAGCATCGCTGCGAGACGCAGTAAAACACTTTTAGGCCAACTACATGCTTGACGAAATTACGGATTTAAATATTCTTCATCTAGATGTTCATATTTTCGGGTAAAGTGGCGCAATGTTTTAAACAAAAAGCTGCGGCATGTAGTTTGAGTTTTACATTACGTTTACGTCACGTCTTCTTCTGTGAGTTTATTAGCTGATTGCATGGCAGAAATCTGATTACTGTCTGACTCATGTAGACCTGGAGTTTACCATTATCTGATCACTCAAGAGCATGTAAACATGATGATCGGATTACTGACAAAATCAGATTTTCTGCTGTTACTGGATTATTACATGAAAAGACACTTAATGACAACACAATCCTGCTAAAAACAGCACAAACCAGCATGCATTACATGCTGGTCTAAGCTGGTCTGGTGGTCAATAATGATATGTTGTGTGTGTTGGATGCTGGTATGCTGGTCATCCAGCATGACCATGCTGGTTTATGCTGGTTTTTCCTCCAGGGAGGTCTAAGAATGAAAGCGAGTGGCTACTGATGTTAGCATGTTTGGACAGTCTATTCATTTAAGCTATACACTTAATTTGACAGAAGATGATGCATTTATTTATTTGTTTGTTTGTTGATGTATTTTATGTAGGATTGAGGAAGCTGGTGTAGGGCAGCAGTGAGAGTGTACTGGAGAGTATACTCGAAATTTCCCTCGACCTGTGACAGAGAGTGACTCAATGCATTATCTTCAGTCTTACCGCCGGCTGCTCGAGTAGAACTTCAAAGGCGAACACAAACCACCACCATGAGAAATTCCTGCCTGAAGGAAAAGCACTCAGCAAGACAGAAAAAGAGACAGAGTTCTCACATGAAGTGTGGTGACAGAGTTGTCCCTGTATGCTGTGTACAGCCTTTATAGGTTTATGAAAAGTATGAACTTAATATTCACTTACGAGGGGAGTCATAATGCTTTTGAAGAGCATCAAAATACAGGCATGTTTAACAGATCAGCAGATGTTTAGAGTCAGACACACGTCCTGGCCACTTAGCTCATCTTTTGAAGCACTATTTGTGTTAGCCATTCTCTAGTCCTTCATCAGTGGTCAGTTTATGACCACAGAGCCGCTCTTGTGGATATTTTTAGGTGGTGGACCACTCTAAACCTGAAAACAACACCACAGTGCCTAATACACTTGTATCAGCACCACACACACTACCATGTTAGTGTCACTGCTATGCTGAGAATGGACCACTACCCAAATGATACCTGGACAACAGCAGCCAGAAAGTGACCAATTGTGAATAGGATACACTAATATAGTGGTCCTATTAGGTAGGTGTTTCTGATACAGTGGCCAGTGAGTGGAAGTACAAGGTAGGTGTTTCTAATAAAGTGACCAGTGAGTGGAAGTACAAGGTAGTTGTTTCTAATAAAGTGGCCAGTGAATGAAAGCACAAGGTAGGTGTTTCTAATAAAATGGCCAGTTAGTGAAAGCACAAGGTAGGTGTTTCTAACAAAGTGGCCAGATAGTGAAAGCACAAGGTAGGTGTTTCTAATAAAGTGGCCAGTTAGTGGATTTAAATTAAATAGTAAATGCAAAAAAAGGCTAAAAAACCAGGAGCGCAGTGATGTTTTCATTCAACAACATTTGCAAAAATAGACTGTTTATGAAGGAACAGGAGGACAATCAAATTGGTAAAAATAAATGTATAAAATAAGAAAACGGTGTAACGGAATGCCATCCAACCAGCTACTTGTTTATTAGTGAACAGCTTGTGTATTAGCAGCAAACACTGACTCAGTTCAAAAGCTGAGATTTCACCAGTGGGCAATTGAGACTGACCATCATTAACTCAACACCTGCTACAGGGCCATGACCATACACTCACATGACTCATCCGTAGTGAAATGGTTGGCCGAATAGAACGGGCTGTTCTGGCTGAATGGGTGATGAAAGAGAAAGAAACAGAGGTTTATTTCATCAGCTTCATCCATTACAGTCTGCTGTTGTCAATGCAGAGAAGCAAGGCAGGGTAATATGACAATATGTTTTCATTATCGTGACAAATTACATTACAATACACTTCTATATTATGGGAAGCAGTACTTATAGAACACTGAACAACTGCATGAATCATAAAAAAGACAGATTTAGACAAATTAATGAAAGTCTGTAAAGAACTAAATGAACTGAAAGAACTGAATGAACTTTATAATAACAAGTAGTTCAGCTCATTATGACCGTCTTATTTTTCCATTTATTTTTACCATATTTATACTAGTTGTTGCTGAACTGTCACATTTTCCCATTAACTTACCAACTGTATGAGTGACTGACTGATGCCCACTGCATAAATGTGCATTCCCAAAAAAACAGTAGGAGGTGGTGTACACCTGTAGATAAAGCGATGTCATCGCCCACATACTTATGCATTATTCCTCTTGACCTCCCTGCAGCCTTTGCAGCCTTGACCTCTGGTCACTAGCTCTGCATGGAAGTGGTTTGCATCCTATCCTGAGGGGTGATCTTATCAGGTAACATGAAGAGGAGCCACATCTACTACATTAAGACTCTACACTGGGGTCCCTCAAGGCTCGGTTCTGGGCCCTCTTCTCTTTTCTCTTTACACTTGCTTTCTTACTGATATAATATCTTCTCAAGGCTTTTTCCTACCACTGCAATGCTGAGCTCAACTAGTTATTTCCTTCACACATTCTGACAGGTTAGTTATGTTTCTGCACGTCTGGTTGATCTCTTAATGGACCTGAAGCTGAATCCCAGTAAGACAAAAATGTGCATGCCTTAAAAATCAGTAGGGGGTGGTATACATCTATAGATGAAGCAACGTCATCTCCCGCATACTTACGCTGCGTCCACGTTTATGTTGAAAAAACAGTCATTCCAGAACCTCATAGCAGTACTCGACAAATGACGACATGTACCCACACAAGCATTGTCATGGTGACTGCATTACTGGGAAAAAATGGATTATTATTGGAGAAGAGCTTTAGCAATGTAGATTGTTTATTTAAGGTGGAAAATAGCAGAAGTATGCTCCTTCCATTTTTTTCAGGAAGGTATCCACCAGATTTTTCCTCCTGTTCCCTCTTAAATAGTTTATTTTTGTTAACGCTGAATAAAAAATATATTTGTGCAATATGTCCATTCCAATTTGTTTGTAAACCTCAGGAAAAAAAAATATTGTAATATTTATGATCTATTATAAAAATGTCTTCAAGATTTGTGATGTTATATTTTTACCACATATGTTCCGACTCTTACTGAGCAATCCTCTACTATGGTATTTAAAAAGGCTATAAAAAAGCAGCGCTTCAGCTGCTCATCCTGGTGGCAATATTTTTGGGGGCTTGAGGCTTGTACATCTCGATAAAGTCTGTTCTCGCAGAAAGTAAACAAACATTAAGCAACAGGCCATCAGGTAGATTAAACTGTGAAACACACTCTCCAGCAGATGTGCAGAATCCATCTGTCGTGACAAGCTGTACTGCTAATTAAGGAAGCTGTGATGTTGACTGAATTTCAATGACCGTTCTAGTGGTAGCCAAGTTCCTCCTCACTGCTACAAAACTCAACACAGTATCATCGTACTGACTGCTTTACTGCTGCTCTCACTTCTCACTTCATGATTTTATTTTAGACCAAAAATATCTAAAAAAAGAGGAATTTAACTGTACAAACTTCCTTTGCTGTTAGACGCTAGATAGACTAAGATGTGCTACTGCAGTAACACAAGTTATTGATTAAGCAGTTCTTTAAACTGTTACTTTTGTTCTTCTACTCAAAACGTTTTTGGGAAAGATTCTTTTACTGCAGTCCTTATTTCACCACTGTACTATAGTTTAGGGTATAGGTCAGAAGTCGGCAGCACACAGCTCCGGAGCCACATGCGGCTCTTTTACTGCCCTGTTGTGGCTCCACAGCAGAATTAGATTTGTAGGTAATAATAAAATAATCCTCCTTTACAGTAAAATAAAGCTCTGCTGATCGTTCAACACAGTTTAACAATAAATGGTCTTAAACTCTGGAGTTAATGTAGAACTGCTGATTCACCCTTTAACCCTGAAGGTTGGCACGCAGACTGCTGGTCACCATAGCAATGCAGACAACAGTCTTGCCTAGCTAGTAGCTAACAAAACAGCAAAGAGAGAGATTTAAGATGAATACCGATAATTTGGAGACAAATGGACTTATTTACATTTATAATCACTCCAGCTGGTTTCCTGATACGTTTAATCTGCAACGAAAAACTGTCAAATACTAAAAAGAAGCTGAAGTCAGTTTCTCATTCGCCAGCTTCTTGTTTGAATTTTCCTGTTCCACCTTAAATGGTGCAGCAGTTACATTCTGGCACCTTAGGCACCATTTAAGGTGAAACGGGAAAATTCAAACAAGAAGCTGGAGAATGAGAAGCGACTTCAGCCTCGTTAAAAGCAAACATTGTGGGACATTTGACAAGAAACTGTTCTACTTTTGAGGGAACATTTCCTGCTGGAGATGTGAGAAAAGTGGCTGTAGCTGAGCTAAAGCTTAAAGCAGAGCAAAGTAAGTCTGTGTTTTTGTTTATATTATAGTTTTAGGCTACACTAGCACATCAGCACATGGTGAGACATATTTACATCCAAGATGGCAAAATGGACATAAAATGTTGTGGCTTCCAAGGTGGTTTGATTTTTGTTGAAAGGACAAAATGGCTCTTCTTAACATTTGGGCTGTGACCCCAGGTTTAGGCTAATTTACCAGTCTCTAGTCAGGGGTGGCCAATGGCATCCTATTGTGAACTGGTCACTGCAGTTGTACAGAGTCTTTCTCAGACATGTAAACAAAAAAGTCTGAATTAAGTTGTCTGTTGACTAAATGTAAGGCTACATTTATACAATGATAATCCACTATCTAGAAGATTACTGACCATTTTATAGGGTCTGCATCATTCTACAGTGCGTTAGACAGAGGCTAATTTTTACTATGGAAAGCTGAAAGGAGTCCTGTGTGGAGAGTGAGTGCAACGTCCTCTTAGCAATGTTTTTCCCCAAGCAGTCAAAAATAGTGCACACCATTGTCTGTTACCATTAATTATTTCGCTAATAACACCAGCATACATAGCTAGGGATTCTAGCTGGAAGCTTCCCTGCTGAAAAGACAGAACCAATAGGGTTAAAACCTGATGGTTTTACTTTCCAACAGGAATTGGCTTAATGGTTACCACTGGATGCCACCAGTTTCCTGCAGGACACCTTTAGATCCCATTAGGAAACCATCAAATGTATTTGGAATTAGTCCAAGAACACTAGTTATACCATTAGAGTCCATTACACTGTGATATTAACCCATCAGGAAAATTTTCAACAGGACCTCACTTGCATTCAGACAGGCTAGCCTCAGTGAGCTAATTAGCTAGCTAAGCTAACAATATTCAAACCATTTTTTGAGAAGTCAGGGTGTAAAAAACAAACTTTTCGAAAAATTGCTTTGTCTGATTTAAGTGTGCACTGCCCTTCCTTTTTGGTGATGCTAGTTGTGTAGCCTGCTTGCTAACTATCTTGCTAACAGAATAAAGCAACAGATTTGAGATGGTATTCAGGATTCCACTGAGAAATGGTGAAGGTAAGCTGAAAAGGACATGAACAGTTTTGATGGTTTTTTTGGAGAGTGTAAAGAAAAAACAGAAGAGGACCCAGAACAGAGCCTTGTGGGACCCCAGTGGAGAGCGTTAATGTTGCAAATGTAGCTCCTCTCCATGTTACCTGATAAGAGCAACCCTCAAGATAGGATGCACAACACTTCCATACAGAGCTAGTGACCAGAGCAGAGCAAAGACCATGTCAAAGGTTGACCAGCAAAACCAGCACCAGACCAGCATAAACCAGCACAAACCAGCTGAGACCAGCATGGAATTGATGCTAGTTGAAATAGATGTTGAACTGTTAGCATGAGTGTCAGCTTTGGTAATGTTTAATAAGGCTGTTTTCTAGAAATTTCAATGAGAAAATAAATGGTCCAGGGAACACAGGACCACTTTTAGTTAAGCTTGCTATTAATTAGCTAAAGTTATTAGCATAAAGTGCTAGCTAGCTGGATTTACTGTCTTCATGCCACTGAACTGACATTCTTTTGAAACACCGTTAGCTATTATGCTTTTAAAACTGGAAGTCATGGATTTACAGATTTCTATGGAGCCCTGCTGGTAACAGACCGTATAATAAAAATAATGCATGGCCACGACTTATTAACATGTGGAAACGAGATCCTAATGCGTGGCCATGACTTAATAAGGCGTGGGAACGAGATCGTGCCTTACTAAGTCACGGCCACAACTAAATTATCGTGTTCCCGTGCCTTACTAAGTCATGGCCATGCATTATTTTTATTTATACAGGATGTCACCAGCAGGGCTCCATAGATTTCATCACTTATTTTAACCTCCTCATTTGCTTTGTGGAACTAAATGCTATGATTTTGTTAGTTTGCTACAGAAACGGATTTAAGATAAATGAATACAAGTTTAACTGATAGGTAAATGCAGTGTATCGAGAAAATGACATTTTAGTGACCTTAAAAAAGCGAATGCTGTGTCATGTTGGTTTCCTGTATCAAAAGCAGGCTAAAATGAATTAATTACTTACTGTACTTATTGAAATTATTTTGTCTCTACATTAAATCCCTCTTGGATTGCTGGGTCGAATGGAAAAGAGTAGCGGAAATTAAACTGAAGTGTGTCTGAGGTTTGTATTTGATGAATATTGCTTTTGTTCATCTGACCTGTTACTTTGCTTCACTTCAGTTAGAGAAAAGCAAACTATTTCTGTACATCATGGCTGTTTTTTTTAGCCATCAAACCCTGATGTGACCCAAGAGAAGAAAGAGCGGGATAAACAAACCCAAATGGAAATGAACATAATGGAGAGATTAGAAAGCAGAGACATAACGGAAGCTGAAAGCATAACAACATTATCAAGTTTTACAATAGTCAGTACCTCAGTCAGTGTTTAATGTCCATCATGGCTCAGGCCTTGATGTAAGATATCTTACCCCTTGCGTCTCATTGTGACAGAAAAATGGTAATAATTCAACTCTGTCTGGGCCTGTAAGTGCTAGATGAGTGAGAGGAAGTGGGGAGGGGTTTTTGTCAGATGAAAGGACTGAGAAAATAAGATAGAAGAGTGTCCAGTCACTCCCTCCCTTCCAGCTGACTGCAGTTGTTTTTAGTGCTTTAGCGAAGGTTAGAAGGTTAGAACTAAATTTGTTTGTTTATGTTTGTGTGATTAATAGCAGCCTGTAAATTTATGGCATAAGCAACATGTGAATCTATTAAAAAACTGAAGTCCCGTCACCAAAATACCCTACACCAGGGATGTTATAGAGGAGGAGACCAGTCAATGGTTGAAATATGAATGGCAAAGCTCTTAACGCTCAACATGACATCCATTTATGAGGAAAGTCCTGCCTTTTTAAAAATCAGATTGCTGATTAACCCTTACATGGCAACGATGTCATATACAACATCAAAGGATGTTGTATATAAAAGAATAAGCAGAAACACTGCATGCTACATGCGTCCTTTTGTTCCCGAAAGGCAGTGTTGCTCTGTTCCAATTAGGGCTCCAGTGTAAACCAATAAACTAAAATAAATAAATCCATGATGACAAATCCAACACCAAATCTGTTCTGTGATCATTTATCCATTTTTCAGTATTGAAAAGAGTTATTCTTGTTGTTAGCATGACTGTTGGCCATCCAGTGATGCCTTGGGGTAAGTCTGTCGACCAATCACAGGCTTTGTTCCTGACTTGTCAACCAATCAGAGGCTGTGTTCCTGACTTGTTGACCAATCAGAGGCAGTGTTTCTGACTTGTCGACCAATCAGAGGCAGTGTTCCTGACTTGTCGACCAATCAGAGGCAGTGTTCCTGACTTGTCAACCAATCAGAGGCAGTGTTTCTGACCTGTTGACCAATCAGAGGCTGTGTTCCTGACTTGTCGACCAATCAGAGGCTGTGTTCCTGACCTGTTGACCAATCAGAGGCTGTGTTCCTAACTTGTCGACCAATCAGAGGCAGTGTTCCTGACTTGTCGACCAATCAGAGGCAGTGTTTCTGACTTGTCGACCAATCAGAGGCAGTGTTTCTGACTTGTCGACCAATCAGAGGCTGTGTTCCTGACTTGTCGACCAATCAGAGGCTGTGTTCCTGACTTGTCGACCAAACAGAGGCTGTGTTCCTGTCTTGTCGACTGCACACGTTACCCTTCCCGAAAAAAAAAAAGTAAGACTCTAGCATGCAGCATTCCCCAAATATTATTCTTTTATGTATGACGTCCTTCGATGTTGCGGTCAACACTGTTGACCTGTAAGCATTAAGCTGGTAGTGGGAAAAGCTCTGACTCATTTAGGAGATCTGCATATGCAGTCACCAGAACAAGCTGAAAAACTGTGTTGTTTTGTATTATTTCAGCCAAATGGTGCCAACTATTTACACTGTTTTTGTCAGATTTTATCACCGATTTGTTGTTTAAATGCAAATTTGGTGAGTAGTTTTGGTTTCCCCATATTCAAAGAGAGGGACTGTTTTTCTTGTATGAGTGGAAATAACTGCCCGGGGGCGTTGCCAAGATGACTGTCAAATGGACAGACTTTGTTATAAGGATTTTGACTAAGCCTTTCAAACACTTTTGTAGGAAGTTTTATGCTAAGTAGCTAACAGACGCAGCCAAACTATGCTTACAGAAATAGCAGACTGCTCTCAAGTTAAGCTAAGATCAAATTAGTTCATGCTAGCTACAACATATGTTCAATAGATCAGTTTATGTGAAATCATTTGCTATTAGAACGCAAGTTAGCTAGCAACAACAAAATGATTACACACAGCTAGCTAAGGTTAGCTGTAAATATATTTATTTCTATTTATATACGGTATATATTAATACAGTATGAATCAGTATACAGTTCATGTTTCATTATATGATGTATACGTTTGTTTATATACAGTATTTCAGTTTATGTACAAGAGATGTTAGATTTTATACAGAGCATATCAGTGTACATACAGTATACATCAGATTATATACAGTATATATTGGTGTATATGAGTGGAGTGGTTGCTCAACTTTTCAAATACAAGCAAGCACAGAATATATTTCAAGATCACAGAACATATTTCAAGATGGCAGCAGGGATTCATGAGTGGTGTAAACTGATTGGTTGTTAGGGGGTTGCCAAGTGGTTGCTAGCAGTTTTGAAAAATGAATGGGAGTCTATGGTAGGAAGGAGGGATTAAAAAACGACACAGAGGGGTGCGGGTCAGTATGGCTGTGCAGTAGAGTTTGAGGACCTGCCCTGAGTGAAATCATGCAGGTTCATGGCTGTCAGGCAAAAAAATAGTAGGCCTTATGAGGGGGCAAAAATGAATGGGAGTCTTTGGGAAAAACAAGGGATGAGGAAAAAATGACAAACAGATAAGTGCGGGTCAGAACAACATTGGATTCGTGCTTGGTCAAGCAGAAGTACAGTAGATGGACGTGCAATTTTTACCCCATTCATTTCTATGGGAAAAATCGTAATTTAATGAAGATTCTACGCAAACCATACGTCGGATCAAGAGGCTTTATACAAGCACACCATTCCCGATCAGACCGAACATTCCGAAGTAGGAACGGTGTCGATATCTTGAAAACTGCAGGACGAGTTAGCGGACAAAAATCTGGCAGAAAAATAGGACAAAAAAGAACAACTAAGTGGGAATAACAGTCAGAGGTTTGAATGGAGGTAAAGGCACCTACAATAAAGCACATACAGTCCTGAATAAGACTGAGGAAGATTTGAGTCTCCCTCCCCGTCCTTCCAAAGCACTGTGATGTGTTGAGAAGATGGAAACTATTCATCAGTAATGACCTCAAAAAGGACAGTTTCAGCAAAAACAGCCCAGTAAAGTGACCTTGAGCTTCCATTTCAGTGAAGCTTTTTTCCGAAGTTTCTCTATAGAACTCTCAGCCTCTCTGATCCCACGACTTTCCCCCCATCAAACTGCCTCTTTGGATATTATTTCCCGCTCCGAATCCATCTCCACTTTAATAATTTCCTTGAAATATGAAGTCCTTTGAACATGTTAATTATGGCCATGACACCTCCGCGTATTATGGAAGGAAACTTCTCCAGGCAGAGTAGTTCATTATCAGTAATGTCATGCTTCTAATGAAGGAGGGCCATAGCATAAGGCACCCGGTGATGTACGTCAAGTAGGCCTGCTTAGCAGAAGTAATTATGAAAGAAATGTGTTTAAGGTTAGAAAAGGCACACAGAAGAAGCAGCTTTAAAGATGGGATTTTTTACTTTTTGTGTTCTGTGTTTTTTAAGGTCAATTTTGATTTCAAATCCAGATTTCTCTGTTTTTTATTTGGCATTAAATTATATTTTGTATCAACCTTATTTAATGTTCCTGTAAGCACTTTATATACTTGTGTTGAAAAGGTGCTGTGTAAATAAAATGTAAAAATAAAATGCAAATAAATAAAAGGCAGTTGATATGATGTATGGGGTTGTTTACTGGGTAGTTTTTAAGGGGAAGCTACATGTTGTTGAAACTAAATGGGAGTCCATGGGAGGAATGAGGGATGGAAAAACAACACATAGAGGAGAGCGGGTCAGTATGGCTGTGGATTAGAGCTTAGGTCTTTGCCCTGAGCGAGGACATGCAGTTTGGTGGCTGTCGGGCAAAGAAGTAATTGGGCTTGTGAGGTGGCAAAATTGAATGGGAGTCTATGGGACAAACTTTAATTTTACTTAATAAAATTACTTAAAACAGGTAAAAGATTTCTAGAAATAAGTTAAATAATAAGTGCACAAACCATCTCAAAATAAGAAATATTAGATATATATATCGACTAGAATGAGATAATTTCACTTGACAACATACTATTTTTTGCAGTGTGTGGTCTGATGAGTCAACTTTTCAGATTGTTCATGGAAATAATGGATGTTGTGTTCTCCGGCCCAAAGAAGAAAATCCAGATTGTTACCAGCATAAAATTGAAAAGCCAGCATCTGTCATGGTAATACAGGGTATTAGTGGGTAACTTGCAAAACTGTGAAAGCACCATTAACACCGAAATGTTTCTACACATTTTGCAAGATATGCTGCCTTCTAGATGACATCTTTTTCAAGGACATCTATGCTTATTTCAACATGAAACCAAGTCATGTTCTGTATATGTTACAACAGCATGGCTGTGTACTCAGAGAGTGCAGGTACTAGACTTGCCTGACGGCAGTCCGAAATGTCTTGGGTCTGTTCCTTTTTTCAATTCAATACAGATCAGTATTTACACATCAAAAAACACATTGTCCCAAGTTGCATGAAACATAATTACTTTCCAAAATGAGTTACACATTTTTAATTGTACGCAACACAGTCAGAAAGACTGGCAACTAATATTTGTCATATACCACATCATTCTGGCTATCATCTACAATGTGCTGTATAGCCTAGGAGATACATCTCTGTATCATTTTTATGTCAAGAGGAGAAAATTAATAACCCAACTACACAGATCACAATTTAGCAGTTATGCAGAACAAATCGTCCCCTTGGAATTATACGGTTCTATCAGTGTTCTAAGCAGTTCTGAGATGTTGAGCTTCAAAGATTTTGCATACTAAATAGCAAAACTGACATGTGGAACACAACTCTTAACACAATAAAATGACAAACATCTAAATGTATAATATCAAAATCCTATCAAATTTGTAAATGAGGTTTTGAAACAGGTCAAATGCAGACAGAACCTTCTAATCCAAAGAACTCATGTTCTGCTTGGAACAATAAGGTTCTATCTGGCAAAACATGGAAAGGAGGAAAAATTTAGAAGCTATGATGAAGGAACAAAGTGTTTTTTTATTTGTTTGAAAACAATATAAAATAAAATTTATTTACAAAAATTAAATGTGTTGTTGAGTATGTATGAGAAAGTTAAATCTAATGCTTTCTCTCCATTTTTGACAAAATTTGAAAATACATGTTTTCCTCTACACTGTATGTACATTTCTTGATGAATGGACTAAAAGAAATTACCTAGAATGACTTGGAAAAAAGTCTGATTCCACTGATTTACATTAAAATTAAAGTAGGTTTTTACCTTCTCCTGTAAAGTTACCACTTTGGAGAAACAAGGTTTTGTTCCGAGAAGAGCAATTTATTTGTATTATTTATTCATTTTTATTACTTATTTCTTGTTTTAGGACAGATCATCTTTTTCTTATTCATAAAAGCATTGCAGGTTAAGTATGAAGGTCAGTGCTAAATATTTTTGTTCAGTGCAGAGGTCAGTTTTAGGTAGGAATTAGTTTAAGTTTCCTTTAGGTTAGACAGTGACCAGCCACTGTAATACACTGTGCCAGCAAGTAAGTGTAGCAGGTCAGTATAAAGGCTGTATGAGGTTCTGTTTTATAACAGAAATTTGACTCTAATGAGCCAAAATGTCTTATTTTGGGAGAAAGAAGAAAAACAAAAGATGGACGAGTTAATTAAATGAATGAATTTATGTTGTTCATGTTGTAATTAAGGCCCCATTGATTCACGTTCACTATTTAATTACCTTTATGGCTTACTATTTATAAAGTTTCAGACAATAAGACTTTTCAAAGAACTGTAAGAAGACAGGCAGAGTTTCAGCAACATGTTTTCATGTTTCATAAAGTTTTATAAACTTTTCCTGCAGTCACTGAGCAGAGCGGTGACATTGCAAAGAAGCAGAACCTCATTGGTCCTCTTGTGTGCATTCAAAGTGCTGATTGGCTCACAGATAGAACCTTATAGAACTACGTTAGAGTTTGACTTTGGAGACAGAACCTTTGTGTTCTCTAGATAAAGAGTCCAAAAATGCACATAACTTAAAAAAACCTCACATAATGTTAAGAAGTCACAGAATAAGAATATTTTCAGTCAGTTTGACAAAAACGTCAAATAGAGCCTTTTAATTCAAAGGGGATGAAATGCACAAGTAGCCCACTCAAACAGCTGTCATGCTAACGTTAGCTGGCAGTTTACCTAGCTGGTTAACTGGTTGCCAGCATATAAGCAACATTATTCCAAGAAACCATCTTCTACTTTACTGTCTCCTTCATGAGGAGTTGATAGAAATCATTTTGTTTCATGTATGATACATTATCTGCATTTTGATTGGCTGTTTAATGAAACGTTTCATAAAGCAGAAACAACCACGGCTGTTGCAACTGAGGTTTCCTGACAGATTTACAATGTTAATCCAGCCTCAAATGGAGTAAAACATTCATAAAATCTTTAAATTATATAAGCCAGCATTCCGCCTGTAAGCAAGCTGATTCCGTTTGTTTTCCTATAAGTAAACATGAACATTAACAAAATCCCCCATCAACAAAGCAAAACAGAATTATACAAATGTTATCTCTGGTTCAGGCCATCAAAGAGAATACCAGTCATGTTAAATGTGAAATGTTTTTCCAATGTGTTCTGCCAAAGTAGACTTTTTTAGCCCCTAAGCTAAAAGATAATAAACAGATAAAGTTTAAAATATGCAACAGTTCTGCAAAACACCGAAACCTGGGAGCGCTGATTGTTGTTGAAGGAATAGAAAGTGTCCATGTTGAGACATTACGGCTCACAGTTAGCACACAATAATGACCCATTTGAGCCTAACTAATGTCCTCCTGCTTCACGCGGCCCAAATGCTGAGCGTAACGGTCATTACTGCTCATGAAATTTCTCTCTTTATGTTGGTGCTTTGCTAAAAGGTCAGCGTGCGGACTTTATGGACAATCTGTCATTTCCATTCTCATGAATGACTGCAGAAAGTAACGCTCTACAAAGTGGAGATCTGCAGATCTGGAATGCAACAAATTACTAATATTCTTATTACAGTACTTAAGTACACTTTTCCTCGAAACCATGTGTTTTTTGAGTATAACAGACGTCTGTAGTCGACTCATGCCAATTCTGGTTCTAAGCTGGTTTATCTCTATGGGAAAAATGGCTGACGTTTTCAAATACTGATCCAAACCCAATATGTTTTGCAACCTCTGAATTATGACGTTGATAAAGAGGTGAAAAATGAATGTTGCTACATGTAAGATAACACTGATGTGCTCTGAATTGTGGCAGCCTCACCAAAATATCCCCCACAAACCAGTTAAATGTGCTAGTTAAGTTGCTTTGGCAGGTTTAGGCTACATTTCAACTAGCTGTTATTGTTATAAAGTGCAAGCTTGCTTTAGCGTCACACGTAGCTGTCTTCAAATTCTGACTGCTAAAAGATTTTGTACTTCAGAGGAAAGTAGCTGCAGCTAATTTTAACATTAAAGAACCAGTACAAATATCAAATTAACACTTTTTTTTCAAATGTACACTTTTACAAACTGTAACAATAGCCACGTTCACATGCAGCCTGATAATCTGTTAATAATCCGACTAATAGCTCAATCGGAATAGAACACGTCCATGTAAACACCTCAATCGGAATAGACTAGTCCGATTGAGGCCATTCAGAAAACAATTTCTATCTGATTGAACGAGGTGGGTAATCCTGTAAATAATCCGTTAAACAGAAGAATAATATCCGTGTAAACGCCTGAATCCGATTACATCCCAATCGGAATGTGTAAGTATGTTCTGCGCATGTGCGTCGCGTCATGGCGAAAGTTTATAACATTCAACATGGCGGAGCAGAAACTGGTCTGCAGAGGAGACGAAGTTTATGCTCTGATCTTTAAAAGACGGCGGCGGGACGGACGTCCAGCTTATGTGTCTCAGAACACGACGTCTTCCTCTCGGCCTTCTTTAATAAGGACATGTGAAGGACGTTTTCCTGAGTCTGACATCATTTTAAAGTGATTAAAAACACAAGCGCGCCAACTGGAAACTCATCTCACGCGGACTGGACCTCACGTGATGTTCGCTGTCATGGTAACGTTTACTCTAAGCGCTACTCCACGCATGCGCGTCATTTTGCATCGGATTACTTTTAGTAAGCATGTAAACGAAGATTTTCCATCAAATTGTTGAATAGTGTGCATATAAACACCTCAGTCTGAATCTGTAATCCGATTGTATTCAATCGGATTGGCAAAAATCTTTGCATGTAAACACAGCCAATGATCAGTAGAAACCATTGTAATGTAAATGTCCACCGGTCCATTCAGTCAACTTTTGACCTGGGAAAGCAGTTAGCAAGCTGGCTAACTTACCTTGGCTAAACAGCTACTGTGTTAATTTCTTTTTATTTCTGTCATTTCAGAGTAAGAAGCATTCCAGCTTGTTAAACCTAAAGCTGTAGCTCCAAAGTGGTGTTTGTTAGCTAGCTACATTCAAGGCATGCTAATAGGTTAGGTTAGACATGTAAATAGGTTACCCTACTGTTACAAATGAGTAAAATGTTGAACATTGGATTTTCTTCTGTATCGTACTCCTTAAATAATTTTCTTCAGTAATATATTTGTACCAAGTGAACGATCACTACAAAGAGCCAGTTTCCGCTGCAGGGGGCCATGCCACCAAGGACCTCTCTGCCATCTCCCACTGCCTATATGGCACTGCACCAGTCCTCCATACAGGACCTTGCAAGTGGTGGGCACACATGGTCCCCCCACATTGCCTTTTTGGGCTGAGCCCAGCCGGGTTATGTGAGATACCTGGCCACTAGGCGCTTGCTGAGGAACACTACCCCCAGGCCTGGCTCCAGGGTAGGTCCCGGTAACCCTCTCCCGGGCAGGGTACACAATTTCTTGTGTCCTTTAATCATTGAGGATTTTGGATCAAGTTAGTCTGGGTCTGATCAGGATGCCCCCTGGCTGCCTCCCAGTGGGGGTTTACCAGGCGCTGCCTACTGGGACAAGATTTGAAAGGAATTTGCCATGATGACCAATTTTCCATCGCAGACTTCCAAAGTGAACATACTTGTGTGCAGGTATACTTGCCACTGACGGCAAAGCTGGTGGACCACTGACACTTTGCCCAGCGTTTTCTGGGTGGCCCACCGGTGGCTTTGCAGAATATTAGACAAAATTCCACCTATCATTGCTCGTTTTCCACTCACAGTCCAATTTACTGATTTTTCCTTCCTTCATTTCTTTAGTTATACTTTATAAATTAGTTTAGTAAATAATTTTAATCCAGCACAGAGTCAGCAACATTTTCTATGAAATCGTTTTACGTCAGACCTAGTCATTATTTTTTTATGATATTTGTATTTTCCAAAATAAAAGTCTCTGTGCATTTAAAATCTGTTTGAGAAGATTAAAAACTAGTTAGAGTTTGTATGCAGGACAGTAATCTGGGTGGTCCGAGGGTGGGCCAGCAGTGGCAAACAGTCAGCAGGGTGCTGACCTCATCAAGCCAGCAGACCGATATATGCTCGCTGTCTGGTTACTGGCTTTTCGCCACGAGCATCTGTTTATGTGAGCGTTACGGGCTTTCCCCTTTATATTTTAACCAGCGACTGGTCTCTTGCAACTCTCTCTATCTCTGTCTACACTCCCACAAATACATAATTATCTGATATTATCATGTTCATTGTTGTGCCGTTACTCATTCCGCAAGGCGACGCGAACTACAAACAGTGTGACTGCAGCTTTACACTCGGGAATTACTTTTAATACCATTAACTCAAAGTGCTTTTGAAGGGAACAAGACACTTAAGAATATGAGATGACTTCAGGCTGTGAACACTCTGGGTGAAGTGAAACCATGAGCTTGATTTTCATCCAGGAACATTGTGTTTTTCGGCTCTTTATTCTCAGAAAAATGGAAAAATACTGATAATTACAGCTCATGGTGTGATAATGATATGTGTGTGTGTGTGTGTGTGTGTGAGAGAGAGAGAGAGAGAGAGAGAGAGTGTATGAGTGATCACTTTTAAGAACATTTCAAGCTCCTCAAGTTTAAAGTTAGAGAAGTTAAAGTTCAAAATTCTTAAATAATTAATTAATTCATTATTATGTTCGGGATGAGCTGATATTTTCATTAGTTGCTTTACAACTTTATAACAGAATGTCTAATGTTTCTAAGGCGAGTTTGGCGTCTCTCTCTAGTTATTCATCAAAACGTTTCTGTTCTGAGCTTTTTATGCTTCAGTCTAGAGCCTTAGAGTTGTTGTATCTATACAACTTCTCCCCCTCTATGTTCTGCATCCACCAGTGGTGCAGTGGTGTTTGGATAGGTGGGCATGCTGTGCCTTTTCAGGGACCCCTATCCCAACATGTTTGCATCCTTCCGTCAAAGTGGATTAAAGCTGCCTGCGAGTGCGAAAAGGAAAAACCAACTTCTAAGGCTGAACTTTGGAGGTGTAAAAATGTGGAATGGAAAAAACATTAAAAGTGAAGCGATGCTGAAATAAAACGATGTTATATTTAGTTGTTGAGGCTTCTGTGTAATGTTCTGTTATTATAAGTCTTCTGCTTTTTTCCTGACACTAAAATGAATAACTGAATAGCCATTTAACTGGAACTTACATAAATGACTTCTGTACAATACTGTTTATATCAAATGTGAACACTGAAAATGTAATAAAAGACTTAATGAGAGAATTAAATTGTATAATTGTCACGGATTCTCCCTTTGTCCCTCTCAGTGTGTCTTTCGTCCCCTCTATGGTAGCCATGTGCTTTTGTTGTTGTTGTTCTGTGTCTCCTCCCTGGTACTGCCCCTTGTTATCTGTTCCACCTGCCTGTGCTCCGCCCCTCATTAGTACAGGTGTTTCTCGTTTCCCCTCTGTGTTTATACCCCTGTGTTTGTTCACTCTCTGTCTTGCATTGTGGATGTTATCTTGTTTGCTTGTCTCTTGTAGTTTGGTTTTGTTTTTGTCATGGACTCTTTCCTTCAAACCTTCACTTTGGACTCTAATTTCAATAACAGTAACTCGCATTTGCATCCTGCCTCCATGCCTCCACCGTTACAATAATGAATCGCTAAATGGATTTGTCGGCTGTTGGGCTGTGGGTGTTACTGTCATTGGTATCATTAAAAAATCAAATAACTTTTTTGCTGCATTCGCTTAATTCTTACAGTAATGCCGTATATTAGCTAGCTAGCATCATCAGTGACTGTAAAGCATGACGGCAAGACAAAAAACAAGCAGAAAACAGCTCGGATGATTGGATGAATGTGAAGTCTTGATCGAATCAAAGTCAAGCACAAAATATAAGCTGTGTCCCAATTCAGGGGCTGCGTCCTCCGAAGGACGCAGTCTATGAGGGCGTGTCCTTTGAAGGCTTCGTAGACCCGCGAAGGCTGAACCGAAATGAGACGGTCTGCTCTATGGCGGATTTCCTGCTTGTGTCACAGCACCGCTGTTCCCGTCCTTAACGCTGCATCACAAAACGCTGCTTCTATCATGTTCTTTTAAAGTTCCTTAAAGATGCAGCCGGAAACTTTGATTTTAGTCTTTTTACTTTTCGTTTATTAGAGCTGGAGATGCTTCACCGCCAGCACCTGCATGTTATTGTAAGTTTTGCTTCAGGCCACATTGTTTTTTTTTAAACATTTGTATCGTTAGCTATTCAACTCAGTTTAAACCCAATGCTTACTTTAAAAACCCAAAGAACAAATGCACTAGAACTAATAACCTGTACTTAACAGACACAAATTTCTTGAACATGCTACAGTATTATTGCCTTTTCTGTGTTTTAGAGTATATAGGAATTCTATCAATGTTTTTTATGTTTTAGATTTATAGACATGTCCATTTCATTATGTGTGTCTTGGTTGTTGCTGATCTCTCAAATCAAATTTCAAAATAGAAAACAATGATAATATAAATAACTGTGCACATTAAAAACTAAAGTACATGTCCTTTTTATGTGCATAGTCTTTAAATATGAATACACATTTGAATATACATTCCATTTAAAGACTTGCTTTATCCTGCTAGTAAACGCCCACACTCCTAAAATACGGTGCTCAGTCAAAGGCAGTTTCCATAAGAAATGAAGTGTTTGATGTTGACAAAATTCACATCTAACTGCCACAAATGATGTCATAGACATTACATACAGACTCACATAAGCTGTGTCCCAATTTCAATGGCTGAGTTCTTCAAAGGTTACATTTGAAGGCTGATAGTGTCACAGTGGCGTGACTAGACTATGCCATTTCGAAAGCTCTTTTATACAAGGCCAAGAAATGTGTCCTCCTTTTCCATGGCAACTTAGAATTCAACGGGTGGATCCTTCGCCAGCCAACATATCCTGAGGTTCCTTGCATGCCGGCAAGGATTCGAGAACATGGCGACGGCTGAGGAGACACTTTAAATATAAGTATTGGGGTTAAACTGAGTCGAACAGCTAACGAGACAAATGTTAAAAAAAAGTCAGTGTGGTCTGAAGCAAAACTTATGCTAACATTTCGTTTTGTTTTAGGGAGCAGGAGCCGACATCCAGCTCTAAAAAAATGAAAAAAAATAAAATGCAAGTTTCCAGCATCCATCTTTAAAGAACTTTAAAAGATCTCAACGAGAGGCGTTTCATGACGCAATGGTAAGGGCAAGACCAGCGGTGCTGTGATGCAAACAGGAAATCCGCCGTAGAGCAGACCGTCTCATTTCAGTTCAACCTTCGCAGGTCTACGCAGCCTTTGAAGGACATGACTTCGTAGACCGCGCCCTTCGAAGGATGCAGCCCCTGAATTGGGACACACCCATACATACTAGCACAGATATACACACGTTAGCAACCACCTGGGATAACATAGCGATGGCTAAGCAACAGCTTAGAAGCTTCCTGGGATTTCATATTAACAGCTTTGCCAAGCATGCTTAATGTTGGCTTCCCCTTTTAGTTTTTATCATTAAGGCCTAAAAATAAGTCTTGAGCCCGCCCCCTAAATCAGCCCCCTCAGAGGTGGGTAAATGCATTATACCTACATACGCGCCACTACACATCCTATTTCTGCTGAGCTTTGAGCGCCCCATGTGTCTTGTTCACCTTGACGGTGTGTAATGTACCCATTCTCACCCTGAGCCATAATTTACTCCCTCCACATGCTCCAAACACTATTTGTAGCCATAATGCACTCCATGTAAGTGTTCTAAACACTATTCATTAAACAGAGATAGCGCAGCTCATGCGGGGCAGTAACATGTTATCACATTGTTCCAGCGTGCCCCAGCGCACACACCATAAAGACAGCTATTTAAATGCAAATTAGTCAAACAGATATGTCATTAGTGTCGTTACCTATGGCCAACGCTGCTCCAGCGCCAGCAGCACTCTTAGCTCGGCAGTGCTAATTCACAGCGCTCTTTTGATGAATGTAAGTGGCATTTAGAACCCCTTTCGCCTGGAGGATGCCCAAGGCTCCATCTGACCTTTACGATCAGGACCAAAGACTCCACCGGTTTAAATGTTAACGCAACAGTTTTCTAAACTGCACTTCGTTTTTAATTTCCGCGCTGCTGCGCCGATCGAGCGTAGCACATTCTTGTGAAATGTAGTGTATAATTACAAAGGAATCAATGAGGAACTGCTGCAAATGACAGGCCAGTATAATCAGACATCAGAGAGTTTCAAATTATAGGGATAAGTACACACTTAAAAAGTTCTTTAGAAAAGGCACTGGTTCTATTTAGAGTTCTTTTCCTTGTAAGATGATTCTTCAGACTGATAGAGAAGTTCAGAAGGCAACAACAGCAGAACACTTTTTGGTGCTATATAGAGCCCTTTTCAAAAAGGTTCTGCATAGAACCAAACACGTTATCCATCAATCCGAAGAACCATTTCGCGATGCAAAGAAGCATTTAAGCATGCAAACTGTTCCATATAGAACTCATGGTCCTATTGTCTTTACTAAAGAACCCTTTATTAGTCCGCATGTCGGATGAGGGAGAAATGGGCAGGCATGAAGACCTGAGTGACTTATATGGTTCTAAATAGAACCACGGCTTTACTAAAGAACCCTTTAGTAGTCGACATGTCAGATGAGGGAGAAATGGGAAGGCATGAAGACCGGAACGACTCAGACAAAGAACAAATTGTTATGGTCAGATGACAAGTCAACGCAGACAGTGCCTTTGCTGACCCCGGTTCACAGTCAAAAGCTCCTACAATGGACATGCAAGTGTCAGGACTGGACCTTGGAGCAATGGAAGAAGATCACCTGGTCTGAGTCCTGGTTTCTTTGACACCACATGGACGGCAAGGAATGTGTGCGGCGTTTACCTGGGGAAGTGACGCACCAGGATGCACTGTGGGAAGAAGACAAGCCGGTGAGGGTGCGTGATGCTCTGGGCAATGTTCTGCTGAGAAACCCTGGATTTAGAGAAACCCTAAAAATTACGGACCAGGTACACCCCTTCTCGATGATGGTGTTCCCCGATGGCAGTGGTCTCTTTCAGCAAGACGCACTCTGCCACACACATATTTGGGTGTTGCCCTGGCCACTAAGCATCTGTGGAATATAAGTGGGATGTACACCAATCAGGCATATCATTATGACCACCTCCTTGTTTCTACACTCATTGTCCATTTTATCAGCTCCACTTACTATATAGGTGCACTTTGTAGTTCTACAGTTACAGACTGTAGTCCATCTGTTTCTCTGATACTTTGTTAGCCCCCTTTTACCCTGTTCTTCAGTGGTCAGGACCCCCATGGACCCTCACAGAGCAGGTACTATTTGGGTGGTGGATCATTCTCAGCACTGCAGTAACACTGACGTGGTGGTGGTGTGTTAGTGTGTGTTGCGCTGGTCTGAGTGGATCAGACACAGCAGTGCTGCTGGAGTTTTTAATCACTATGTCCACTCACTGTCCACTCTATTAGACACTCCTACCTAGTCAGTCCACCTTGTAGATGTCAAGTCAGAGACGATAGCTCATCTGCTGCTGCACAGTTTGTGTTGGTCATCCTCTAGTCCTTCATCAGTGGTCACAGGACGCTGCCCACAGGACGCTGTTGGCTGGATATTTTTGGTTGGTGGACTATTCTCAGTCCAGCGGTGACACTGAGGTGTTTAAAAACTCCAGCAGCACTGCTGTGTCTGATCCACTCAGACCAGCACAACACACACTAACACACCACCACCACATCAGTGTTACTGCACTGTAAATGCTCTGCAGGGTGGCTAATTCAGAAGGAAGCCAAATAGCTAGTGTCACTTCTAGGAAGCTGAGTATCACATCTGTAGGGGGAATCTCCAATGGATACATGACATATTTGTGTAATGCATGCTGGGTATTGTAGTGAGAGAACACTGACGGATGAAATCACAAACAATACTGAGGGATGCAGTGATGCACTACAGAGCATTACAGCCTGACGAATGACATATTAAATGCCAGCTTTAGGCTGGACTGCTCCTTTAATGACCACAGAATGATCCCTCACCCCACCTCCAATATGAATACCAAGCTGCCACTGCTCACCAGCACCCCCTGCTGGACAAAAGCATCACTGTTCAGCTCTGAAGCCTGACGTGAAGAATCGTTCCCCAATGAACAATGAGGCGTTTATAAAAGTCTCGCCCATAAAGCCATTGTACTATGCTTTATTCTCATCTCGCCTCCGATGCTTAGGACCTTAATGGACGGACTGGTAATTAAATCTATAACTCAGGAGCTGCGATCGGAGAATAATGAGAGTTTATTATCTGGCCTGTGGGAGAATAGCATGCAGCTGTCTTGCTTAAACAATTAACTTGATGGAATTAAAGGTTAAACCCACATCTACTCACAGTTTGCCTTTTTTCCAGCCTCCATTTTCATCTCTTTCATCATGATGATCAGTAAATCACTGGGGGAAAAAAACAGTCCCAGTGGATTTGTTTTCCTCCTTGTTGTGGACAGTTATTTATTTTTGCAGCTGAAAAACTGAGCTGCTATCAGCCATTCAAACTTATTTCAGTTCTGACAGATTTTAGCTGCTGCGACGCCAGAAATAATGTCTTAGTTAAAGAGGCCTAAAACTAACGTATAATGTTATTTTGTTATTTGTCATGATGTAATATTCTGTAGTGCAGTGTTTGTTTTTGTTTATTGCTTTGTTAAGTTAATAAAGCTTTATTATCCATTTCTGGAACTTTGTCTTTGGCTAAACTAGAATGCACAGGATAAATAAAACATACAATATACAAAAATGCAACATATTTAAGCAGCAGAACAGGAGAGGAAGTGTGTTATCACGAAATAACATCACGGCTGTGATTTGGTGATGTTATTGGCGATAACACACTCCTCGAGTGTTCTGTTGCTTTTATATGACAGTTAAATAAATAAAGTAATAAATTAATAAACTGGGCCGTGAACGCGGCGTTTAATATGTTTTAATGTTCGCAGTTCCTTCACCAAATTATAGTTCCTTAACAAGTAGCTTGTTGCTACGTCAGAGTAACAAGCTCCGCCCACTCGCTGCACAGCCAGCAGTTCGTTCTCCAGCTCCGCACAGACCAACTGACCGTTTGGGAATTTAGTGTAGTCTGATCTTCAGAGTCTGACCAAATCAGCTGTCGGTCAAATGTGATCTTAAAGGTGTCCGTTTTCTGTTTGTGGCAAAGTAAGAAGTAAAAACGTTCAAATGGCTTGAGCGTCTCCTACAGCTGTCAAAGTCATTGCTTAGCAACAGCATCTCAGCGGAGTGATAGTGTTTGTGAAAAACCCGAGATGTTATGGTGAAATATCAGCAGAGTTAGAACGCTTCTCAACCAATCAGGTTGCGTGGCCACAAGTTTTGTATAAAAGAACACATACAAGCTTCAGACACACCACTAATCAGATACAGTCCTCAGAAAATGATGTGAGAATATGGAACTAAAATGAGATTTTATCAAGTAAATGAATAACATAGGAACCCCTCAGGAAAATTACATAAAGGAATAAAATAATTTTTAAAACATTTTTATGGTCTACCCTCTAGCGCCGTCCTGAAGTGACCAGATCAAACTAGAAACGGAAAGTTTGTGAACTTTAAGTTGGCTTGACGAGGTACAGTAGAGAGTATCTATAGTAATGACTTGTTGAAGGTAGTGTGTCATTTACACACTGACATATTATATGTGTTATTTAAAGAGATTATTTTCATTGTTTGCTTGTTGAAACACTGAAATATACATGCTATGGTATTGCTAGGTGGTTGCTATGATGTTGGTGGTTGCTAGGGTGCTAGTTGTGGAACAGAGGTAAATCTGCTGGGTGTTATAGTTGGCTGGTAATGTCAGAGCTGGTTTATGAGGAGTGTGGCCTCTTCTTATTTCCCCAATTCTGTCAAAAACATGCCCGCAAAACGCCAGAGGGCACCTGCAAGTGAGTCCTCAATAAATGGGGCTGAATTGAGCTAAACGGCTAAAAATGAAAAGGTAAAACAGTTTCTAATCTCTCGCCCAGAACTTTCCTTTCATTTTAGACAGTAGAAGGATGCATTTCACTAAAAACGCAAAGAAAACTCACCTGTGTGTTTAATTTTTTCTACAGCAAACGGGTTTTGGGCAGCAGAAAGTTAGCATTACTGCTACTGAAAGCTGATTGGCGAGCAGATCAGCTCATTGGCTGTTTGCACTCTGATGTCGTTCTAAACTCTAAAAGAGTTTAAAAGCTCTTAAAAATGTAACAGCAGCGTTTATGCTGTTCTGTGTTCAGGAAATGATTGTATTCTTTTACATTAAAACTGTTTAAGCATTTATAAACTATGATTTTGCTCAAATCCTCCATCTTAACCCATTCATACTGGACTCGCTCAGGAGCGCCCTCTAGTGTTTGAGATGCCCAGAAGACATTACAGAGTGATAATTCTCCTCCATACAATTTCTCTGGTATTGTGTTTAGATGGTTAATAGGGAGTTGCTAGGTTACTATGTTATTCCAGGTGGTTGCTAAGGCATTGCTGGACCAATACTATGTTATCTTAGGTGGTTGCAAAGGAGTTGCTAGGCCATTGCTGTGGAATAAATGTGGCTGCTAAGGTAATCCTGGACTTGATACTACGTTCTCCTAGATGGTTGCTAAGGAGTTGCTAGGCCGGTGCCATATCATTCCAGGTGGTTGCTAAGGTGTTGCTAGACTGTTGCTGTGGTATCCCAGGTGGTTGCTTAGGTGTTGGTACGGGATGCTTTGGTATCCAAGGTGGTTGTTAAGGTGTTGCCTGACCACTGTGATGTTATTTCATGTACATGTCAAAATTAATGCAGCAACAGCTTTGAGAAACCATATTATTAAAGAAGACTAAAAGGCAGAAGTAGCTGCTTTTTTGTCCCTGCATTAAAGGGTTAATGTAGAAATGACAAAGTTAGCTTCTCACCTTAAAGCTGTACAGACCACAGAGAAACAATTAACAATGCAGCAACCAACCTACATTTAAAACCTCCGCTTTTGCAATAATCATTTGCTCAGTTGCAATTACGCAGAAGTGATTATACTAACATTAAAAAGCAATAACAGTCCTATGGATCAACATTATGTGCCCATCATAGCACAGATAAAGCTGACGATCCCTCTGTGGCTCCTGAGCCGGCCACGTTGCCAAGCTCTAAGAAAGCCAATTAATCAGCGATATCCATTACAAACTAACGAAGCCCAACAGTAATTAATCTGGCTGGATATAAATGTTGAGATAACAAGGAGAACATAGACGGAGAGCTTCAAAGACGTACTGCGGGGATGACAGCACATCACAAGCCGCAATTACAGAGGAAAGAAAAACTAGAAAAAAATACCCGGCACCAATGAATATGTCAAAATCTGATATTCAGATTTTTCTGAATAAAGCTGCCGCTGTTCAACTTCAATCAGACTGATTTCTTTCTCTAATCAGATTTAGCTGTCAGGTGAGAGCACACTCAAGTGAGAACATTCAGATAATTTCCAAAAAATTGGATTGGGTTTGATAGAAAAAGGTTTGTATTTTACATTTTATTTCTTTCTCTCTGAAGTCCACTTATAACTTTTATGTACCATAAAATACATTTTAACATCACCATTTACTGACCTGTCTTTATCCCTTAGAATTAAACAGGCTGTTTTATGTTACTGTGTCTTTAAGGCTGATACATTATATGACCAAAAGTAACCCCTACAGTGTGTCCCAATTCAGGGGCTGCGTCCTTCGGAGGCTGCATTTGAAGGCCGATTGCGTCACAGCGGTGCGACTAGACTGTCCCGTTTCAAAGCCTCCTTCATATGCGGCAGAGAAATGTGTCCTTCTTTTCCATGGCAACCAAAGATCCAACGGGTGCATCTTTGGCCACCCAACAATGAAGCGTGCAATGAAGTGAACGGTGGCTGAAGAGTACACTTTTAAATATAAGTTAAATATATATAAATATAAGTATTGGGTTTAAACTGAGGCGAATGGCCAATGATACAAATATTAAAAAAAAACAAAAACAAAAAAAAACAATCTCATCAGTAACTGGTGGCAAAGCATCTCCAGCTCTAACTAAAATCAAAGTTTCTGGCTCCATCTTTAAAGAACTTTAAAAGAGTGGTGTTCCCGCCCTTACCGTTGCGGTGCTGTGACACAAACAGAAAATCCGCCGTAGGGCAGACCGTCTCATTTCGGTTCAGCCTTTGTGGGTCTAAGCAGCCTTCGAAGGACACGCCTTGGTAGACCATGTCCTTCAAAGGATCCAGCCCCTGAAATGGGACACACTCCTAATCACTGAGCTCAGTTGTTTTAGACACACCCATTGCTAAAAGGTGTATAAAATGATGTACAAAGCCATGCACTCTCCACAAACAAACATGACCAGTAGAAAATCTGGCACTGTCAAAGGATGCCAGCTTTGCCACAAGAAATATGGTGAATTTTTTGCCCTGCTAGATCTGCCCCAGACAACTGTAAGTGCTATGATTGTGAAATGGAAGTGTCTAGGGGCAACAACAGCTCAGCCCCAAAGCAGTAGACCACACTACTGTGGACCACTGTGTAGCACATAAAAACATGAACTGTGCTTTGGGAGCTTCATGAAATGGATCTCCGTGGCTGAGCAGCTGCAAACAAGCCTATGCGCAATGCCAAGCGTCGGCTGGACTGGTGTACAGCATGCAACCACTGGACTCTAGAAACATGTTCTGGAGTGATGAATCACGCTTCAAAATCTGTCAGTCTGATGGATGAATCTGGGTTTGGTGGATGGCAGGAGAACATTACCTACCAGAATGTATAGTGCCAACAGTAAAGTTTGGTGGAGGAGGGATGATGAGCTGGGGCTGTTTTCAGACCCCTTAGTTCCAGTGAAGGGTGATGTTGATGCTACAGCACAAAAAGACATTTTAGACAATTATAAGCTTCCAACTTTGTGTCAGTTTGGAGAAGACCCTTTCCTGTTCCATCATGAATGAGCCCCTGTGCACAAAGCAGCTCCATAAAGACATGGTTTGATGAGTTTGGTGTGGAGGAGCTCCAGTGGCCTGCACAGAGCCCTGACCTCAACCCCACTGAACACCTTTGGGATGAACTGGAAGATCGATTGTGAGCCGGGCCCTCTCATCAGTGTCTGACCTCACAAATGCTCTTTTGACTGAATGGGCAAAAATTCCCACAGAAACACTGAAAATTCTCATGGAAAGCTTCCCAAAAGAGTGGAGGCTGTTGTAGCCTTAAAGAAGGAGCCAACTCTATATTAATGCTCATGGTTTGGAATGGGATGTCCAACAAGCTCATACAGGTGTGACGGTCAGGTGTCCACATACTTTTGGCCATATATGTATACGGGCCATACTTGCTTCCTTGTATTGTGCCTCATTCTAAAAGCAGTTTAGCCTGAAATATAGAGAACAAACTCGATTAGGATTAGTCTGCAACGATACTTTGCTTCCCAACAGACAGGAACAGCACAATGTTTAATTGTTTACCATTCCAATATCTCTGCTATAGATCTGCAGGCACAACACTCCACATCACTGAATAAGGCGGGGCTAAACTATGGGTGGGGCGGGGCTAAACTGCTGATGGCAGAATTGGGTGGAGCTAAACGACTCTAGGCGGAATGAGTGTGGCTAAACAGCTGTAAATGGAATGGGTGGGGCTAAACCGCTACTTTTGGCTATATAGACATGTATAGAAGGTCATATGCGAATGTGCTCATAGTTGTGACATCACAACCATGACGTATTCAAGACAGGCTGTTTTTTCAGCTCTGTTTCTGTATATGAACCATATGTATTGATACTTTTAACCATGTTTACATAGCAAATCAATAAAGCAAGGAAAATTTGGTCTCAGGTGATACCGGCCCTTTAAGAAAAAAGAACTCCTGGATGGGTGAGGAATATCATATCAACAGGCTTTATTTTTAATCATTCTATCACCATGGTGCAGGGCAAGAGACAGATTGAAGCTCAGTGTGGCCGGCTGTAGGTCTCCGTAGCGTCGTCCAGTTTGAGTGACCGCCAGGCCGGAGCGGAGCATGGGCCGACATTCCTGGCTTGGGGAAGTGGAGGGGCACTTCAGTGCTCATCAGGGAGAACGGCCTGGTGGCAGACAGACAGAGTGAGGATAGAAGAACGTGAGTTTTTATTCACCAGAGATGGATTCTCCCTCCTTCTGCTCAGCGGCCGCTGCCAGACCGCTCCAGATTGGTCTTTCCTCTCATTAGAGTCTCGCTGTGTGTAGGCGTGAAGCCCAGATCAGGTGGCTGAGCCAGGCATCTGTCCGTGAACGTCTGTGCAAATTTTAGCACTGAAACTCATCTCTCCTGCCCAAAAGGAGAATGTGGGAGTCAAGCATGTAAGCGATCTGTACTTGAACTAAATGAATCTGAATACAGCTTAGCCCTGTCAGTGGGAGATTGTGAGTCTGATCCTTGTTGATGCCACAGCCATCCAATGTTCTAATCCCAGCCCGGTAGCATTGAGTGACGGGAGATCTAGCTAGCAGGTGGGAGTTGACTATGACTAATTTGGGGGGTTTCCTACCATTGTTCTCCTTCCTGCTGGCTGAGCCCCATCACAGTTAATAAAGGCATACATGAGGTGGTTGGCGCCCCTTGTGGTTCCAACATGAAAGTCAGTATTTACTCTGCTTTATAACTTTTCCTAACAGTACTTTTTTACAAATTAAAATAAATATATATATCAACTCATCTTTACAACATGCTCCAAAAATTTCTTTAAAAAAACATTTTTGTTAACTTCCATTTAAGGTGAAGAATGTTTATTTCTGGGGCTCCCGAGTGGCGCAACCGTCTAAGCGTAGGCCCTATCATCAGGAGATCGCGAGTTCGATCCCTGGTGATGCTACAGCCATCCGTAGCCGGGAGTCCAAGAGAGCACAATTGGCCTCGCTCTCTCTGGGTGGGTGGGATGGCCCCTCCTTTCCCCCCCCATCACTCAGCACGATGCTAGTCAGTGCAGGCGTCTGTTAGCTGACGTAACAGATCTGGCGGTTGGCGCTTTCCTCTGAGTGCGTTTGGCTGTCCAGTGACGTTGTGTGTGCGGCAGTTCAAAAAGAAGCCTGTGTTAGCCTTCACCCTCCTAGCGTTGATAGCGTCGTGTGTGATTGGGGGAGTCCTAACTAGCGGGTGGAATTGGCGACGACTAAATTGGGGAGATAATTGGGTTAAAATCCAAAAAAAATATATGAATATGAAAGCTCATAACACTCAACACCGCATCTGTTTACAGAGAAAGTCTCGGCCTTCAAGAAAAACAGCCAATCAGCTTGCTGGTTATGCCGCGAGTGGAGAAGAGTCGACGATATTGTGGGGCTAGCGGGGAAAGCCCCACCTCATTGTGGAGATCTGCGCAGATGCAGTAGCCAGGACGACTAAATTTGATTTTCAGCTTTGAGTATTTTTTCTCTTCATTCACAGAGAGGAGCCTGGAAATAACTGCCAGGTGGTGTTGCCAAGATGGCCGCCAAGTGAACAGACTTTCCTATAAGGACTTTGAGGCTACTGCTGGTGTGGTGAACAATCTCACGTCCCCGTCCTGATCTTACTTCCCCTGGTTTCCAGTCACGGTATTCACAGAGGAATTATACATATCACAGCCATCAATCAACAACTCAGGGAGGAACTTCAAAATGCATAGGAAGATATTTACGTGCTTGACTTCTTGTAAACTTCACTATATTAGTGAACATACGCAACAAAGCTAGAAAATAGTGACACATTTTTTAACTGTTCTGTCTTGCATGATAATGAACATGTGTTAACTTGCTAACTCTCACCGAGGGTCTTTGGGAAGTGAAGTCAGGATGGGGATGTAAGATTGGGCTTCACACCGGCTTTATCACTTGCACAGTGACTAGAGATCCGTGCTACAGGATGGATCAACTATCAATTTAAAAATGCTAACAGTGCTAGCAGACAATGCAACCTAAATCTTGTTTTTTTTTAATGCTAACAAAGTAATAAGATTAAATCCTGTGAGCTACCAAGAGTGTGTGGATCTTATTTTGTCTCCTTTAGTAATGCTAACTGAGCCCTGTTAGCAATTATTAGCAAGGTTAGCAGGTTTGAAGAAGTGTTCCTTTAGCGCTGTGAGGATTCAGAGATTTGATTAGCATCAGTGACAGCAGGGGCGCCTCAGGCCACGAGTAGCGCTGGTGGCTGCTGTAAACAAAATGTTAACTTGTCAAACGAACGCCGTTACCCTGCCGACTGCGACTGCGCCCTCCAGCAGAGCACTTAACTCCTAACCCGGGGTTAAATATACAGCACTCAAACAGACCCTGCTATCTGAATCACGCCTAGCACCAGCTGCTCAAACACAGCGGCTCTCAAGAACATTAGTGGTAATACTAGTGAATATGCTGGACGTTATTTCTTAACATTATTTATTTCAGTTAAATACTTTATTAAAAAATTAAGAAATCACTTTTCATTAACACTGAAATGTGATATATGGCCATATATGCCATTCTAAAGCAATCCATATATGATATGTCATATGTCATATCACCATACATCAGATTTCCATATGGGCTTAAATGGTTAAGACGTAAACAGAGTCAATCAGAGTGGTTTGGTGTGAAACGCTCTGTTCTAGAGAAACTTACAGAGTCAGAACTGTTCACAGTGGTGGTGATAGGAACCAGACGTCCACCTCTAAAAGCTCCCTCACAGAAAGTTACTACATGAAATGGTTATGAATTCACTAAATGATGACTGAGATGTTGTTTTATGATAGTTTAGAGATAAAGTTTTGGCCTAAAATATACATATTTGAAGTCAATTCATGGCAGAGGGTGCTGTGAGGCAAAATAGTCCCCAAAGAAAACATTCCATATAAACTTAGAAGACTCGTGTAGGTTCACTGGTGGTTCTGGATGGTAAATAAAATGTCTATATTTGTGCTGTAGTCATGGCGACTCCTGGTTCCTATCACCACCACTGTAAAGACATCTGAACCATTTCACACCAAACCACCCTGAATGACTCTGTTTACATCTCAAACACTGAATGACCAAAACTGTTGGAATTTCTGGTTAAAATGCTGAAAGTTTGTGTATTTTAAAAACTCCGATAGTGTACACAGCTGTGCGATTGTGATCAAAGGGTAAATTTATTATCTTGGGTACACTTTAGGGTGCATCACCTTAAAGCAATACTGTACCATAATAATAAGAAATGAAAAAAGAGAGTTATGAATAAAATTTATTACAACACAACATTGAAAATACTCAGTTGCCTCACTGGTTTAAAATTCATGCCATTTGAAATTGTCAAACATTAAATATGAACTTTTTTCTTAAGTTTGTTTGCCTGAATGTTACCCTTAGACAACATTGTACAACTGGGGAACAGCCTATAGCAGGGGCCACAACCCAAATGTTAAGAAGAACTATTTTGTCCTTTCAAAAAAAATTAAATCACCATGGGAGCCACAACATTTTATGTCCATTTTAACATCTTGGCTGTAAATGTGTCTCAGTATGTGCTAATGCACTAATATAGACTAAAAGTATAATATAAACAAAAACACAGACTAACTTTGCTCTGCTTTAAGCTTTAGCTCAGCTATAGCCGCTTTTCTCGCATCTCCAGCAGGAAACTTTTCCACAAAAGTAGAGCTGTTTCTTGTCAAATGTCTCTCAACGTTCGACTTTTTACGAGGTAGAAGTCGCTTCTCATTCGCCAGCTTCTCATTCCAATTGATTAAATGTATCAGGAAACCAGCTGGAGTGATTATAAATGCAAGTCAGTCTGTTTGTCTCCAAATTATCAATGTTCATCTTAAATCTTTCTCCTTGCCTTTTTGTTAGACATTTTCAGAGGAATTTGTCATTGCTGATCTTCAGGGTTAAAGGGTGAATTAGCAGTTCTACATTAACTCCAGCATTTAAGACCATTTATTGTTAAACTGTGTTGAACGATCAGCAGAGCTTTATTTTACTGTAAAGGAGGATTATTTTATTTTTACCTACAAATCTGATTCTGCTGTGGAGCCGCAACAGGACAGGAAAAGAGCCACATGTTGCCGACCCCTATACTACATCAATGAATGTGTTAAAGAGTGAGCTTATTTTAGCACAGTTTACATCAATAATCTGCCAAACCAAACTATCATAATCCTCTTCAAAACAAAATAATAAGCCACATTTCAGTATTTGATAATTTAGGTTACATTTAAATGCTTGTTCTCAGTTCGCTGGTATGGGACTTTCCTGACTTATGTTGCCACCATTTGTTGTATTGCTGCCACCAACATAATCAAATTCATGTAGCTTAAATTGTACAGATGAAAGATGAAAATTATGATCACTGTTATGCTTTTGAACAGTATATAAACCTAAATACGTAATAACAAAAATGTCATGGTGGGAATTCGTAAAGTTGTGATGTTACTTCAAGACAACATTTGCATTTTACAATTTCCCATTACTTAATTATCAAATACATTACATTAAACAATTAAAAATCTAACTGTACTCACCTATTATTGTGAATCCATTGCTTCCAGATTGTAAAATGACAGAAAAAGACATTTTCAGAGGAATTTATTGGAGATGATGGAGCTGAATGTGGCCACAAAAAGGGATTCAACATGGCTTCCAGAGAGTCATGTGACAAATTAAAACACTGCTATTGGTTTCCCTGAGGCCGCTTTTTTAAAGTTCTGCATCGTAATTGAGGATATAATGCGTGAGTGTAAAAGGCCAAAAATGCTTCGCCTCAATACAGAGTGAACTTATTCTTAGAAATGACTCTTCCTTTCTTCATTCCTGCATCCAACGCACAACCCTGAGAGAAAAGAAATGCTAGATAGATAGATAGAGAGAGAGAGAGAGAGAGAGAGAGAGAGAGAGACAGAGAGAGAAAAGAGAGAGAGAGAGAGAGAGAGACAGAGAGAGAAAGAGAGAGAGAGAGAGAGAGAGAGACAGAGAGACAGAGAGAGAAAAGAGAGAGAGAGAGAGAGAGAGAGAGACAGAGAGAGACAGAGAGAGAAAAGAGAGAGTGCGAGAGAAAGAGAGAGAGAGAGAGTCAGACAGAGAAACAGATAAACAGAGAAAAGAGAGTAGGAGAGCGAGAGAGAGAGAGAGAGAGAGAGAGAGAGAGAGAAAAAGACGGACACAAAAACAGAAGTTGGAGAGAGAAAGAGAGAGAAAAGAGAGAGTGGGAGAGATGGAGAGAGAGAGAGAGAGAGAGAGAGAGAGAGAGAAAAGAGAGAGTGAGAGAGAAAGACAGAGAGTGGGAGAGATGGAGAGAGAGAGAGAAAGAGACGGGTGAGAGAGAAAGATAAAAAGAGAGAAAAAAAGAGGGAAACAGCAATAGAGAGAGACAGAAAGAGGGAGAGAGAGAGTGAGATACAGACAGAGAGAGAGAACACAGAAAGTAAATAGAGAGAAGTAAGATATAGAAAGAGAGTATAGAGAAGAGAAAGAGTGGAAGAAGGAGAAATGGAGAGAAGAAGAGAGAAAGAAAGAGAAACAAAATGTGATACAGAAAGAGAGGGACAGAATAGAGACAGTGGAGAGAGAGAGGGGGGGGAGACAGAGAGACACAAAAAGAGAAGTTGGAGAGAAAAAGATAAAAAGAGGGAAACAGCAATAGAGAGAGACAGAGAGAGAGAAAGAAGGAGAGAGAGTGAGATACATAGAGAGAGACTTTTAACCCCCTTTTTATTGAAGAATTAAGAGAGAGAGAGACAGAAAGAGCGACAAAGCAGGGAAGAGAAAGAGGGACAGAGAAAGACAGAGAGAGAGGGGAACAGCAAGAGAGAGAGAGAGCAAGAATGAGAGAGAGTGTGGGATACAGACAGAGAGGGAAAGAGAGAGCACACAGAAAGTAAACAGAGAGAAGTAAGATAAAGAAAAAAGGTATAGAGAAGAGAAAGAAAGAGAAACAAAACATGATAGAAGAAGAGAGGGACAGGATAGAGAGAGAGAGCGAGAGAGAGAGAGAGAGAGAGAGAGTGAGAATGCGTGAGTGCCCAAAAATTCTATAGGCATATTGCTTTGAATAAAATCTATTATATAAAAAATAACCTATTAGGAAAGCCTGATGCTGTATAGGAAAAACATTGTAAACTCAGTTCAAACTCAATTGCTTTGATATCATTTTCTGTGAAAGTGTCTGACCTGCATCTGATTCTCTCTCGGTTCTCCACAACACTGTAAACACACTCAAACAGAGGCTGATTCGCTGAAAGACATAATAAAGCTAATTTTACAGTGCTGAGTTCAGTATAACTGTGTTTTATTAATATCCGCCGATGTGTTTATGCAGAAAATGAGTGCGAAGCTGAACGCAGAGGAATCATCAATTAGCCCTGAATGAAACGCACACTCAACCATTCATAAACTCCCAATTAATGTAATTGATCTGCAACGTGGGCTCCGAGACCAGCGGCTGCGCGCGGCCCGTGATGGATTCTGAGTGCCTTAAGAAAGGTCACATGACTAAATCCCGCCATTAATTTCCCTAGACTAATTATTGGAAGCTCACCTATTTCCAGCGAGTCCTTCATCAATTACATCTGTAATGAACTTCCTGCATGCAAACAAGCCAGTAGATCTCATTAATTTCTCAGCGAGTTATTCATTCTGATGAACCGCAGCACTGACTGCTTAACAAAACTGCGTTATCAGGCGCATAGTTACACTTCTAACACCTGATTGGCCACATAAGCAGTTAGCAACATCTGCCCCACACTGGCAACACCACGCTAAGCCCTCATGTCATGGCTTATAGTGGGGTTGCCAACCTAGGGGCCCTGACATTGGGGGCCCACAGGTGCCCTGGTTTACTGACTGACTAGGGCCCCAACATTTTTTGCCCATTGAGAATGTATACATGCATCCGATAATCCGATAACTGCAGAAAATCAGATTTTGTCAGTAATCGATCAACGCGTTTACATGAACTTGAGTAATCAGATAATGGGGAAACTCCGGGTCTACATGAGTCAGACAGTAATCAGATTTCTGCTTTACAACCAGCCAATAAACTCACAGAAGAAGACGTGGTGTAAACGTAACGTAAACTCAAACTTCATGCTGCAGCTTTTTAAAACACATTACTTTACCTGAAAATTTGAACATACATCATCCAGAAGACGAAGAATATTTAAATCCTTCATTCGTTTGGCCTCAGTGGTGCCAGTAGCACTGTCAATATATATAAATGTTACCCTGAAATTATGATGTTAAGACATATCTGTTCTATAACATGTATAAACATGACTGCAAAGAAATTCTGTTCATTAAAAAAACTTAAAACTATAACACTTACCTGTAAATAATCAGAATCCAAAGCTTGAAGTGTGCAAAAATGTGGCTCACCAAGGTTTCATCTGCATGTGAGGTATAGAACTGCTGCAGAAGAAGAATGACCAATGTCCAGAAACGTCTAACCTCAGAGACCTTCTAACCACACAAACTTCAACTTAACAACACACTCAGAAACACTATGGAGGACATTAATACAGTTAATTAAAAATTGTAATAATTAATGCAAAACAAATGTACACATAAATAAAGTCTGACGCTTTTGTATACACTAATAATTACAGAACAAATATTCTCTATAGAGTTTAAATCAGGAATCTTATCTCTTTGCTATTATTCAGCAATTTTTTGATGCTGTTTGACTTTTTATTTAGTTTTACATTGAAATTATATTGATGATATTGAAGACATTCATAAAACGAATGTCATAGCAACATTCAAATGACTTTAATATACCAACATTGAGGACACGTTGTACCTTAATGTCATAGAAAAACTGAAATAATGTTGACATACCAAAAAGACATACCAAAGACAGGCTCAAAACTTATAATAATGTTGAAAATATGTTGATGTGTTGGATTATCTGTGCACTAAGTGCTGTGTACTGCCCATTCAAATCAATTAAGGGCCCGCCATGGGCTAAATGATGTGGAATGACCCATAGTGAGCCTGTGTCCAACAGTGTACTGCCCACCCAAATCCAATAAATTCTATTATGGGTCCACAGTGGGGTAGCTGACCCACACAGGGGATGCTAAACAATGGGTTATGGTACATTAGCCTCAGTGATGTATAACTGTGCTTTTAAAGGAATTCCAATGGATACCATATTTCCAATACACTCTATAACTCAACTAAATATGTTCTATAATTACAGGATCTAAAGCTGGTCTAAAATCCTGCTAAATACATTAATGTACACTCTAAATATACTACATCATGGAAATATACTGCAGCCAACACAACTATACTATACAGTCATTTCACAAAAGTGCCTTTGTTCATATTATCAGGTGTGAAAGTTTAATATTCATCAAAAGGATTAAGGGATGAGAGGATATAGACGTGCATCAGATCCGTTAACCTAGAATGTGGCAGTTGGTGTTTTCACAGTCGTCAGATCCAGAGGGGAAGCCTCAGGGCCTTGTAGACCTTCGGGGACAGCATACTGATTTAAAAATACATCTTTTTAAAGTTTATTTGTGTTTGATAGAATCATTAAACTGGTTGGAATTTAAACTCTGCAAATATTGTAGCAGTACTCTTATTTCACTGTCCAGTTTTGGTTGGACACAAACTTGGCCACTCTAATACCTTTTTTTTGTTGTTTCTTTTGAGCCATTCAGAGGAGGACTTGCTATTGTGCTGTTGCTACATAACCCAACTGTGTTTGAGCTTCAGACCACTGACTCATGACTGGATGTTCTTCTGCATGACTTTCTGGTAGAGAGCAGAATTCATGGTTCCATCAATTATGACAGGTTGCCCCCAGGCCCAGCAGCAAAACATCCCCATACCATTGCACTACCACCACCATGTCTCACTGTTCGAATGATGTTCTAATTTTGGAATGCTGTTTTTATGCCAGATGTAATGGCACTCCTGTTTTCCCAAAAGTTCAATTTCTGACTAATCTGTCCTCTTTACAGAATGTTTGGAGATCATCAGGGTGTTTTTTTAAGGAAATGTGAGATAAGCTTTTATGTTCCTCTTAATTAGCAGTGTTTTTCACTTTGCAACTCTCCCATGGATACCATCTTTGTTTCTGATGTTTCTTTAGATGGTTTCTTTCTTTAGATGTTCGTCTCGGATCTTTTGTGTTTTCCTGGATAAGTTGTCACAGTGCTCTTGGAGGAACTTTGATAGGCCAGACACTTCTCTACTGTTTTCATCATTTGGAGATAATGGCTCTCACTGTGCTTCGCTGGAGTGCCAGAGCCTTAGAAATGGCTTCGAAATCTTTTCCAGGCTGACATATCCTGATAACTTCCCTTCTTACCTACAGAATCTCTTTTAATCACAGCATAGTGTGCTGCTTCTTGAGTTCTTTTAGCCTACTTCATGTTGCTGGAATGGTTCAATTTAAGTGATGTTTCACATCAAGGTGGGGCAGTGATCAAGCTGAGTCTAGTTTGATCGATCCCAATATTTAACTGCATTTGGTTAATCGTCTATTTGAGTTACTAAAGGGGCTATTACCTTTTCACACTGGGGTCACTTGGCGTTGGATTTTTTTTTCCTTCAATAAATGAAGCAATCATTAGAAAACTTCTCTGTGTTTACTCAGGCTCTGTCTTTATATTAAAATTAGTTTGAAGATCCAAAAACAATCACAAGTAACAGATATGCTTCACTAGAAGAAATAAGGAGGGGGCAAATACATTTTCACAGAACAGTAGGTTATGAAAAGGTTGGGATCAATTAGCTCATGTGAAACGAGGGCTCTGAGCAAAACCATAGATGCAAAGAAAGACAGCGAGACTCGTGAGATTTGTGCAGTTGTTTTTAAATGTATAAAGTTGCACAGATATTTTTACCAGTATCTGAAAATATACAACATTGAAAGATAAGTAAAATCAACAAGGATAATTCATACCAGTCATAAGTAACAATAATCATAATCAAAATTTCCTCTTTTTCCAAGAAACACCTGAGGGAAGCAAATGAAAATAAAACAGTAGAATTATACATAACAATCATGTAAAAAAAGAGAAAAATAACAAAGAATGAAAAAGAACACGAGAGGAGAGAGAGAGAGAGAAAGAGAGAGAGAGAGAGAGGGGAAAATAAAGCAGAGAAAAAAAGCAAAGATTAACAACAGGGATCACTCACAGTCACACTCATTCAGTTATGTACAGCACATTCGTCCACTAGTGTGCCGGATGGTGGAGGAAAAATAATTAAAAACAGCGTTCTTTGTGAACGTGTGGCCTTTAAAGGAGATACGTGCAGTCAGTTTCTGTGTGCTGTCACTTTTTGCTGTTTGTATGTATTGTGTGTGTGTGTGTTTCTGTACCAGGTTTATACCATATTGTGGGGACTCTTTCTTTTTCGGGACCAAAACCTGTTTATACACTCTCGTTATGGGGACTTTTCTTCCTTGGGAGGACCAAAATCTGTTTATACACTCTCGTTATGGGGACTTTCTTCCTTGTGGGGATCAAAACTTGTTTATACACTCTCGTTATAGGGACTTTTCTTGCTTGTGGGGACCAAAACCTGTTTATACACTCTCATTATGGGGACTTTCTTCCTTGTGGGGATCAAAACTTGTTTATACACTCTCGTTATGGGGACTCTTCTTCCTTGTGCGGATCAAAACTTGTTTATACACTCTAGTTATGGGGACTTTTCTTTCTTGTGGGGACCAAAACCTGTTTATACACTCTAGTTATGGGGACTTTTGTTCCGTATGGGGACCAAACTTGTTTATAAACTCTCGTCATGGTAGACTGTTCTTTGCTTGCGGGGACTTAAATCTGTTTATACTCTCTCATTTCGGGGACTTTTCTTCCTTGTGGGGACCAAAACCTGTTTATACACTTTCCTGGGGACTTTTTGTGTATATTATACACATCATTATATCACCACAAGCATTTCAATGCATGAATGTCCTGACTGAATGTTGTGCAAATGACAAATAACTTGAAACTTGAAATTCTTTAAGGGGACTTTTCCTCCTTATGGGGACCACCTTAAAATTTAATGTAAATCATTCAATTTTAAGGTAAAGATATGTTTTAAGTGTGTGGTTAAGGTTAAGGTTAGGGTTAAGTTTACAGCTAGTAGTTGGGTTTAGTTAGTAGTATTTTCATGGTTAAGGTTTGAGTCGGCCTCCAGGAAATGAATGGAAATCTATGTAATGTCCCAACCATTCAGAGAAACAAATGTGTGAGTGTGTGTGCGTGTGTGTGTGTGTGTGTGTGTGTGTGTGTGTGAGTGTGAGTGTGTGTGTGTGTGTAACTCTCCACACCATATTTCAGTGGTGATGCTGGATTTGAACAGTAAGTGATTAATATGGAGCTGCATGGCTTACAATGCAATAATAGCACAAGAAAATCAGGCTTTCTTTTCTTTTTTTGTTTTTGCTGCCTGTTCTCTCCTCTCACATTCTGCTTCTGACATCATTCAGCTCTACTCCTTTCACAAAAATCTCACACAAACAATATTAAAACAATCTTTTTTGCATGATACAACATGATTTGTGGTTATTATTAATTTTTTTTCCAAAAATTAGATCGTTTTTTTCACTTTCAAAAGTTCTTGGTCCTTGTGTGTCCTTCAAAAAGCAAATTCCATTAACAAAATATGACATTAAAACAAATATTTAGGGAAAAAAAAAATCAGAAAACGACGATTTATGATGAGAAAAAAAGAACAAGAAAATGTAAGAAAAGCTTTGGCCGAAGAGTAAGTAAGTATGACAAAGGAATGATAAAAATCACTGATGAAGAAACGTGAAGGAAAAGTGGTTTTCTTTTTCTCTTAGAATGGCCTGTGATGCGGCACTCATCCCACAGATTTGGGCCTGAAGGATATTCTATTTTTCCTCACAGAGGAAAGAATGGAACGAAAAAAGGTGCTCTTCTCACAAAAAGTCATTCGTTTATTTTTGATTGTCCGCGGGGAAAAAAAATTAGCACCGGCTCCCCCTGCAGGGCAGGATGTCCCGGCTTAAAGACATACAATCACAGCGTTTACCGCGACATCCTTTACAGGAAAGGAGCCGAGAGTCCGCAACAGGGCTGTTAAGGCTGTTAGCCCTGCGTCAGTGTGAGTAAGTGTAATCGCAGGCTACTCTGGATGTGTCTGCTGAGTGTCTCGCGGGGCACCATGTTCCTGTAAACAGCTCTTGTGTACGATGGGGAGTGGATGAGCCTCCGTGTTGAACACCCAGTCGTCCAGAGGCAGCAGGTCATCATCAGAGAACAGCAGGTACAGATATCTGCAAGTACAACACAAATCCTTAAAATGTGGCTTATAACGGCTAATGTTTATGCATAAAGTAAGATCATTGTAAATAAGACATGAATCCCATCTTAAATCAACACTTTGTGGATATGTGCCCTGGAGTCTGATAGCAACAATGCTAACAAAATCATGCTGACGGGCTCCCGAGTGGTGCAACCTAAGTTCAACCCCCTAGTGATGTCACATCAAGAAAGTACAATAGTCCTCTTTCTCTCTGTGTTGAGCTGTCCAATGACGCTGTGTTAGTGGCAGTATGAAAATATGTGGTAGAGCTTTGTGTCTCAGAGAAAGTGCTAACCATCACCCTCCCAGCTTGGTAACACTGTATAATAGGAGGAGACCTAGCTAGCTAACTAGCAGGTGGAATTTGACATGCTAAATTGGAGACATGCTACACTGCTAATTTTATTACTACAGCTCTGCAGACTCAGAGAGCCAGCAGTTCAGGGCATGACGTAGCTGGCAGTTAGGGTCACTTGAGCTACCTGTGCTAGTTAAAAAGTTTGCACAAATAATTTGCTTTCAGGTTATATGATGCATTTCATTTTTATAAATTATAATTATATAAACAAATAATTCAGCTAACTAAATAATTAAAACCTTCAGTTTCAAGGTATGATGTAGTTGTAGGCTACCGGTTAGGATCACCAAAGATGCATGTTTAGCTAGCAAAAAAGCTCGCACATCATTTTGCATCATGTACCATGTTTTGTGTTTAGGTTTTTTATTATTTCATTGTATGTATTATTTTTTTATGTATTATTTAGCTAAATAAATGATTAACTATGACTAACTTGGCTTTAAATCATGGCCAGAAGACATCAACATATTGCAGATTATGCATACACTAGCATTCAATTTGGAATTGGTGTTCACTGTTTTTATATTTCAACATAATATTTCAATACAAAACCATTTTTGTTGCAGATAAATACATAAAATGATTCTAATATGTGAGTGCTGTACAACTTCACATGGTTCAGATCATTAGTAGGATTCTAGAAAGTTAAATATTAAAAAAAAAGTTCAGAATGATGGAGAGCTGTAGAAAGTTCTGTATAGCATCAAGAATTCATTTAAAATAATACAATAATATTCACAAGTTATCATATTTCAAAAGTAGATCAAATCTTGAAGCAGAAAAAAGAATGTAAAATGTTAAATACAGTATATTCTTAATCATTTATCAACTTATCAAATTCTTGAAATGTTGAATAAAACAATACATGTTGGTGAACAGTGTGTAATAAATCCACATTGTAAAAGTGATCATAGTATACAAAATTACAAAAATGATTAATGTGGCAAGTGATTCCAATGTTTCATTATAAAGAGAGCAAAATTAGTCCTGTTTAACTGAATTTAGTGTGACGCAGTATGTCAAATATTGAATAAAAATGATTGTATTCACAGTGTTTGATGGTATTTTTAAAATGTGGCACATTTGGTTCTTTTTTCTCTGTTCCAACTGATCAGATGTCTGAAAAACTAAATATTGTGGCCTATTGTGTATCGTGATATATTTTTTGCCATATTGCCCAACTCTAGTTACAGCTAACAGTGAATGGAAGCTAATATTTTTTGTGATGCTGTGTTCTCATGTTTGCGTTGAAAAAGAAATTGTCGTTCCACACCTCAGAGCGGCTGGCGGTGGCATGAAGCTACGCACATGTTACAATGGTGACTGCGATGCCGGCAAAAATGGGTGATTATCAGAGGAAGGCTTTGACAGAGCTTGTGCTTGTGCCTTAAACTCAGCTCAAAAGCTAAAAAGCTTCGCTCCACACATAAGAGACTTTTCGCCATTTTTCTTTGTTTACTTGCTGTATTTTTCTCCTTTCATGCTCTCAGTTTTCATTGGATGTTGCAGGAATCTGTTCAGATTGAGTCGTTGAGCAGTTTACATTAGATTTTGCTCAGAGTCGGGTCAAAAAAATCAAACATGTTTGATAAACTCCAAATGCTCTGAAACGCGATCGGGAGGAAAGAAATCTGAGTCTGCTCCCCTCAGACACGACTCGACTCTCTCTCCAACTGTCGATTCCGACTGACCCAAAAATCTGCAGACTAGAGCCGCCCAGCTCAGACTCGGCCAGACTGAAAATCAGGGCTAAAATCGGGGTTTTTGGCTTCTTTGGCTTCCATGGCTCCTAAGAAATCAATGTCCAGTTTATTTCACCGCTGTGGTCTGCGGTAAACGTTGGTTAAATTGAACCCTTGAGGCCATGTTCTGTTCACCGCTGCAGTCTGTGGAACGTTGCTGCTGGCGGTGGCAGAATTTTCCGTTGCAGCTCCATTGAAAACAATAGAATATCCAGTTTGCCATCGTCCCTCTACCGCAAACATGTGAACACAGCATTAAATATAAATGGATATTTAGCTTTACAGAATGTGTGAACTGTGCTGTTTTAGACCCTCAGCTCTGATGACTGTGTTAAGATTGAATAATCCTGAGCCAGTTCAGTCTAACAGCAAACAGCAGATCGCTAGTCAGGATTATTAGCGCTCTCACTTCAGAGTTTCAGACAGGAAGAAGCTCTGCTGCATGTTGTCATGGCTGACTGTGGAGGCGTACACGTCTCTGATGCCGGAGTATCCGCTGTCCACGCGGCAGTGTTTCTCCAGCGCCTGCGAGAATAAAAGATCAGTACACAGAAAAACGCTAACATGGCTAAGACTGAATGAACGCTAGCATTACCTTCCCTTATTCTCATCTGGCTTTCATTCACTACTGACTCAGTCAATTTACTGTATGAATACACAACAATAACTAATAACACAAGAATGTTGTGCTACAGATTTTGGCAAAAGAAGCACAACAAATCTGACAGTTGAAGTAAAAACGAGCTGACGTGGCAATTTAAGGGCCGATTAGCTCATAACAAAGGCAGACATCTACACTGTGATTACGAGCGGCCCCTGTGTTACTCGGGGAAATGAACGTGACAAATCTATTTCAGTTCTCTCCCACTTTATAATTAACATGTCATCCTGTCTCAGAGAGACATGCGAGCTGTATTAATACGCCGCCTTTAGCCAAGCGTTCATTTGCAAAGGCTAATGGGCATAAATGGCATGTTAGGTGTTCCGCCGCAAATCCCTTTAACCTTGCTTTTCCCACTCGTCGACCTACAGGAGCCAGTTTATACAACCACAGTTGAAAAGCCCACAGATTTACAGTCAACACTGCCTTTCGCTCTTCGGGCTGGTTTTCCACATGGATTATACTGCACTGCTGCCGATTTTCCAGTGAAAAATCCTAAGATGAGGGTTAAGTATCCAAAACAGCATTTCAAGGAGATACTGTGACAGCATGATGCATCAGAAACTGGTCCGACAAAACTCAGGCTGAAAGATTAATCATTTTTGTATTGAAATCAAAATTAAAGAGTGCAATTTTAATCGCAAGAGCTGCAATTTACTGGCTATCTGTCACACTGCATTCAGGGGTCAAGCTTGAAGGTAGAAAAAGTGGATATTCTGTACTTCTTGGCAAAGAAACTGCTTTTTTGCTGTAATAATCAAAAGCACAAAAAAATTCACTTCCCATCCAAACTCCCGTGGCTATCTGATTTAAAAATGCCCAGCAAACATTGTTGTAGGCCAGGTTACTGTTGCTAAGCTATGAGTGGACATTGAGGAGTGAATGCTGCACTATGATTGGTCTGATTTATTTGTGAAACTGCATCATATTTGTTTGCATATGATAAAAAAATGTGTTTTTACTTCACAGTATCTTGCAAAAAATAGTAAAAAGTAAGACATTTTACTGTAAAAAGTCTCATTTTGTTTTATAAAAGTCCAGATACTTGAAAAAAGTACTTAGAAGTAAAGTACGGGGCTGATTTATTAAAATTTCTGCATAATTTAGTCAGTCACTTTAATTTCTTTACAGTGGTGCTGACAGGAACAAGGGGTCGTCGCAACTACGTCAACGCTTAGAAGAGGTTTTGTCCCGACAGTAAACTGCTACAGATATTCATCATGTCTGAAGTTCAGTTCCATTCCTAATGGAACGTCCCAAACCTGACTTACCTACATACCTTTCACAAGATAAATCCATGATGGAGTGACACATAAGTTTCTATTTTTTGATTCAACACTTTTCAACAATCCAACAGTTTAATAGCTTAGTGGTCAGTGCTGAAAAACTCTGACTAAAGACATGAAACGAAAGGCAAGATCAGGAATTACAACACTGCATCATTTAAGTTACCCTTTATTAGTCCCACGACAGGGAAATTCCCCTCCTCATTTAACCCATCTGTGCAGTGAAAGACCCACATACATGCTAGTGAATGCACACACACTAGTGGGGGCAGTGAGCACACTTGCCCAGGGCGCCCGGGGAGCAGTTGGGGGTTAAGTGCCTTGCTCAAGGGCACTTCAGTCCTGTCTGGGGATCAAACCGGCAACCTTCCGGCCGGTTCTCTAACCTCCAGCCCACGACTGCCCACCAGTCCACTTTAACCCTTTTGATAACAATTTAAAGAATCCATTTAAATGTAATTACTTAATTACATAACAAATTACAAATACATTTATTCTGTATGTACAGGTTAAAGGCTGCATTCTGACCTTTTTTAAGTTTGTTTTGATCTCGAAATGAGAAAATATAGGACAAAAAATCAAAACAAAAAATTGTTTCTCTGAAACGAGACCATACACAACAATAACTTTTCATTAGATTGAAATGATAATGAAATATATCCTCTTTTACTTAGATACTTAATAAAATTACTTAATACGTTTCATTTATATAGTGCCTTTCTCAAACCCAACGTCGCTTTACAGAGGCAGGAAAAAAACACAAATGTGGTCGGGATTAATCTGCACTTGTTTTGATGAGCTATGAGTGAGAAATAATTCATATTAAATTACAGCATCCTTTAGTTTTTTGCAATTACAGCGCAACTTAAGGGTTCGGGCATTAATTAATCTAAGTGGACGTTTTGTTGAACTGAAGTGTGTTTTTGTCGCAGATGTCCCACCCACCTCCACCGCCTCCCAGCCCCACTGCCTGTACTTGGGGTCATGGGTCAGACGCCACATGTACATGTAGCTCTCGATGACCTCTGGCCTCAGGATGTAGTAGCGGTCACTCAGTCTGGTTGCTGTCGCCTCGGCCCCTCCGTCGAAGCGGAAAGCCTCCGGCCCCAGTTTAGTTGCTGTCAAAACAAAGAAAACGACATGACTAACCAACTCGTTGTGACCTTCACCGCTGGAAAAGGCTGCCTGTGAGTTCCAGGTAAATCATTCAGACCATTTTTGCTACTTTGAAAGCCAAATATATCAGAAAAACAGAGATAAAGAGCTTTTCTTGTGGTACAGTGCTGCATTTATCTGTCTTTGATAAAGCTACTCTAAAATGTCTCTCATACCACAGCTCTACATGTCTATGATATGCTGACTCACTGAGGAGCTTTTAAATGAAGAGCTACCTTAGAAAAAAAGCCCAGTGAATTAATAAACTGTGTAGACATTCATGCGAACACTAACAAACTCTACGATTATGTTTCATGTGTAATATATGATGACTTTGGTATGTTAGGTTATGCCCCTTATTCCATGAAACATCAAACAGCATGGATACTACAAGCAACACCATCATAACTCAGGTTTACATGAAAAAAATTATACAAATGATATGACAATATCCAAGTCCAAGTGCTTACACAGAAATTCCTGACATACTAGTTCAATATGGTAAACATTACTGTGCAAAAGACAGAGACCACCTGTCATTTATTCAATGAGCCATTCATCATCTAAGCAGCTAATCCTCCTGGTTTGCAAGGGTTACTGTAGCGTATCCCAGCACTCATTGGGTGAAAAGCAGGAAACACCCTGGACAGGACACAGACTTACTTTGCTCTGCTTCAAGCTTTAGCTCAGCTATGGCTGCTTTTCTCGCATCTCCAGCAGGAAAACCTTTTCGCAAAAGTAGAACAGTTCCTTGTAAAACGTCTCTCAATGTTCGATTTTTTCCGAGGCTGAAGTGGCTTCTCATTCGCCAGCTTCTTGTTCAAATTTTCCCTGTTCCACCTTAAATGACTGGCCTGTGACGCCAGAATGTTACTGCTGCATTCGTTTCTCGTTGCATATTAAATGTATCAGGAAACCAGCTGGAGTGATTATAAGTCTGTTTGTCTCCAAATTACTCCAGTGTTTAAGAACATTTATTGTTAAACTGTGTTGAACGATCAGCAGAGCTTTATTTTACTGTAAAGGAGGATTATTTTATTATTACCTACAAATCTAATTCTGCTGAAGAGCCACAACAGGGCAGTAAATGAGCCAAATGTTGCCAACCCCTGGGTGGGGGTATTGAACCCGGGCCCTTCTTGCTATGAGGTGATAGCACAATCCACTGTGCCACCCCTGAGCCCTTCACCAGTAAAGAAATATTTGTGAGGAAAACAGATATACGATTGCACAAGGAAGGAGAAAGTCAAAGGAAAATATGTGAAAAAACTGGAGATCAAAAAATGATTAAAAGCTACAGAGAAAATGTGACTCCTAACAACTACCTGGAAGAGCTGGTAGACACCAAAACAGCATTTAAAGCTTTCATCTTTGAGAGAGAGGAGAAAATCAAGCTGCTTCAGATCTGAAAACATCCCTTAGACTTGCACCTCAGAGACCTGAAACTTGGACTTGCACACCTGAGACCTGACTCAGACTCGCGTCTCAGAGACTCGTCTTGGACTCCTTAAAGACTCCAGGCTCGACTCTGACTTGCGTAAAGGGACTTCAACGTCTCTGGTACATGTAATTAGGAGATTAATGTGAATATATATGACATAAATATGTAAATCGGGCAAATAAACAGACATAAATGGCCAGAAATTGGATTCTGTATGTGCGACCAGGCAGCAAATACAGTTTTACGTGAACAAAAGCTATTAGTTGTGCTGCCTTGAAATGATCAAGGTGACCTACCGCCGTGTCTCGTTCTTTTGAAAGCGATTTTTTGTTCTGTTTCAGTGCGTTTTTGTCCCCTGATTGCTGCAGCAATGAAAACCACATCAGAAAGTTCAGCATAACAGTTTTTCACAAAGCACTTCTGTCACATTTGATTTTTCTGCTGCACCTCATCTTTCCAGGAGGACGTTAGCCAGTCTGTTAAGTTGTTAAGTTAACAACAGCTCCAGAAGTGCTCCCAGCGGAAGACTTTCACTGTCAGCATTAAAAAGAGCTAAATATCAGCCCGTCTTTCCCTCCAAAAGCCTTTAATCCAACAGCTGTGCTTCAATCCGGAGCGGAATCTAATGAGGACGAAAAAAATGCGATAAAAAAATATTGAGGTGCCTTTTGGGTGTGAGATCAAAAGTAGTTCAAGTAGCATGTAGCGTTTGCCGTATTAGCTTAAACTCCTGAAGATGTCTAGTTGGACATGTGACTGCCTCTTAAAGTGATATTTTTCACTCTGCGGTGGTTCCAGACACGGATGTGGGAGAAAGCCAAGATCAAACAAGGCATTAGCTAAAAAAAAACGGCTTTATTCAAAAATCTTGGTTTCTCTTTTATTCCCACGTTTTCCTCTCGCCTGGCCAGCGAAAAGCATCCCCTAAAGGCGGCCACGGGGTTTTTATGCAGCGTTTTTGATGTGAGGAGCCAGACGAGGAACGAGTGCAGCCTTGTTTACTAAGGCTTAAAACAGCATCAGCGAATTTAATGGGTTTTCTTAATTTGAACCATTGAACAGATTGGACTTGATGAGATTTTTTTTCAGCAAGTTTCGAGCAAGACAGCATTACTGCTGCCCTGCCAGAAACATAATAAAGAATATTTTATTATTTCTTCACACCAGAGACACGAGCCCTCATTGCCTTTTACGACCAACTTTTACAACCAACTGCTGACTAGCCTCAGCAAAAAACTAGCCACGTTACAAACTTCTTGCTCAAAAACTCAAAGTTTTAGATCGAGTCAAAACTTAAAGCAGACTATAACTCAGCGGTTCTTTTGTTGTGTTTTGTCAAGCCAGGATTTGAAGGATTACAGAGCTTAAAAACGCTAATAATTACTAAAACGCTAGGCTAGTTAGCATTACCTAAGAGAGCTAGCAAACTAAACCCCAACAAGCTGTAATTCATTATTCACCAATCTTGCATTTTCTTGTACAGTAAGAAAAGAAACCCACAAAGTCTTTCAGATGCGATCTTCTTAAAGCATAATGGAATACATTTTTAAAATGTGTGCTCCTCAGCAGCATTAGCACAATGCTAAACCCAAACAGCGAACATATATCGGTCCGCTGGCCTGATAAGGTCGGCAACCCGCTGACTGTTTGCCACTGCTGGTCCACCCATCGGACCACCCAGATTACTGTCATGCATACAAGTTCTAACTAGATTTGAATCTCCTCAAACAGATTTTAAATGCACACAGATTTTTATTACCGTAGACAAATATTACAAACAAAAAAATAATGACTAGGCCTGATATAAAATGATTTTATAGAAAATGTTGCTGACTCTGTGCTGGATAAAATTATTTATTAAACTAATTTAACTAAAGAGAGGAAGGAAGGAAAAATAGGTAAATTCGTCTGTGAGCGGAAAATGAGCGACAATAAGTGGAATTTTGTCTAACAGTCTACTTAACTGCCGGTGGGCCGCCCAGAAAATGCTCAGCAAAACTCCAGTGGACTGCCAGCTTTGCCATCAGTGGGCCAGCAGTGGACCACTATCCTCTTGCTATCAGGGAACATGGACAAAACTCTGCTCAGCAGCTTTAAAAGAAAAGTCTGTCTCCCCTTTTCCAAATGTGATCGATCAGCCTCTTGTTTAGCGTCTTTAAGTTTGCTTCTGGAGCTTCGAGGCTAATGTAGCAAACAAGTAATGGAAGCTGATGTGCATCTTATTTTTATTTATTTTTTAATCCTTTAATATAACTAGGCAAGACATTTAGAACATTTTCTTGTTTACAATAGTGGTCTGATCAGCATGGTGATCAATTAGCTTGATGCTACCTGCATGACTAAGTGCCTTAAGCTGTTTCAGGTTGTTTAGTAATCTCTAATTAGACTTGCTCATGTGGTTTCGGACACTGTATGACACGTTGTTATTTATTAAAATAGTGTAAAGTACATTAGTATAGATAAAAACAATAGCAGCCCTCATTTTAAAGCCTGAATTTTGTCTGTACTTTTGTTGTTTTTATTTTGTAAAGGGGGGAAATTGTGTAAATTTGATGTTTTGCTTAATTCCACGGGTAAATGTCAGTTCCCAGATAGCAAGAGGACATACAGCAGGTCGCTGTTGGCCCACTGATGGCAAAGCAGGCGTCCCACTGGCTTTTTGCTGAGTGTTTTTCCACCAGTGCACACCGGTGGTTAAGCAGAGTGTTACACAAAATGCCACTTTCAAGCACTCACAGTCCAATTTACTGATTTTTGCATAATTTCTTTCTTTTTTTCCATTGTAAATTAATTTGACAAATAATTTTAACAGTAATATCACGAATGAAGCTGCTTATCGCTGTTGTCGGAAGAAAACCATTTTTGTCGATTTTTAGTTTTTGACATTATTAAAAAAATGCCTGTTGCTCTTTACATTGTGTGTAAATTTCATGATGAATGGACGAAAAGAAACGGCCTAAAATGACTTGGAAAAAGTCTGGTTCCATTGACTTACGTTAAAAATAAAGTTTTTTCCTTCTCCTGTAAAATCACTATTTTGGAGATACGAGGTTTTGTTCGAACAACAGCGATATACAGCTGTTACCAATGTAGCAGAGCATCAGCAACATTTTCAAAAAACACTATATTATAAAAGGCCTTATCATTAATTATTTCTCAATTATTTGTAATAATTATCTTCCTTTATTTTCCAAAATAATTCTTTAAATTCCAAAATGCACATTTAAAATCTATTTGCAAAGACAGACTAGTTAGACCATCTTACGCAGGACAATTATCTGGGTGGTCCGAGGGCGGATCGGCAGTGGCATATTGCCAGCGAGGTTGACCTTATCAAGCCAGCAGACCGATATGTTCTGCTGTACGATACTAACCTGAGCGGCTGTAGGATTCGTGGCATGTATGTGTGATTTCAGCCGCCAGGTCCAGGTAGTGCTGCCTCTTTTCTGGAGCACCGTGATCCGCACCGATGCCCACCATCCCGCCCGAGAAGCAGGCCAGGTGACCCATCTTGTGGTCCAGGACGCCCCCTCTCCATTCAGCCACGTAGGTCAGCCCTCCTGGAGACTTCTGCACCATATTAGCCTCAATAGCCTGGACAAAAGAAAATATATCATCATATACCACAGATATCTAATCATAGACAAAGATAAGGCAAAGTTTTTCACTGGTGTTGTGAAGCTGTTATGGTGCTAATTAGGCTACTTTAAGCCTAAATCATCATACTTTTACCCCAGACTGTGTCAAGTTGTTGAGTAAACTCAAATAGACTTGTTTGTGTGGTGACACTGTATGACATTATAAACATCTATAAACATGCACTAAAGTATGTTAGCATGGCTAAAAAATAGCAACCACCCGGAAGCCTATATTTTGTCTCGAGATTACTGAACAAACTTGTAATGTTTTGAGGCAAGTATGTGATGATTTTAGGTGTTTGGTAAGCACATTGATAATTGGTGGGTTATAGACTTCCATTATTTAGCTACATTAGCCTTGAACCTCCAGTGCATCACTTGTCAGCCGGTGTAAAACTGAATAAGCAGTTTCAGACACATTTGATCGACTACATTTGGGGTAAGGGGGAAAACTGTTACCCTGCTGAACAAAACAGCACAGATCAGCAAGCATTTCATGCTTCAAGCACTTCGCATGATGCTAATTGCTAAGCTTCCATTAGCTGTTAGCTACACTAGCCTTGTAGCTCCAGAGCAAAACTATAGACACACACCCTACTGAAAAACCCGGCTACTTTCTACAGTGGTCTAAGCTAGTTTATGCTGGTTTATACTGGTCTGGTTCTGGTTTAGCTGGTCGCCTCATTATGGTCAGGCTGGCTGACCAGCATACCAGCATTCAAAACACAACATATGCTAGTTTTGCTGGTGACTAGCCATGCTGGTTTATGCTGGTTTGTCTATCAGGGTAAACTTTTCCAAACTAACACTTGTTACAGTAACAGTGGTCAGTTAACGTTTAGCATTAGCACTCACTGCATTATCCACTGGTCCTGTTCTTTGAAAGTAACCGAAGGATCATTTTGCAGTGCAGCATATTTCTCTGAACATGAAGGCAAGATAACCTGCAAAATGTGGTAGATAGATATATACAAAACGCGCTCGTCGTCCGATTACATAAGCGGAAAACCCTGAGTAAGAGAAACAGCTCCCAGAGAAAAGCCAGGTAAGCCAAATTACGATCCATTCTGCAGCTGCTAGATGCGACGGTTAGCACGGGCTGCATTCTCAAACTGCAAACAGCCTGAATTGACAAGAGTTTCGCAACTTCTGCCAATCTACATACTGCTTTTAGAGCGTAAACTCTTATATCTACTATCTATGCACATACTAAATGGGAACAACAGGCGCACATCGCTCCGGGTGCATACGTTTATGTATGAAATGATTTATGCACGGAATAACACGAGGGGCTGCTCCCTGGAGAATTGAAGTCAAGCCTCATTGAGATTCCATTGGGCTTCCGTAGCGGGAGACTTATGAATCCGCTGAAAAACAATAGGAAAGAAAGGGAAAGGAGGCAAAAAATCTACATTTTAGAGCTGTTTTCTTCCATATTTGCTGCGTCTCCCGAAAATCGCTCCTTCAGTTCGAGTTTATGTATTCAGCCTTTCTTCTGGGAGGCGAAAACACAGCAGAGCATCACGGAGGATCAATAGCAAATGACTCATCGTTTTCTTTTGTCCGTTTCTTCTTTCTGTCTTTCTTCTATCTTCGCTCTTGCCTTTCCTTTTACTCTAAAGAAGCCCACATGCCGAGGTTCGCTCTGTCGGCAACGACTGCGTTTCTTCAGTAAATATGGCCTAATCAAAGACTGATACGCAGCATCAAAGTTCTGAAATGAATGAAATGCCAAGGAGACGCAAACTAGGCCTGTACAATATGGGCAAAATATCATATTGAGATTATATTGCTACATGCTGGGCAATTTATGAGGTTCCCGTTCCTTTGGATCTACTCTCATTGTCATTTTATCAGCTCCACTGACCATGTAGGAGCACTCTGTAGTGCTACAATTACAGACTGTAGTCCATCTGTTTCTCTGCATCACCTCTCAGCCCCCCTTTACCTCAATCATCGACAAGCTTTCATCTCTAACTGCACATTTGTAAGTTGGACCAACAAGGTATGTGTGTCTAATAGCGTGGACAGTAAAGGTCATTGCACACCAGACTGCAGCACAACATAGCAGATAGTACACAGTGCAGCTATACCACATAGAATGCGTCACAGTGAACTGCAAATGTGGTCTTTTATAGGTGACCAAGCAAAGAACAGTACAGGAGATCATTTGTACCAACAGCGATCACACTGTATAACACTTCGTCACTGTGCCGGGACATTATTGTATACTGAGCCACTGACAGGACAGGACAGGCTCACTGGGCACCAACTGGACATTATATCTCTCTACTCTTTGCTTTGCACTGCTATTTTGTTTATATATCTGTTCATATTGCATATTGCGCTGCAACTTGTTTATACACCATTTTCAGTTTTTGACATAATTTGGAAGTACCCGTGGTCCTATATATTGTGTGTAAATGAATGGACCAAAGAAATGATCCAAAATAACTCAAAAAAAGTCTGGTTCCATTGACTTACAAAAAGAAGCGCAATGTGTTTTTTCCCTCTCTTGTAAAGTTCGCATTTTGGAGATATGAGGTTTTGTTTCGACAGCAGCGATTTACAACTATTAACGTTATTGTTTAGTCACTCGGTCCATTCACTGGATGCACCACTGCATTGTCACCTATTTCGTTAGCTACTAGCTAGGCGAGATTGTTGTCTATGTTGCTATGGGGACTAGCGGTCTGGGCGCCAACTTTCAGGGTTAAAGGTTGAATTAGCAGTTCTACATTAACTCTAGCATTTAAGACCATTTATTGTTAAACTGTGTTGAACGATCAGCAGAGCTTTATTTTACTGTAAAGGAGGATTATTTTATTTTTACCTACAATCTAATTCTGCTGTGGAGCCACAACAGGGCAGTAAAAGAGCCGCACACGGCTCCAGAGCCACAACTTGCCGACCCCTGATATAGACTGATATCTATATAAAATGTGTTACTATAACGCGGAGTTCACAAAGTGCAGGTTTTCTGTGTACATCTGAAAAAAGCGACTAGTGTGGCGCTACGTAGCAGCTTCGTTTTGTACATCATGAACGAACTTGGACCAATCACGGACACATACAAACACTACTTTGCATGCCACGCCCCTTGAGCTCCCACTGAACTGTAAAGCCCATGGCGGTCACCACAATACGGTAACCAGAAGATGCATGAGAGGCGAGCACCGATGACAGCTGTGAAAAACATCTTGAATCCGCTCTTCCGATGCCAAACCAGTGTCAGCTGGTTCTACGACTACTAGCCGCTAGCATTAGCTGAGTGAGGAGGCCTAAACAGCTGTATACACAACCACACAGGTTAATCTGACTCACTGAAGTCTCACTGACGCACATTTAGAGGATAAGGACTCCAATCTGAGTGAGTGAAATCAAGTGAGAGAGTGTCAGAAAAACAAAAACATTAAGTCAAAATCTTTCTGATTATTAAAGTTACAGTGGGAGCTTATTTTTGTTTTTGCTCTGTCTTGTCCATTCAAACACAGAGACAGCATGGGAAGGGAAAGGGGCAGGCTTTAGAAACGGGGAGGCCAGGGGCGTTTAATTTGCATAATCGTGCATATTCATAGGTCTTTGCATTCTTAATGAGTGTTGAGGTTTAGGGATTTTTAGCAGTTTCTTGGGCAAAATGATACATATTTAGCAATTTATTCAACAAAGATGATTTTTGTGCTTTAATTTTTCACTTTAGGGGCACTTTAATTAAAGATTTCCATTATCCTGGTGTACTGGCCACTAGATGGCCTGCAGGAAGAGGTTAATGCCGCATTTACGGCAACTGGGAGTTTGTAATATTCCGTCTCGGAATCTCCAAATTTCCACCCAAGAGGGTTCATGCAACTTCAGCTGTTTGAGGGCGGGAAAAAACGGATGCTCACAGTAAGCTAGCGCTTGTTTGACTGCTGTGCGCATGCAAAGGTCTATTAAAGGTGTTTTGAATTAAACAGCTGTTCGGTTAGTCTTTCACTGACTTTAAGGCTTTGGCAGTTCACCCTTAATATAGTGCTGGAAAAGTATACAAAAGTGTGGCAAACCAAAAATCTTGCACAGATGGGCTTCATCCTACCATCACCCAGTGTTCCCCTGTGTTTATGAACATTATACACACACAGCATATCATTCATTTTCTTGGTTCCCCGGCCGGGCGACCAGGGTCCTTTCTGTGTGCAGTTTTCAGGTTCTCCCCGTGTCTGCATGCGTTTCCTCCCTGATGGGTACTTTCATTTGATTCTTTTGATTTATTCATCTTATTGTTATAAAGTTTTCTATTTTGTACAGACAAAATGTAATACTATTGATAATCATCATCATCGTCATCCTCATAATCAGCAGCAGCAGCAGCATTTTAATCTTAATAATAATACATTTTTTAGTTTTATATTATTTTCTTTGATATACTTTTTCATACATTTGATTGTTCTGATTTATTAATCTTATTTGTTATAAAGTTTCCTTTTTTATATAAGACAAACTGTAAAAAAAATAAATAAAATAATAATAATAATAATAATAATAATAATAATGATAATGATCAACATCATCAGCATTTTAGTCTTAATAAATAATAATTTTTTGTCTTATTTTTCTTGCTGTACTTTTATAGTCATAAATTATATGACTGAGAAATGATTGATTGATATGAAAGAGGATGCTGAGTGTAGATTCAAGCTACATATAAGCCTGGCAGTATATTACAACACCCTGGAACTCTTGATGTAACAAGAATAAAGTCCAGCCTGTTTTGTTGGATTACATGAACATCTCAGTTCATCGACTCCCTCAGAAACTCATCTGAAGAGAAGGACAGATGTGTGGAATTGTGATCGGTCAGAAGACTTGTTTGCATTCTGCAGGCTTTTTTTGTAATAATTGCAAAGACCAGTATCACAATTTAGCACTTAGCAAGTGATACACTGTACAGCACTGACTCGTCTGTGGACCGAGGTTTGAACTGAACTGGGCGGAAGTTTAACGCTGGTCAACATAATCGAGTCTCCGCCTGATGTTTTAAACAGAGCTCTGCATAAATTTAACTACAGTCTCCACAGACCCCGCGCGCCTCGGGCAAACGTGAGGAAAAAAAAACACAGTCTAATTAAAGAACGTTTCATGATAATTACTGCGTGAAATAACAGGAAATGTTACATGTAGATTTTGGCCCCGAACTGCTGCGCCATTTAAGGCGGAACTTCAGGTTCACACATTCACCATCATCTTGCTGTCTTTTCTGTAAACTTTGTTCAGCGAGGTCACTTCAGTTTCTCTTGTTTGTATGAATTTAAGTCAAACAAGTGGTTGTTTTTCGTTTGCTGAAAAAGGTTTTAGCGCCATGCTAGTTTTAACTGTAATCTCAGGCTCCCAAAAATCATCAGAAATGATTATTATCTTCGACTCTAACGTTTTTATTAAGTTTAAAAGCACTTCGAACATTTTTGGAAGGGTAAGAAAATGTATTATATAAAACCCTACACTACTAACATGATGTCATTAAAAGGCTTTATTATTGTTACCATCATTTTTGGTGAAGATAAGCGTACTGACTTGTTTAGGACTCAACGTTTAGGGCTCTGGGGTCGTATTACAGAAACATCCTAAATCCATGATACTACCACCACCGTGTTTCACAGATGGAATAAGGTTTTTATGCTGGAATGCAGTGTTTTCCTTTCTCCAAGCAGTCCAAACTCTTTAGAGATGGTTTTGTAACTTTTTCCAGCCTGATGAGCATCAACAACACTTTTTTCTGAGGTCCTCAGAAATCTCCTTTGAGTGGCGCAACTGTCTAAACATTGGCCCCATCATCAGGAGGTCGCGGGTTTGATCCCTAGTGATGCTACAGCCATCCAGGGCTGGGAGTCTAAGAGAGCAGAATTGGCCTCACTGTCTCTGGGTGGGTAGGATGTTATTCCCCATCACTCAGGAGTCTGTTAGCTGGCAGTTAGCATTCACCTAAAAGCGTGTTCAGCTTTCCAAAGATGCTCTGTTAAAGGCAGGCAGCTCGCCTTCACCCTCCTAGCGCTGGTGGTATCGCGTGTTTAGGGGAGTCCTAACTAGTGAGTGGAACTGGATATGAAAAAAAGAAATAATATTCATATGAATATTACAGGATCTGTTTTATGAGCTAATCTGGTTGTTTTGCTCTCTGGTAGTTCAGAGTCTTTCCTCTCCGTCTCTGCACTGTGTATATATGTGGGATAGATGTGTGTATTTGGGAGAGTGTTGCTGTTTGTTGTCAGGGAAACGCTGCCATACCTCCAGAGCGCTGTAGTACATGCGCTTTGCCTCCTCATCAGTCTTGTCTGACATCAGGTATGATTTGATCAGGTACTCATAGAAGCTGTCTCCCAAACCGCCGAGAGAAACGTGATCTGACGAAGGAGAGAGAGAAAAAACGTAGAGAGAAATAAATATATTCCTGCTTCAGCTCAACAAATCTGATAATGGAGAGTGTGTGTGTGTGTGTGTGTAGGTGTGTGTGTGTGTGTGTGTGTGTGTGTGTAGGTGTGTGTGTGTGTGTGTGTGTGTGTGTGTAGGTGTGTGTGTGTGTGTGTGTGTGTGTGTAGGTGTGTGTGTGTGTGTGTGTGTGTGTGTGTAGGTGTGTGTGTGTGTTTTGGCACATTTTCAGAACAAAACTGCCTTGACTTTGTAAGAAAACCTGAGCCTAATTTTGAAACTGGTATTCTAGGAAGTAGAAAATGCAACCAGCTTCTAAGACTGAACTTTGGAGGTGTGTCTGCAGATTCTTTGAGAAACTGAAAGTGAGTCTCCTGAAAAGAATGGAAGCTGGAATAAAGGTAAAGAGCGACACACTCAACACTCAAACATCTGATATTATATTTAGTTATTGGAGCTTCTAATTTTTGGTTAAATATATGTTTTCTGCTTTTTTCATGTATTTAATGACTGTTTTGACAGGAAATGAAATAAACGAAAAGGTGGTCTTTTGCACAGTACTGTATTATAAGTATTGCATATGGGGTTACATATATACAACCAAGTTGGGATGCTGTGTAAAATGTAAATAAATGTAAATAAAAACAGAATACAATGATTTGCAAATCTCATACACCCATATTTTATTCACAATAGAACATAGAACACATATGAGATGTTGAAAGCGAGACATTTTACCATTTCATGGAAAACGTTAACTAAGTTTTTTGGAATTGGGGTTGTATGTGTGTGTGTGTGTGTATATATATATATATATATATATATATATATATATACATACACAGTAGTCCAAACGCGTGCTTTATGCCACACTATAAATATATATATATATATATTTATATATATATATATATATGGCGTAAAGCACGCTGCCACTGGACTTGGGAGCAGTAGTCCAAACGTATTCTGTGGAGTGATGAATCAGCTTCTCTATCTGTCAGTCTGATGGACGAGTCTGGGTTTGGTGAAAGCCAGGAGAACGTTACCTGCCTGACTGCGCTGTGCCAGCTGTAAAGTTTGGTGGAGGAGGGATGATGATATGGGGCTGTTTTTCAGGGGTTGATCTAGAACCCTTAGTTCCAGTGAAGGGAAATCTTAATGCTTCAGCAGAACAAGATATTTTGGACAACTGTACACTTCCAACTTTGTGGGAACAGTTTGGGGAAGACCCTTTTCTGTTCCAGCATGACTGAGCCCCAGTGAGTCTGGTGTGGAAGAACTTGACTGGCCCTCACAGAGCCCTGACCTCAACCCCATCAAACATATTTGAGATGAACTAGAACGGGAGTCATAAAAGCTCCTGTAGGTGTCCCAATACTTTTGTCCATACAGTGTATATGTAATACAATTGGAATATATTAGATATAGTTGCTATATATATATATGTGTGTGTGTGTGTGTGTGTGCGTGTGCGTGTGTGTTTGTGTGTGTGTATGACCCCATGTCACACAGTATAAAAACAATCCTGTGTGATGCACATGATGGTGCACATTGCTATTCAGTTCACTCTCAGGTGTTCTTGTACAGGGTTAAGGCTCAAAACACGTGCAACAGTGTCATGCAAATAAAACTGAATTAAAGTGGATGTCATGGTAACACAATCGCTCCACTCCTGCTTCTTTATCTCTCCTTATCTCTCCGTCTGTCATTAGCCAATCACCTACAACAACAATTAGCTTTTGCCGTTGTACAGATTACACTCCTCGGATAGCATTTCAAAAACGCTGCTTTGCAGGTGAATGTGAGAGATTCTATTTCCAGAGTTAATGGGATTTATTATCATTTTAATGACCCTGGGCTATGGCTCTGGTGTCCACTGTGTGTCTATCGATAGGAAAACTGCAATAGCTGAACTCAAGTGACTGAAAATGCTGCATAAGCTCTAACAGCAAAACTCAAAGACAGCATTCATGAAGGACAATTAATTTTCATAACCCAATGTGCCCAAAATCACATCAGTGAAAAATGGAACAAAGAAAACAAAACAAAACAAAGAAACAAAAAAACAAACATGTACAGCATCTAGTTTTACAAACACATTTATGCCTTATAGATTACAGCTAGATTTAACCCCTTAAACTGTATGCTTATTATTTATTCATTTTAATCCACATTATTCAGTATCTGCTAAAAATGAATCAGAATGAATTATTCAGTATCCACCATGAATTATTCAGTAGCTACTATTAATTATTCAGTAGCTACTATTAATTATTCAGCACCTACTATGAATTATTCAGTATACACTACAAATTATTCAGCACCTACTATGAATTATTCAATATGTAAGCATGGACATATTGACATAAAATTGACCTTTAGTCATCTGTTGTTGGTAAAAATCCCTTTCAAATTAATAAGGAAGTGAAGGGCATAACATATGTCACTGTCAGACACTGAGCGTGTTATTAATTTCAGATGATATTTATTTTGCATGTGTGTGAAGGTCAGGAGCAGCTTTGGTTTTTCATGTGTAATTGAGCTGCTGCAGTTGGACATCTGATACAAGATACCTAACACTGCTATTGAAACAAAACATTGTATCTCCAAAATGGCAACTTTACAGGAGAAGGAAAAAACCTACTTTACTTTTAATGTAAGTCAATGGAACCAGACTTTTTTCCAAGTCATTTTGGGCCGTTTCTTTCTGTCCATTCATCATGAAATTTCCAATGTAAAGGGCAACAGACATTTTCAAAGAACTGAAAATGATAAAAATGGACATACTAGGTTTTGTTCTGTCAGCAGCGATATGTTAAACTCTAAACACCCCACAAGAAAAATATGTGAATCTACCCTAACAGTGTGACCTTTCACATACATGCAAAATAAAAAGATTTTGAAATTAAAACACTCTGAATTTACACGTTTATTAGAACCGAGTCGTGTTTTACAGTTTCTCTTTATGTCGAATGGGAATTAAATAAATAATGCATTTGTGGGTGGAGCCTGGTCTTGAGAAGTTTTGTAGAATAATGATCTCACTTACGCTGGACCCAGTTGCCGCTGACCGGGCTGAGGAAATTAGGATAGAGTCCGTGAGGCTTCTCAATTTTGTCCAGTAGTTTTCGGATGTTCGTCACCTATAAACGACCAATGGGGACAACTTTAGAGTCAATGTGGTTAGACAACCATTAAAACCTACACAAAACAACAACTGGTTCTGAAACACAATGAATATGATCTATTTTAAACCAATTCAGACATTCTAAACTCTCTGTGCTGAACACTGTGTCGGGTTTGTATATATATTCCCTGAACTAAAACACTCAAAGACTTAAATTATATGATTATATGAGTAAACACTAGAAGTCAATAGTCACCCAAACCTGTCCTCTAAATACATCCCGAAAACGTCTCTCAACCTGCTCAAATTGCATCTAGCTCTTCATTAAGGTAGTGCAGACCTGTCAATTTGCCTCGTTTAAGGGTTTTTCAGTTTGATATGGTTCTATAGAAGAACGCTTTTCAGAAAAGTTCTATATAGAACCATATAAAACACACTCTCCATCAATCTGAAGAACGCTTTAAAGATGCAACGAACGCTTTAATCACGCAAAGGGTTCTTTGAGTGTTCATGGTTCTATATAGAACCATTTTCTTTACCAAAAAACCCTTGAAGAACCATCCTTTTTAAGTGTGTGGGTTTTTGCAAATTAGAGGAAATGCCCTGGTGGACACTTTTAGCTGCAGGTCTTAAGTAACGAATCCTCTACAGAACAAAAAGTTCCTAAAAAGGTCCCGAATTCCATAAATTTCTTTAGAATCTAATTAGAGACTCTGAACTGTAGTTCACAGTTATTCCGTGCTTGCATATTACCTACCAACAAGACAATGTAAAATTCCCAAAAAATTATCCCAAATCCAACAAAATGAATTCCAGACTCCAAAGATTTTTTCCAAATTCCAAGGAAATGATCTAAATAAAAAAAAATCCCAAATAATTTAAGTAAATAAATTCATAAATATATAAAATTCCATGAAAATGATCCTTCTTTCAGAATTTGGGATAAGCTTTTTGGAATCTCCTCAGACCTTCTCGGTGTAGATGGGGTTTCCAGAGAGTTCCGACAGGTGAACGAACTCCAGGTGCAGCGTTCCGAACTCCGCGAGGATGCTGCTGCCGGCGGAGGCCCAGCCCCAGCTCCAACTCGTGCCACTGCAACAGAGGGCACAGCAGGCAACGTGAGTAACCTTCACCCACGCCACGCCACCATGGCAACCGTGCCAGCCCACCAACAAGCAGGTACCGAGAAGAGCGGGCAGTCGGAGCCATGGCAACAAGACACAGAACCGCAGAGAATAAAAACATACACAAAAGCACTGCTGGAGCTGGAACAGCTTTACCAGAGGAGGCTGTTTAAAGTCTTTTGTAAGAGATTTGACTGGACGATTCATACAGGATACAGAACATTACAGTTCAAAAGTTTCAACAACATAAAAGCAGTTTTGCTGATGATTAATGAGGTGAAGTACTTTAACTATAGACGTTAGTACTGTACATCTTCACAGGCTACAAATAATCAGTATGAAGCTGTTGGAATTATTCCATTCTTCTTGTCAGACTGTAAAACTACACACACTGCAGATTCATACTGGGTCATTGTCTAAATTACAGGTGTGTGTGTGTGTGTGTGTGTTTTTGTGTGTGTGTGTGTGTATGTGTGTGTGTGTGTGTGTGTGTATGTGTGTGTGTATGTGTGTGTGTGTGTGTGTGTATGTGTGTGTGTGTGCATGTGTGTTTGTGTGTGTGTGTGTGTGTGTGTGCGTGTGTGTGTGTATGTGTGTGTGTGCGTGTGTGTTTGTGTGTGTGTGTGTGTTTGTGTGTGCGTGTGTGTTTGTGTGTGTTTTTGTGTGTGTATGTGTGTGTGTGTGTGTGTGTGTGTGTGTTGGCCCCTACAGGATTCATGCTAAGCGAGTCTGTAATTCGCTGTATTCCTGCCTCTGCCTGTGAGAGTGGACTGTAGTCGGCCTCCGTCTGAAGGGAAAATCAATAGAGGCGTGTGGGGAGGAGGAGGAGGATCCCAGAAAACTTTTGTCTCGGAAAAAATTGACCAAAAACATCAGCAGGGAAGAAAAGAAGAAGCTTAATAACCACCTTTTCCTGTCGGCTCTTTCAGTAAATTATTCTTTGTACATTTGTATTGACTTGATATGAGTTTATCAAACTGGTGAGACACTGAAAAAAGGTCTCACACTCTGTTTACCCAGGACTGCAAAGTTCAACTATCACTTTAAATATCAAGGAGTTACTTTTTAATAAAGAGTTTAATGTAGTGTGTAAACACCGCTCAAGTTTCCAGACCATTCAGTCCAAATATGGACACTAAGCTGCCATTTATTAACTCACTGATTTTGTGATGTCATAAAAACCAACACATACAGATATCAGCTGGTTTAGCCCCGCCCACTTACACTGAAGTTATAAGGAGTGTTTCAGTCTGGACTGTGTTTTTAATAAGGCGCAATACAGGGCAGCCAATCAGAGTAGAGCTCATTTACACACATCAGTTTTAAAGGCAGCGTAGCAAAACCAGCCTGTTTGGTTCTTAGGGAATCGAACGGTCATGTAAAGATAAATTATGACTGTTTTTGGTGCATAAAACCACAAAGAGCCATAGTGGCCCTCAGGGAGAACAGTAAAAACGAATGTGCAGGATACGACCCTTTCAACTCCAACCCAGATTTAACCGACTGAATCTAATCATCTCTTTATCTCTCTCCCTCTCTCCCCTATTGTATCTGTATCTCTCTCTCTCTCTCTCTCTCTCTCTCTTAGTCTCTCTTGCTCTCACTCTCTCCCCCAATCTCTCTCTCTCTCTCTCTCTCTCTCTCCCTCTCTCCCTCCTTTTGTTTTTTTCTTCTACTATAAAGTTACTGTTATAGAGACAGTTTCAGCTTTTCTTATGACAGTAAAAATCAGAACACTGATTGATTTTCTGCATGGCGTGTTCCCTCTTTGCTAAGATGTGTACTAATTAGAGTTCTTTCCTAGAACCGTAGACCCAAGCTAAGAACCGTTTAGTTATGCTGATTTGTTGAGGAAGTTTGTTTCCACATTGTGCCGGTGTGGGCTCTGCTCTGCACTCTGTACAGTCACGATAAACACAGTTTCAGTTGTGAACGGAATCACCACACCAAGGAAACGAGCACTGCACACCTGCACAAGCTCCACACCTTCAGGTGTTTTCAGGGAAAGTCCAGACTAAACCCGATCACAGAAGAGACTAAACCAGAACACAGTTCTTAGTGTTATTTCACAGTTCTGATGTCTTCACTGTTACTAGGCCAAGAGCCGTTGCTATAATTTTCTGGATTGTTATCCTGAGATAACAAGATAAGTAACTCGTTATTTTAAGATAAAAATGTTGTTAGCTTGAGATAAGTAACTCGTTATTTCAAGATCACAAGATAATTAACTTATCTTAAGATAACTTTTGTTATCTCAAGATAACAAGATAAGTAACTCGTTATTTTAAGATAATGTTGTTATCTTGAGATAAGTAACTCGTTATTTCAAGATCACAAGATAATTAACTTATCTTAAGAAAACAACTTTTGTTATCTCAAGATAACAAGGTAAGTAACTTGTTATTTCAAGATAACAATTTTGTCATCTTGAGATAACAAGATAATTAACTCATTATCTCAAAAATAACAATCCAGAAAATGATAACTACCTCATGGCCTTTCTGGACGCCCGTATACAGGTGCGGGAAAAACCCTTAATCGGCGTAGAACCTTTAGACTTTAAGAAAGTTCTTTAAAGAAGTGCTCATTAAAAAGTGTCTAAGTACACCGAATGTGGTTCCTCAATGGAACTGCTCACTGACACACTCAGTGATGACGCAGTCCAGTGGTCGATCTCTCTCAGTGTCCGCCTGCACTCGGGTGGTTATGGGTCTAACAGGAATTACGGCTAGAAGAGCTTAATTAAGCCTGCAGCTGTCTGATGGAACCGGAGTGCTAACTGAGACAGCTGTGAGAGAGAGGAGCCAAAAACACTGAGGAAGGGGAGGGAATTAAACATACACCGTCCTGTTCAAACATTTGGACGGTACACATAAGCCACAGTTCGGTTCACTCCGCAGTTGGAAAAAAGCAAGAAAAATCCAAATGCATAAGGCTGGGTTTCTTTTCATTTATTTTGAACAGACAGTAGCCAAAGTGACAGTTTCTTCCACCTACACTCTCAGAAATAAGGGTACTGAAACTATCACTGGGGGCAGTGCCCCTCTTGTCACTAGGGTGGTTCCCTTCAAGGGTCCATCTCAGTACCTTTAGTCAGGGAACATAACTGAACCATAATCCACTGAAATGATATGTCCTAAGCTGTACTGACTCCACACACCCCGACTCGTCTCCAGGCTTTTATTTTACTGTTCTGTTTTAAAACATTCGGTTATGAAAAGGTACAAATACGAACTTTTCACCTGGAAAAACTTATTTAAGGTTCACAATCAGACCTTAAAACCACTGTTGTACCTTTGAGGGAACGTTTACATTGTTTGTACCTTGATGAACGAAAAATGTACCTGAACAGAACCTTTATTTCTAACAGTGAAGTGTCGTACAGCGCCCCCCTGAGGCAGCTGCTACAGCCTAAAGTGGCTCTGAACAGGGAAACTCACTAACCTTAACTAATCTGTGTGGTGATAGTTCAACTCCAGTCATGATTTTGTAGAGAAAACACAAAAATATGTACAGCTTTGTGCTGAATCTCTTCACAGTCGCAGAAATACTGGAGGCTGTTTAATTTCAGCTTGTGTCTTTTTTTAAATGCCCTCTCTTTATTTAATGCCATAGCTGCCTTCCTTACCTCTCACTCACTGTTCAAACTCCTCAAACTCGGCCTTGCAGCTGATTGGGGGTCATTAAGTATGACGCTGGTGCAGTTATGAACCCTCGATAGACTGAATCAATTGCCGCTAGCTGCAGAGAAGGGGTCCTCTGCAGACCACTGCTGCTGCTAACTTGGTAACAGCTTACAGTAAAGTTTCCAGGTGGAACTCGCACTGAATTTCAGGCACATACCACAAATTCTCCATACGACTGGATGCATCGAACTGTAGCGTCCATACTGTGATGAATCAAGATGAATGCACATACCGTTACACCCCTAGTTATTATTCTACTCAAAAATATCTCACATAGTTCAGGCTGAAATATCATAAACTGGACAGTGTTCTTTTGGAGAATAAGAAGTTGCTAAAGGCTAAAAAGTATATTATTTATCATAATTTTATTCTATTTGTTCAGTGGGTAGCACTGTCGCTTCACAGCAAGAAGGGTCTGGGTTCGATTCCCCGGCCGGGCAACCAGGGTCCTTTCTGTGTGGAGTTTGCATGTTCTCTCGGTGACTGTGTATGTCTGTGTTTCTGCCCCGTGATGGACTGGCGACCAGTCCAGGGAGCTCCCTGTCTTCTGCCCGATGGCTGCTGAGATAGGGTCCAGCACCCCCAGCCACCCAGGAGGGTAACGGTTTTGATGATGATATTCATTTTATTTCACATTTTATTTGATTTATTTGAACTTCATTCTGGATGGTACTTTTATTCTTGATGTTCAGCTTCTCAGGCATTTTAGATTCATCTCCAGCTCTGTTCATCTTTCTGGACACATCTAATGTTTCTACATTATTACAGCTTCATACTGATTAGCTGAGTAGAGCAATAACATCATATTAGAATCACTTTATTCAGTCATTAGTTTTATAGTACACTGCAAATTATATCCCGGCAAGTGAAATGATCATAAATCTAGTGGATACATCTAATATTCTTCATGTTGAGATTGATATAAGCTTATTATATGATAATTTAACTTATTTCTAGACATCTTTTATGCATTTTGAGTACTTTTATTGAGTAAAAGTATCTCACTGCATTGGCAGATAAATTTGCTTATTGAAAGACTTTATTTTAAGCAAAGTTATCTGCTAATATAGTGAGATAATTTCACTCAATAAAATGACTTCCAATGAGTAAAAAACATCTAGAAATCAGTTGAATCAGCTTATAATATTCATACAACCTCCTCAAAATGAGAAATATTAGATATTTAGACTAGATTTAAGATGATTTCTCTTGTTAAGGTGACATTTTTTTGGAGTGTAGTGCCTGATTGTGGTGGCGGATGTGAGTGTGCGTGTCAGTGTAGAGCTGATCCTCACCTGCCCAGGTTAATGACTCCGCGGGGGATACCAGTGGGGGTACTGAACGCAGGCAGCAGCTTCTCACCCAGCTCCAACACCTTCTGCTTGAACACCTGAGAGACAAGAGAGAGGAAGAGCGAGAGACAATGAGTCATCACATACAGCCTGAACAGGGAGAAAACTCCCTTTTTCAGCCTGATCAGTGCTACATAACGTACAGTCCATTATCACAGACAGTAACACGTTTCTCTGCACAGAAAAGAACAGAAAACTTGGCTTATAACGGTTTATAATGTATCTTTCTCACAGTCATTATGTTGTCACATCAGCTGAAAAAAACAGTAGCATTGTTGACCTTCTGTCTGCGCCGTTTGACTCCCTTAAATGGCCAGGACTCACCAGTGGGTCCAAAGTTTTACTACAAATGTCTGTACTCTAAGAATAGCTCAGCCAGTTTGCACTGAAGTCCATGTAGTTACTGAATAATAAACCTTAGTATGTAATAATCCTGTGATTTTAAGGGGTTAAAAGAGAAGCAATGGAGGGTCAGCCTCCTTCAAAGATCTTCCTTTGGCCTCAGCGCCACAAACAGGGGAGCAGCTACCGTGTCTGGTAGTTCCCTCCAACATGGACGTAAGGCTAGTTCAGGGGTCGGCAACCCAAATGTTAAGAAGAGCCAGTTTCAACAAAAATCTAACCAACTTGGGAGCCACAACGTTTCATGTCCATTTTACTGAAGTAATGTTTCACCATCTTGGCTGTAAATATGTCTGAGTATGTGCTGATGTCTAGTATAGGCTAAAAATATAATTTAAAGGAAAACACAGACTTACTTTGCTCTGCTTTAAGTTTTAGCTCAGCTATAGCCGCTTTTCTCAATTTCAATAGTTTTGAGAAGGTTTTGACATTAAATATATAAATAAAACAGTTATATTTGTGTTCATGTATATATACACAAGGTATATATGCTATATTTGTGTACTGAATTATGGGGAAATTCCGCATTACACACACACACACACACACACACACACACACACACACACACAGACACACACACAGATTCCTTCCCACACACACCTTTAACCTCTCCCCGCACACAAAATTGCGCGCCATTAGCGGCGGTGACAGAGAGAGCATTTCCAGCCTTTTGCTCTTAATGACTCCCCCTTACTCTGTACAAATAAAGCTAATTACGTGGGCCATAAACTCAGACCCAATAGCACCACACCAGCTCTGTGCTGAGATTAAAGGAACAGTTGCGCAAAAATAAAATCTCTTTCATACACGGACAAAAACAAAACGCATATGTTAGTGCACAATTTCTATGTATTTGTCATAAAATAAATCTATTAAAATGTGAAATGTGCCATAACTTTTGCATAGGCCACATTTTATGTTTTATTTCTTTCCCCAATATGTTTAATTCAACAAATACATGGTAAACAGTGTATTAAATTGTGCAGAAGTGTGTTCTCTGCAGAGGACGTGTTCACTTATTCACGCTGTTATGGAAATCAACAAGAACATGCAATTTGACCAGGGGCGCCCAAACTTTTACACAGCTACATATCCTACCATGTCAGAAAACACATAAGAAAATCTATTAGATATTATATACACAATATGAGATAAATGTGTGAATATATATATATATATATATATATATATATATATATATATATATATATATATATATATACACACATATATGTATGTATACACACACACACACGCACACACACACACATATTCTAAACCGCTTATCCTTCTGGGTCGCGGTGGGGTGCTGGAGCCTATCCCAGCTGTCTATATATATGTGATATATATAATATTATATAATATATATATATATATCATATATTGATATATTGTTACATATGTTTTACAAATATATAGTTGTATAAGGCTAAAATATATTTGCTGGTGTGTGCATACATACATAAAGCAATATATTTCAGCCTTATAGAAACATATACATAAGCAAATATATGTGTAAAATATATATTTAACAATATAACAATACGTTTCATTAGTCTCTGTACATTTCCAGCACCCTTAAATATATATACATATGATAGAAAATTATTTATACATGGAGGACATATATTACTCATATATGCACACTTCATTTATATAATAAAAATGCTACTTTTGTGTTTCTTCCACATAATTCTTAATAAAGTAGAGTAGAATAAGTAGAATAGCTTCATAACTAACTCTAAGTATATGCATATTGTAAGTTATGTAATAAGAGCATTAAACTCAAAATAGAAGACGCTGTTCGCTGACAGTTAAATAATTTAATATTTAAAAGCAAACAATTATAACACTTAACAATCACTGAGATGTGTTTAACCACACATCAGACATACGTGTATGATTTATATATTTTCATATGTGTATTGCTATTGCACATGTCTGATATTTGAGACTTACATACAGTGTATGCACACATACTTTGAAATGTGTTCCTGGCCCTGTATGATGTATGTGCATATCACTGCTGTCGGAACAAAACCTCATATCTCCTTTTTTGTCGTTTTCAGTTTTTAACATAATTGCCCTGCTGCCCTTTACATCGTATGTAAATTTCATACTGAATGGACTAAAGTAAACGACCCAAAATGACTTGGAAAAAATTCTGGTTCCATTGACTTACATTAAAAGTAAAGCATGTTTTTTCCTTCTCCTGTAAAGTTACCATTTTGGAGATACGAGGTTTTGACAGCAGTGATATATGGCCATATATCAGATTTCCATATGGGGTCTGACGCTGAGTTAAAGTGGAGCCCTGTTCCCTTCATGTAATAATCAGACATCTGTGCTTCTGTATTCAGTTATAGTTTTGAATCGTTTGTCTAATGAGCATAAAAGCTCGATGTGTTCAAGCTTGAGTTGTTTTTTAGCATCCGGCACTAACCAGAAACTGCAGAGAGTCGTGGAGAGAGTGGGGAGAAATCTGAGTTTTGGAGAGGAACGTCAAAGTGAAGTGCTGCTGCTGCCACTAAATAAACCATAAAATCATTTTTCTAAAGGGCACTTGGGATCTGATGGGGAAAAAACATTGTTTTTGAGTTTTCACCTTCACTTTTTGAAGGGTTCAGACTGCTGACTCACACCACTCACTGTTTCTCCCTCAGCATCATCCACGGCTTCGGTAGAACATCTCACCGAGAGGACTGTGTACGATTTTTAAAGGACTACTTCAGTTCACTGGGTTTACAGGCTTACAATTTAAATGCACGATATTTTATCTAACAAATAAACATGCAAACGCTTAATAAGATGAGTGTTTTTCAGCAGAGCCAATAAATCTGCAGGTACACAAACATACACACACACACACACACAGGTGTTGTTTAACGCTCTCAGGCTCGTTAAGCTACTGAACTGCACTGAGGTCCCCTTCAAAGGCAGATTACCCATAAAGCTTTGCAGATCACTCATAAAGCTTTACATGTTTCACTGGAACTATATCATTCAGAGTCTAATTTCCGCTAACTGCCCCCCCACCCCCACTCCCTCCCCCTGCCGGCCTACACTATCATGTTTTATTGCTGAAACACAATGAAGCGGTTCATCACGGCGCCGCAGTCAGAGAGGGCGGCCCAGACTCACAGTGGACACAGAAGGTCAAACTCCACATGTTCTCCTTCACTTCGCCACCACAACCGGGACAAAACCGAGCCTGCTTAAAGGGATCGTTCAACTGCTTAGCTAAGACGGCTAAGAACGAATGGAAGATAGTTGTGCAAGTTAGCACAGTAGCATTTTTGGACAGTTAGCACTGAATGATTATAAAAATAAGATTTTAAGGGATGTAACAGCGCAGCGTACAAGACAGACTCTCCATTCCACACGAGGTTACTGAACAAACATTAAAAAATCCTGCTGAAAAAACCCCATAGAAACCATTAAAAGTTTTTATAGGTTCCTGGTGGTGTCCAGTAGTCGCTAATGGTATTTTTGCATTTTTCTGATGGGTTGATATCACGTTGTAAAGGATTTTAATAGTTTAATAGGTGTTCTAGGTGTCCTACAGGAAACTAGTGGTCTCTAATTGTCTTTTTCCAACAGCAAATACATTCATATATTCAGCAAATTAAGCTTGCGGTTAGCTCATTAGCTAGGGGCTAGCATGTTAGTTTACAGTGGGTGTATTAGTAAGATAGCACATAAGTTCAGGGTTAGGGTGTTAGCAGAGCTGGTTTATGAGGAGTCTGGCCTCTTCCTATTTCCCTCATTATATCAAAAACAGGACTGCAAAACAGCAGAGGGCGCCCGGGAGCGAGTCCTCGATGAATGGGGCTGAATAGAGCTAAACGGTTAAAAACGATAAGTTAAAATAGTTTCTAATCTCTCGCCCAGAACCTTCCTTTAATTTTAGACAGTAGAAGGATGGATTTCACTAAAAAAGCAAAGAAATCTCACCTGTATATTTCCTTTTTCCTATAGCAAACGGGTTTTGGGCAGCAGGATGCTAACATTACTGCTGCTGAGTGCTGATTGGTTGGTGAGCGGAGCAGCTCATTGGCTGTTCGCGCTCACTGACATCATGAACGTACATGAGGCGCCGTTTTAAACTCCTATAACTCGAGTTTAAAAGCTCTCAAAAATATAACAGCAGTGTTAAAATGTTTTACACTGCTCTGTATATTAAAAATGTTTAAGCATTCATAAACTATGACAGTCCTCAAATGCTCCATCTTAACCCATTCATTTTAGCGCCCTCTAGCGTTTGAGAAACCCAGAAGACATTAGAGAGTGGTAAATCTCCTCCCTACAAGTTCTCTGGTGTTAGTTCTCAGTTAGCGCATTAGCTGGGTTTTAGGTTTTAATCCTAATAGTTCCAATGGTCTTTTTTCAGGGAGAAGGCTAGGACGTTAGTTCATGGTGAGCACATTAGTTTGTGGTTAACTCTGTAACTTGGGGCTAGAATGTTAGCACAGGTCTAGGGTGTTAGCTTAAGGTTTGCATGTTATTTCAGGGCTTTGACATTAGCTTGTTAACATTTTAGTCCTATAGTTTACTGTGAGATATTACACAAGTAAATATACACACTGATCAGGCATAACATTATGACCACCTCCTTGTTTCCTTGGTGGATCATTCTCAGCACTGCAGTAACACTGACGTGGTGGTGGTGTGTTAGTGTGTGTTGCGCTGGTCTGAGTGGATCAGACACAGAAGTGCTGCTGGAGTTTTTAAACACCTCAGTGTCACTGCTGGACTGAGAATAGTCCACCAACCAAAAATATCCAGCCAACAGCGTCCTGTGGGCAGTGTCCTGTGACCACTGATGAAGGACTAGAGGATGACCAACGCAAACTGTGCAGCAGCAGATGAGCTATCGTCTCTGACTTTACATCTACAAGGTGGACTGACAAGGTAGGAGTGTCTAATAGAGTGGACAGTGAGTGGACAGTGTTTAAAAACTCCAGCAGCACTGCTGTGTCTAATCCACTCATACCAGCGCAACACACACTAACATACCACCACCAAGTCAGTGTTACTGCAGTGCTGAGAATGATCCACCACCCAAATAGTACCTGCTCTGTGAGGGTCCATGGGGGTCCTGACCACTGAAGAACAGGGTAAAAGGGGGCTAACAAAGTATGCAGAGAAACAGATGGACTACAGTCTGTAACTGCAGAACTAGAAACTGCACCTATATAGTAAGTGGAGCTGATAAAATGGACAATGAGCGTAGAAACAAGGAGGTGGTCAGAATGATATGCCTGATCGGTGTATGTAAGAAAATATTATATACTGTTAAGGATGTACTATAAAAAAGATACATCCTGTAGTTTTACTACAGTTCTTTTTCGTAAGGGTTTTAACATCCAGTCGGAAATAAATCGTTACACTCCTACTAGCTTTTCACGCTTTAGCCAAAATTATTTAAAATTGTCACTCATGTACCTTATTAGCTTAGCAGCTTTCTGCACAGACCCCACAGCTGCTCTCTGAATTCACACATACTGCAAGGCATTTTGCAAAGCCTTTTTTTCAGAAACATGCCAGGTTATGGTTTTGAACTGTTCTGGCCTAATTAGCATGGAAAGTTTGATGCCAGCGTTGTTGTTTTTTTGGCGTTATTAGCATCTCGGCATTATTAACTTAGCGTGTTTGTGAAAGCACTAGCAGCTGTGCCCTGAGTACAAACACATTGAGAGGCATTGTCTTTATTCAGAAACCTGCACACTGGCGGAAGGTTACGGGGTTTAAACAGTGTGGGCCTAATTAGCATGAAGCCTTGATATGTTCAGAGTCCAGGCTGTTTTTAGCATCCAGAGCTAACCATCCAGAAATGATCAGCTATGAAAACAAAGAACAGTCAAAAAACGCAGGTGTTTGCGATATCTTCCTTCACGGGCCTGTTCCCTCGCTAATCTGGCGTTTTTTTTTAAATTGTGGTGATATTTGCGGAGGTCTAATGCTCTGAACGGAAAGAACATTATCTATCAGAGCGCATGCTGCCGTGGGAGGATTCCCGGCATCAGTCGCCGGAATAGACACATCCCGGCCCTTGGGGCGGATTGATCCGCTGTGACAGAAGACAGCTATCGCATTTCACTTTCAATTTGGATTCTTCAGAGGATGCACAGGCTGGGAAGAGAAAAAAGGAGGTTTTTCTCTTTCCAGCTCTGCGGTGCAGACAGGTAAAACAACCTAGCTTAAATTAACACCTACAGAGCGCATCGGAGACCGCACACTCACAATGTGTGATATTCATTCTAAAGGACGGCCAACAGTTTTTTTGCAGAAAGAACTCCACTAAAGTGAGTTGGAATCGGTGGTTATTAGAGCATTTAATGTGCTGCTGCTTACTAGAGGCCAATTAAGTGACTTTTGTTCTGACAGAGTCACAGATTTTGACCAAAAAACTGCAACTATAGGGCTGTAATGATAAAACCATCCAACAACAGGACAACTACATGGCTAACAATCCATTAAAAACCGGACTGCAGAACGCTAGAGGGCTCCTGTGAGCAAGTACTCAATGAATAGGGGTAAATAAGCCTTAACAGCTAAAAATTAAACGTGTTTTTAGCCATTTATGTAGGAACTTCCTTTAGTTTTGGAAAGCAGATGGATGTTTTTCAATAAAAAAACAGTATATTTCTATTTTTCTACAGCAAAAAGGTTTTGGGCGGTAACCTTACTGCTACTGAGTGCTGATTGGTTGGCATTACTGCTGCTGAGAGATGATTGGTTAGTGTTACAGTGACTGAGTGCTGACTGGTTAACATTGCTGCTGAGTGATGACTGGTTAGCATTACTGCTGCTGAGTGATGACTGGTTAGCATTACTGCTAAATGCACTGTTCGGTTCACATTATTGCTAATAAGCACTGACTGGTTAGCATTACTTCTACTGAGTGCTGATTGGTTAGCATTACTGCTGCTGAGTGCTGATTGGTTAGCCTTACTGCTACTGAGTGCTGATTGGTTGGCATTACTGCTGCTGAGAGATGATTGGTTAGTGTTACAGCGACTGAGTGCTGACTGGTTAACATTACTGCTGCTGAGTGATGACTGGTTAGCATTACTGCTAAACGCACTGTTCGGTTAACATTATTGCTAATAAGCACTGACTGGTTAGCATTACTTCTACTGAGTGCTGATTGGTTAGCATTACTGCTGCTGAGTGCTGATTGGTTGGCATTACTGCTGCTGAGTGCTGATTGGTTGGTTTTACTGTTACTGAGTGCTGACTGGTTAGCATTACTGTTACTGAGTGCTGATTGGTTAGCATTACTGCTACCGAGTGCTGATTAATTAGCATTTTTGCTACTGAATCGATGCTAATAGATCCCCCTAATTTTTAGACATCGCACCCTTAACCTGAGCCAGTTAAAGATATTTCAAAGGAGCTGCAAACATCAGAGTCCAAAAGCTGATCTAAGATCTAGAAAAAAGATCCCTGCCCTGATGCTTGATCAGTACCATCTCTCTGTCTCTGTCTCTGAAGTGATTCATTAAGCACTGTGAATGGTGACAGCGGGGACACTGTGGAGTTAATTGTATGATAGTTATGCACCACTGAGGAAAACCAAATGACTTTTAAAAGGCCATTTAGGGCCATTTCACTCAGGGCCAGAGACTCTTCCCTAGAGGCAACTGCCACATTTACCAAAACAAACAGGAGAAGAGACAAGGAGGATAGAGTGATGGTCCTAGTGAGAAAGAGAGACAGAGAACAAGAGAGAGAGAGAAGCAGTATTGCAGCTGCATAAATAGCAGGTACACGTGTTTCTGTTAAAGCATGAATGTGAACACAAGCCTCGGGGACATTATGTTGCAATTGCGTGTAACAACCTGGTGCCTGCCTCTCTTTCCATATGGAGCTTTAGCATTGGATCCAAAAAAAGAGAGGAATAGCACCTAACAAGATACGCTGGCTGTACTGAGAACCTCCTCTGAGTTTCTGTAAGGACCTTATGGAGAAATTAATGACAATACATTTTAATTTTCTTCACTGAAGTTTTTTTTTGTAGGCTACTTTCACATCTATTCGTTTCACTCCTACAAGATTGTCTAGCCTTTCCAGTAGCACAGCATGGTTTGTTGTATCAATTGCCACACGTGATGATCAGTTATTAATCTCAGTGTTACTGAGCTCTGCTAAAGCCTGAGTAGACTGATAAATCAATGTGATGATCAGTTATTAATCTCAGCGTTACTGAGCTCTGCTAAAGCCTGAGTAGACTGATAAATCAATGTGATCAGTTATTAATCTCAGTGTTACTGAGCTCTGCTAAAGCCTGAGTAGACTGATAAATCAATGTGATGATCAGTTATTAATCTCAGTGTTACTGAGCTCTGCTAAAGCCTTAGTAGACTGATAAATCAATGTGATTATCAGTTATTAATCTCAGTGTTACTGAGCTCTGCTAAAGCCTGAGTAGACTGATAAATCAATGTGATGATCAGTTATTAATCTCAGTGTTACTGAGCTCTGCTAAAGCCTGAGTAGACTGATAAATCAATGTGATGATCAGTTATTAATCTCAGTGATTTTAAATGCCATTGCATTATAAGATAAAATAGTTACCACAATTAGCTATAGAGGATGTTAGCTACATACTTGCTTGTTACTCAGCACATTTACATATTTAAGGCAGAGAGAGAGAGGCAGATAGACAGATAGATAGATAGATAGATAGATAGATAGACAGACAGATAGACAGATAGATAGACAGACAGACAGACAGACAGACAATAGAGCCGATTTATTCCAAAGTAATTAAAGTACACTTGAAGTAGTTGTCTGGGTGATTATAGTGGGCAACTCTTCACAAAATCCAGAGCCAATGTTTGATCCCAGTCCATCCCACTGTGGAGGGCAGGAAACGAAAAACTCCGGCAGTGGACAGTGCACTGATGGAGCAACAAGCAAGACAACGATAAGAGCATAAAAAGAACAGTGTGCCATTATCAAAAGTGAGGGCGCCTGTAATTATCAAAGCCCAACAGTTGTTCTCCGTGTCTTCCACGCGCTGTCTGCTATCTGAGGAACCTGTTATGTAACCGAGCGACTCTGTCAAGGCGAGAGTTCACTGCGAAGGCTTTGATTTGCTTTGCGTTTTAACGTCTCAATCAGGAGCTGCCAAAAAGCAGCGGCGCTGTTGCCCCTGGAGTCGGCCTGAGCTTTGTGATAAACGTGTAGCACAGCTGCTGGAAGCCTCTGTAGTTGCGGTATCAAAACCTCGCCTGTCGTCTGCAGCTTGTCCTAACCAGGTTAAATATAAATATACACATTCTTGAGGCCTCAGTTCCTGTGAAGAAATGAAGTTTGCTGAAGTTTCAAGGTCAGTTCCTAAGACGTTAGCGTCTGTCTGAACCCACAGTGTTGTTTGAGTCTCTCATCAGCATCTAAGTTCCGTAAATTTCATAGCTCTGCAATTATTGTAGTAATACTCTTCTACTTTATTGTTAAGTTAGAAACAAAAAAAAAAAACTGCCAACCTAAAATGGTTTTCACTGAGGTATCTAGATAGATACAGCCAAAAGCGAGCTCTCCTATTGGTTAGGACTTCAGGAGCTGAACTGAAGGCCTTACACATTAGATTAACTACCAACATAATTAGGAAGTGAGAGTTACCAACTAACCACTTTTTGTCTGTTTCTATCTATCTATCTATCTATCTATCTATCTATCTATCTATCTATCTACCTATTTGCCTCTCTCTCTTTCTTTATCTGTCAGTCTATCTGTCTCTCTGTTGATCTATCTATTAGCCCCCCCTCTATCTATCTATCTATCTATCCACACTGAAAACATTTTGATTATTTATCTATTTGCCTCTCTCTCTCTCTCTCTCTCTCTATCTGTCGGTCTATCTGTCTCTCTGTTTATCTATCTATTAGCCTCTCTCTCTATCTATCTATTAGCCCCCCTCTATCTATCTATCTATCTATCTATCTATCTATCTGTCTATCTGTCTATCTATCTATCTATCTATCTATCTATCTATCCACACTGAAAACATTTTGATGGTGAGACACTTCAGGAAATTCTCATCTTTTTCTCAGAAGGTTCATGAATAATTTCAGCTGGCTGGGTTTACGGAGTGAGGAAGCTCTGGCGCTTGGCGCTTTCACCCGAGGTGATGGCTGATTGTACACGGCTGCAAAGAGGCTCCGGCTGGCCGGCCTGTCAGCTTCCATTCAGTGGACCTATAAACAGCGTGGCCCCATCTGGTGTTTTTCTGCGGTGAGAGGGTTAGAGCTGACCCCCGCTCAGGCTGTGTCACTGGGGGTCTCCTGTAATGGAAACGGCCCACAGTAGAGGCTCCTCACTCCACCAGCTGCAGCTGGGGGTCTAAATGGAACGATGTCAGCCCCCTAGAGGTCAGACTGAGCTTTTGACTCGTCTCCACCGCCTCCGAGGTGGTGGCCGCATGTGACCGGCTGAATGCTGCTGAGTCATGGGCCGAGAGAAGCTTTAAAGGGCCATATTCTATATTTTCTTGTATTTCTTACCCCAGTGCTCAACTTCTAATGTTTGTATGGTTTTATGTACCAAAAACAGACATAAATCAGTTTTACAGGACCATTTTCCAACCTCTCTTTATCACTTTTCAAACAGTAAGAGAGCATTTAAATGTAGTATCTTCCTGAAGTAAAGCCTTCAGAACGTCTACACCGGAGACGCCAAGTCCACGAGTCATAACATATCAACTACAGACCTATCAGCTAAGAGCTTGAGACTTCAGCTACAAATTGGGAGCATCTTATCTTTAGCGAAAATCATTTTTGGCTAGTTTAACAATGTTTTGGGGACAAGCAGCTTAACCGCAGTTATTTTTTGAAGTGGAACGTATCCAAACAGTGCATCCCAGTGCATAAAAAATAGAAACAAGTACATGTTTTGTTGATTTTCTCAGTGAAGTTTTAGTGCACAATTTCCACTTATAACATCTTGCAACTAGCAACGCAGACAACAATCTCGCCTAGGTAGTAGCTAACGAAATTGCAAAGAGAAAGATTTAAGACAATCATTGATAATTTGGAGACGAATGGACTTGCATTTGTAATCACTCCTGATGGTTTCCTGATACGTTTAATCTGCAACGAGAAACTGTCAAATTTTCCTGTTCCACCAGCTGGAACGGGAAACTTCAACAAGAATCGGGCAAATGAGAAGCGACTTCAGCCTCATAAAAAACAACATGGAGAGACATTTTACAAGAAACAGTTCTACTTTTGAGGAAAAGTTTCCTGCTGGAGATGCGAGAAAAGTGGCTATAGCTGAACTAAAGCTTAAAGCAGAGCAAAGTAAGTCTGCTTTTCCGTTTATATTATATTTTTAGCCTTTACTAGGACATCAGCACATACTGAGACATATTTACAGCCACGATGGTAAAATGGACATAAAATGTTGTGGCTCCCAAGGTGGTTTGATTTTTGTTGAAGGGAAAAAATGAATAACATTTGGGTTGTGACCCCTCACCTATACTCTGTACCGCATGTGTCAGGCCCCAGTCCTCGCGGGTCAAAGCACTACAGACTTCAGCACGCTGCCTCATTAAACACACCTGATTTAGCTTATCAGCTAATTAGCAAGGCCTTCATGACCTGAGTCGGGACGTCGGCCCGGAAGTTTCCCCAGTTTGACATGCTTGCTCTATACAGTAGAAACATGGACAAAAGTACGCTAGCAAGCTAAAAACAGCAGCAGCCAAATTGAAGCCTGAATTTTATAAGCACATTTCTCCATGTTTACAGATAACAGTGTGTCATACAGTGTCAGAGCGCCTAACAGCGCGACATGGATTGAAGGAGACACTTTGCGCAGTGTTAATCGCTAAGCTTCCATTAGTTGTTAGCTACACTAGCCTTGTAGCTCCAGAGCAAATCTATAGACACGTACCCTACTGAAAAGCCCAGCACAGATCGGCTACTTTCCACACTGGTCTAAGCTAGTTTATGCTGGTTTATACGGGTCTGTTTCTGGTTTAGCTGGTCACCCAGTATGGTCACCAGCATCCAAAACACAACATTTGCTGGTTTCCAGCAATACCAGTCTGTGCTGGTTTCTCTAGCAGGGAACTTTAGACACCAAACACGTCTTAGCTGATCGACTACATTAGGGTTAAAGGGAGAAACTGTGAAAAGCTATTTTTTGCTGAACTATTCCTTTAAGAGCAGCAGACAAAGTGGCAGTGAATAAGGTGGAAAAGGGCAGCAGCCACATCATTACTCGCTGAATTCCAGCAGCGGAGGGTAGATGAGGTCACTCTTCCATTCACTGAAACCATCTTGACCCTGAAGTTTACGGAAATGCCAGCGATGGCCGGGTGACTGCAGCTTGCTGGACCGCTAGCTAGAGTCCACAGGAGACGCTCAGTAATCATAGCTCGGGCTCAGCTCAGCCACTGAGTGAACGCAAGGGGGGGAATTTGAGGCTTTTTTTGTCTGGAGTTCAGGAATAAACACAGATCATTATCATCATGAACGGGTTTAGCTGAGTTTGAATAGAGTAACTGTAACTCAAGATGACCCAAGATAATTGCCTGCTGCTCATAAAGGCAAAACACAACTTTACACTACACAGGAGAACCCTTTAACCCATCTTTGTTCATTTGACGTTGTTTTTGTGACATAAAGAAGCAGGTTTGCTAGAAGCAGTGAAGCTTTTAGTTTAATTATGAATGGTTTCCAAAAGAGACCACTAGTTTCCTGTAGAACACCTTTAGATTCCACTAGGAAACCATCAAATGCATTTGGAATTAGCCATTGGTCACCTGTTAAGCCATTAGGATCCTTTACATTGTGACGTCAATCCATTAAAAAAAGCCAAACAGGGCCAACAGAATGGTTTCTATGTTTTTTCAGCAGGGTAGTGATGGTGTTTTGTCGACCAAATTGGCAAAAGTTGCATAGTTTAATCTGCCCATTATTTATAAATCATATCTTAGTCAATCAAGCCATGTGGTCTGCATCGTTTGCTTGGAAACCTTTGCTAAGCCCTAAATACTGCTATGTCTGACTAGCTTTTAAACTTGATAAAGTTTCCAATGGCAAGAGCAGACAATTTACCCCATGAAACTAATTAATTTATGTAGAAATGCATCCAAATTTCACAACAGAGTAGAAAAGAAGGTGTAATGCGATCTCTGGGTAGCTGAAAAGCACATTAGCTTCTGTCTTAGCTTCTACTAAGACACTAGCTAAAGTCTAAAAGTCAGAAAATGAGAAGCGATAGCATATGAGACAGAAATAAAAGAGCAGCATTGTTCCTGTACCGCAGGATGTGTAAATACATTATTATATCCATTTTACAGTCAACCTGAAATTAACCTGAAACCTAGAATGTTGGTCAGCAGCTTTTTAAGTTATGCTGGCTGGTCTGTGTTTTATTTTCAGCAGGGAAGAGGGAGAGAGGGAAAGGCCTTGGGGCAAAAAGTGTAGATGAACCATAGATTAGATTTAGAGTCTTTTTTCCCACTGTAATTGGAACGTTAGATGAGCGTAAACATTAATATCCGTAGTACTTTGGCCCAGAAGTTCCCCAGTTTGACTTGCTTGCTCTATACAGTAGAAACATGGACAAAATTTTAATTTCTCCATGTTTACAGATAACAGTCATACAGATAACAGTCATACAGCGTCAGAGCGCCAAACAACTCAACACGAACTGAAGCAGACACTTCGCATGATGCTAACTGCTAAGCTTCCATTAGTTTTAGCTACATTAGCCTTGTAGCTCCAGAGCAATATACTATAGATAAATACCCTGCTGAAAAAAACAGCACAGATCAGCTACTTTCCTCACTGGTCTAAGCTAGTTTATGCTGGTTTATGCTCGTCTGATGCTGGTTTAGCTAGTCACCTAACACAGCTATGTAGCTAATAGCAGTGCTAGCTGCATCTCTCTGAAGCGTAGCTTTCATGTCGCTATGCTATTTTTAACTGGTAGCTTAGCTTGTTGCTTTGCCAACAACCCTGTTAGAAAAACCAGTATAGACCAGTACAGCTGGTCACCAGAGAAACCTAGAATGCTGGTCAGCAGCAGTTTAAGTTATGCTGGCTGGTCTGTGTTTTATTTTCAGCAGGGAAGAGGGCGAGAAGGAAAGGGCTTGGGGCAAAAAGTGTAGATGAACCCAAGATTAGATTTAGAGTCTTATTTTCTCACTGTAATTGGAATGTTAGCGATCAATGCTAACCCTAGCCACCTTCTCTGCTTACTCTCTCATATGCTAATCATTATTAGCAGCTTCTACTTTCACTATTGACTTTAATTAGCTTAGCTCTTGTAGCACTGCTGCTGTAGAGACTGTATTTTAAATGGCAGGGCAAAAAAAAACTGCAAGCCTGATTTTTCTCTGCACTTTTGTCCATTTTTTAACACACCAGTCACATTACGGTGCAGGAAACCACATAAGCGAAACTATTTAAAATTGAATTTGACTGATTTTTAAAAATGTCTGCATAATTGAATGGTTAGGATGTAAACAAAGACGTTTATAGTGGATTTGTGTGAAACACTCCATTATAGAGAAACTTACTGAGTCAGAATTGTTCACAGTGGTGGTGATAGGAACCAGACGTCCACCTCACAGAGAGTTATTACATGAAATGGTTATGAATTCACTGCCTGATGCCCAAGACATAGTTTCACGGTAGTTTTGAAACAATATTTTGGTGGAGGGGTCCATGCAGGGCATTGTACAGCAAAATATTCCCTAAAGAAAATGAATTATTTCAGATTTACCTCTATTTTACCATCATCAACTTTCCATATAAAAGCTCAGAATACACGTGTAGGTTCAGTGGTGGTTTGTATAGTAAATAAAATGGCTGTATTTGTGTTGTAGACATGGCAACCCATGGTTTCTATCACTAAAGCCTCTCTATATCGAACCATTTCATATTTGAGTAAGAGCGAATCTTTAAGATTGAGGCCTACAAGGCCTTATTGAGGATGTACAAAGGGAAGAGAACAAACAGCAGAACCACCCAGGGAATATAACAGGCCTTTGAACGGGAAGCACTCGGGATGGCTGAGCTTTGTTATGCATGAAATAGGAAGCGTAAAGGAGCAGCTCTAATGATGGAGAACAGGTGCGAGCGCACTGAAGAAATGCAACAAGTCAGTGTGCTAGTCAGAGTTTCGCTCTGATGTGCTCCCTGTTTATTGCCATGACTGATTCACAGATGCTGATGTTGGAGGCAGAAACACTAGACGTTTTTTATTTGACATCAAAACAACAATGTAGATGGATGACGTTAAAGGAATACTTCAGCATATTTCAACTTAACCTCTATCTGATGCATCTGTAGCACGAAATTGATTTGCACAGAAAATGACTTCAAAGTTTCCTCCTGTTCTTGGAAAAGGACGAAAAACCTATTGACTTATAATAGAATCCAATGGGCAGATGCTTCACTGCTACAGATTCGTTAAGACTAGAGTATATTTGTGTTTGCATGTGTTACTGAGCACTCTCACGCACATTAAGTTACTGAAGTGCAGTATTTCAAAGCCATATTACCCATAAACAGTTGGGCATTTCCCACAAAGCTTTGCAGTTTCATTTGAACAGTATGGCTCATTTGAACTATATTGCTATCTAACAGCTTTCCCCAAATGTTGGTGACTGAAGTGTGCTCCTTTAGTTTTAGCACTGGAGCTACGAAGCTAACGTAACAGAAGTTTACATGCTAGCAATTAGCATAGTGCAAACCTAAACCATAATCAATCCATGTCGAGTCGTTGAGCATCCCAAATAGACTTGTTTATTTGGTTTCTGACAAATATGGATGACATTCCTCTCAAAACTGATGCCAAAACGGCGCATCAGAGCAAAAATGGGTTTTGAGATCACAGCCGTTTGGGGATCTGTCAGATATCGAAGCGCAGGATTAATTAAACATCTGTTTACTTAATGCTGGTTTAGTGTGAAGCAGAAAGTGACAGCTGATACAGATCTGTTCAGACGTTTGTTGGGCTGCAGCTCGCATCACCTGAGACTACAGCGCTAAAGAAGAGCAGAGAATAAATCACATATCAGGTCTTCACATGTGCACTACGTTGTTCTGTATGGCTGTAGCTACTCTGTTTTTTGCTGTTTTGTTTGCTGTTTATCTATTACACTATGCAGATACAACGGGGCCCAAATGTTTGTCTGAGGCCACTGGTGATGCTTCTATTCATTTAAAAAAAAACTATACCATGTTCAAATGTATTATTTTCCCTATGACAGCCCCAGCAATTTAGAGTTAGCTACACCTTAGCTTAGCTCCAATGTACGTTCCACTTTGTTACCCACCGTTTCTGAGCTAATGGGTCTCTTGGATAAAATGAAAGCCGCTCATGAAAACTGCATGATTGTTCCCGGTGGCAAACAAAAATGTTCCAGTGGAGATTGCTGAGATCGCTGGACCCTCTGATACTCCACACCAACCAGCAAGCTTTGTCAAATGTGCCCAGGTAAGGACTGCAACAAACAACTATTTCGATAGTCGCATAATCTATCGATTATTAAAACTTGATGGAAGACAACAAAGATGATTACCTTGTTTAAAAATTCGCTGTTTTAATAAACTAGCCTGCTAATACAAAAGATATATGTAATACAAAATAATACGATTCATTTTACCTGTCAAATTTTAAAATCAAAGATGTGCAAAGCAGCAGCAATAAAATGTAACAAAACTAAATCAGTTTTCCCTCAATCACACCAGCAGGTTCTCTGTGCTTCACCAACCACACAGTCATTTCTACACATAAACATTACACGAACCTGAGAACGGATCACTGTGTTCCCTCCGTTATATAATCCTATCCCACTTTCTGAGTGCAATATTCCTGAAATAGTATAATTTTGGACAGTATCTTTCCTAAACTGCCGCTCAGTAATGGTACTGAATGCAGTCCAGCAGGGATGTTGACCTCCCCAAAATGGCAGCGCCGTTGACGTGCCTGGCTGGACCCAATGCAACATCTATGTATGTGTGTCTATGAACAACATTATCTCCAGCCATAAATGTGAGCTGTGTTCAAATTTGGCAAGCGGTGGTGAACGCGCAGCAAACTTGTTCTCCATTAACGATACCTGAGAACATGCATTTCGAAATAGATGTAACAGCTGATAACATGAAGTAGGACGGCTTTCAACATTAACATTACCTAACTAGCTCGCTAGCACAGCTCTCTTACCGAGATCAATCTTCTTCATTCAGCAAGCTGACGTGTTTCTTCTTCACATGCTTCGACATGGAGGATGTGCACCCATGCGAGCTGACGTCGGCTTTACAAACAGCACAACTGACAACTTTTTTTCTAAGTTTAGCTCCCACACTTTTTCTTCTTGAGGCTGCCATCGCGCTTTTGTTAACTCTCCAGTAAGCGGTAATGTCAAAAAGTAGTGTGAGAAACATGTGTGATGGCGTCACCAAGTAATCGACTATTAAATTGGTTGCCAACTAATTTAGTTGTCGATTTTAGTCGATTAATCGTTGCACACCTAGCCTAGTCCTCACCATGGAAAAAAAAGACATCTGGTCCCCACATAGAGCTAAATACACACACATACACCTATAAACAAATGCAGTCTAAGTCACTAAGTCATGTTTACTAGCGATTTCTCTGTTTTTGTCTTTGCCGAGCTCTCATCCCTCTGCGTGTGATGAAGACTGCGCCTCTGTAAAAGCTTTCTGGCTTTGCTAAAGGCCGCATGATGCTCCAGTCTCTGCTGTTTATGTTTCTCCTCCGTGGTGTAATTACTCTCTCTCTCTCTCTCTCGCTCTCTTTTTCTCGCTCTCTGTTTCATGCTATGAGGGAAGAAAGCGCTCCAGCAGCAGTGCAGCGTTCCCTCAGTGCTAATTAGCACAGCGAGGCTAGCGCCAGGCTAAATGAAGCTCCGTGGAGGCCCAGCCTTCAGGAGGGATGATTCTGATGATTGTACATGATTGGCACTTGGTGGCAGCCGTCAATCACAGCGAATACTGAGAGACAGAGCTATTCTCCTGGTGGTTTAACGCCTCTGAACACGGGCCACGCTCACTTTACAGGGCTGAAGCTGCACAGATACAAATTTTTGGCCTCTCACACATGATTTTTCATCTAAGAGTGTGGTCAGTTGAGGGACAGTGAAATGAAACAGTGTCTCAGACATTAGGCGGTGAATTCATAATCATCTCATATAGTAACTTTTTGTGAGGGAGCTTTTGGAGGTGGACGTCTGGTTCCTATCACCACCACTGTCAACAATTCTGACTTGGTAAGTTTCTCTAGAACGGAGCGTTTCACACCAAACCACTCTGAATGACTCTGTTTACATCTCAAGCATTTATTTATGCACAAAGAAAAATGGGAGAATTTCCTTTAAAGTGGAAATAAGGCAAACAATAAGAATAACATATTACCTCAATAAATATCCATAACAGGTGAATTTATTGGAGGATTATTTTTGTGCAATATATCTTTGATACTGAATCTTTTAGTCAGTTATTCATGCTAGATGCAGTACTTAAGCTACAACACGAGTTTCAAATGTAGCTAAAAAATCACTGTTTAGGCTTTTTTGGCCCTCAAAAGGCGCTAAACCTATTTCCTGAATAACAACAGATTAATTAACAGATCGCTGCTGTCTGAACCTCAAAATCTCCAAAATGAGAACTTTACAGGAGAGGGAAAAAACACACTTTACTTTTAATGTAAGTCAATGGAACCAGACGTCTTTCCAAGCAATTTTCGGTCATTTTTCTTGGTCCATTCACCATGAAATTTACAATCAATGTAAAGGACAACAGGCACTTTCGATTATGTCAAAAACTGGAAAATGACAAAAATGAATGAGTTTCTCAACAGTACGTTGCATGTCAACTCCACAAACATCATCATGTCGAAATTGAACCAAAAACTGCCGTTTGTTCAAATGATGAGGACTTTTGTCTCCAAATCAGATGCATTTTTAAACTGCAGGCTTATTATTCAGTAATTAATCTTAAATCCTATCTTTCCAGTAGCTGCTACAGTAACACTTCAGGCTTCAGGAGATTATAAAAGGCAAAAATACAGCAAATGTTGTCAGCTGTAGTGCGCAAAGGCCTTTATTAGCACAGCAGCAGCAGCACTTTCAGTCTGAAGAGTCTCGTTAAAGCCGAGTCCGGCGTGTGTGGGCTAAAAACGCCCGCTGATGTCCTCGGGCGAAGCCTCCGCGAGTCAGAGTTACAGCAGAGTTACGACCTTTGGAATGAAGTTTTCAGCAGCAGCATAAATTCATCAGCAACTCATGCGCACTCGGTAATGTTTTTGTTGCGCTCATGAATATTTATGCGAGCAGATCCGATCGAACCAGCCGAGAGATGTCAGACTTTTACAGCTCTGCTTATGTAAGGCTGGAGAGACGCTGGGATATGAGCTCTCACGCTGGAGTTCACGTACGAGAGCCCAGCGCTTCAGCTTTTGTCAGAGATCTCAGGAGGGAAAGCCAAATGTTTTATGGATGTGCGCAGCTTTTCACACAAGCCTTCTAAAACAGCCATTTTGCGGACAGTAAGGAGAAGAGCAGATGTACGTTAGCCTTCTGTTTCACACATCAGCCTTTTAGGACAATGTTAGCACGGTTCTCACATGGGATACAGTCAGTAATGTATGGCTACAGCCCAGACTTTCATGACTCCTTCAGTTCGAGTTATGGTTCAGGGTTAGCAAGCAGAAAAGCCAAAGCTAATTGTAGCTTAGTGTTAGCCTAGCCATTATTTTGCTACAGTCGTACGCAAAAGTATGAACACCCCTGGTCACATGATGTGTTTTGTTGACAGTAAGTTAACACATCCTCTACAGAAACACATATTTTAATGAACAAAAACTGTTTATTTGTTGAATTTAACACACAAATGTGTTGCACATGCCACATTTATGTTTTATTTGTTTCCCCAATATGTTTAAATCAGAAAATACACACTAACTAGCCATGTTTACATACAGGCTGATAATCTGTTAATAATCCATCTAATAGCTCAACAGGAATATGATACGTCCATGTAAACACCTCAGTGGGAATAGTCTAGTCTGATTGAGGCCATTTGGAATGCAATCTCTATCCAATTGAACGAGGTGGGTAATCCTGTAAATAATCGGTTAAATAGAAGAATAATATCCATGTAAACTTCTGTATCTGATTACATTCCTAATCGGAAAGTTTAAGTCCGTTCTGATCATGTTCGTCGCGTCATGGTGAAAGTTTATACCGTTCAACATGGCGGAGCAGAAACTGGTCAGCAGAGGAGACGAAGTTTATGCTCTGATCTTTAAAAGACGGCGGTGGGACGGACGTCCAGCTTATGTGTCTCAGAACACGACGTCTTCCTCTCGGCCTTCTTTAATAGGGACATGTGAAGGACGTTTTCCTGAGCCTGACATCATTTTAAAGTAATTAAAAACACAAGCGCTGCTCACTGCTGCTGGTGGGCGGGATGGTGGGTGGGTTGGTGAGTGTTTGAGGGCAGTTGTGGGTGGGAGCGGGACTGAACAAACCCCGCGCAGACCTCTAGTTTGAACTTCGCTCATCTGTAATTTCCTCTAAAAAAGTGCCAGACAGCAAACCATGTGTGGCTTTTTGCAGATAAGGCAAACTTCTCTTGAGGTGCCAATTGTTTTAGAGCGATAATATAGTTGAATGCAAAGGTTTGGGCACCCCTGGTCAAAGTAAGTGTTGAATTCAGTGTATATTGAATTCAGCAAACACACAGAAATTTGGCAGAAAATCAGCAGAAAAATGCCATATTTAAGTGCATTCTCTGTGGACAATGTGTTCACTTGTTTTCATTTTGAAAATCAGCAAAACATGTAATTTGACTATATTCCAGGCATCCTTTAACATCATCACATGCTTAGGGTTATATAGAGGTGATGAGCGCACAAAGCATTTAAAAATCAAGTCACGCTCCCTGTAGTTCTTTACACACAAATACATCAGTAATAAGAAACCAAAAAAGTGAGTGAATAACTCTCACGAGTTTCTGGCATAACAGCTAACATCAGGAACAGAACCAGTCCTACTGGAGGCCTGAAGGAGAATGCAGCTGCCGCAGAACATGAATGACTTCCAGTTTCTCATAATAGTGCACGCTTAGGTAGCTTTTGTAAAGGTGCTGGATGCTGACCAGTCACACAAAGCCCACACAAGCACTGCCAGGCCAGGAATCTGAGCCAGTCCTGGACACTGCAGTGACTGAGACAAAGCCCAGAAAAAACATAATAGAAGAAAAACTGTGAGAATAGAAGAGGGGAGGTGGAGAAGACGCTCTGGCTTTGAGAAGACTAGAGGAGCCCTAACTGCAACAATTAGTTGGAAAAGGTAGGAAAAAGATTGCCAAGTCATTTACCTAAATGTATGATCCACACAGTCATTCTGACAGACCGTAATACTCTACAGGAAGTGTAGGGGGCGATACGGCTTCTACCGTTTCATTTAAAAAGTGCTCTATAATGTTCATATGATCTACACAGTCGTTCTGACAGACTGTAATACACTACAGGAAGTGTAGGGGGCGATATGGCTTCTATTGTTTCATTTAAAAAGTGCTCTATAATGTTCATATGATCCACACAGTCGTTCTGACAGACTGTAATACACTACAGGAAGTGTAGGGGGCGATATGGCTTCACTGTTTCATTTAAAAAGCTCTATAGTGTTCATATGATCCTCACAGTCATTCTGACAGACTGTAATACACTACAGGAAGTGTAGGGGGCGATATGGCTTCTATTGTTTCATTTAAAAAGTGCTCTATAATGTTCATATGATCCACACAGTCGTTCTGACAGACTGTAATACACTACAGGAAGTGTAGGGGGCGATATGGCTTCACTGTTTCATTTAAAAAGCTCTGTAATGTTCATATGATCCACACAGTCAATCTGACAGACTGTAATACACTACAGGAAGTGTAGGGGGCGACATGGCTTCTACTGTTTTATTTAAAAAGAGCTCTATAATGTTCATATGATCCACACAGTCACTCTGACAGACTGTAATACACTACAGGAAGAGTTATAATAGAATATCTCCTCTTCTACTCACAAACACAAGTGTGTTATGGATCAAATGTTTACAATATGCATTTCCCACATGATTTCTCCACTTACTTCAATGAGCTACAAGCCAGAAACAATTCATATCAAATTACAGCTCGCTTTTGTTATTTCAGCTGATAAGTGAGATTCCTAAGAGCCGCACAAAGACGTGGCACTTGTCTTTTTTTTTGCTGCAAAGAAAATTACATTGCTATTGTCATTACAGCGACTGCTGTGCGCTTCCTGAACATTCACGGTCAGAATCCACTTTTTCGGAGATATATACGGCGCAGATGGTTCGACCCTCGTCTCCGATGGCAACTGCATCAAAATGGCTGGAGTTCTCTCTCTCTCTCTGAATTGAATGGAAAAGAAGAAAAAGCTATTAAAGCCAATTATCCATTTCTCCAGAAGAGACACTACACAGGTCAGGATGTTGCAGGGAGCTCATTTCCATGTTCCGCCCTTGAAAGTCTAACGCTGTCGAACAAAAAAGGCTTCAATTTGTAAAACTGTTAAGCTGATCTACATCCAAGGTCATTATGTCTAACTCTGGAGTTCTTCGAGGAACTGCTAGATCTCCTTTTCTGTTATGTTACTCAGAACTTATAAATAATAAAGGTGATTTTTTTAGCTTTTTAGGGATCAACAGACAATTAGTACAAACACAATCATAAGCAGTGTTTAAAATGTCAATATTTTATACCCAGAGCTCACAAATGACTGGAGATGACGTTCGGCAAAATTGCTTGTTCCTATATTTTCATATAGGCTGAATTAACAATGAAGAAATTGCATATTTACATAAAGGGGAATTATAATTCATTTGTGAAGACATCAACAGTGTTGTTTGTCGTTTGGTATAAAATGCTGTTCACAGTGGTGGTCATAGGAACCAGACGTCCACCTCTAAAAGCTCCCTCACAGAGAGTTATTACATGAGATGGTAATGAATTCACTGCCTGATGAATGAGACAATAGTTTAAGATAGTTTTGAGAAGGTTTTCTTAAATAAATGTATTTTTAAAGCACATTCATAGCAGATGGGTACATGCAGGGCTTTAAAATAGTCCCCATAAAAAAACTTTTAGATTTTCCTCTATTTTCCCAACATCAACATTCAACTCAGAAGACAGTGTAGGTTCGCTGGTGGTTTTGGATAGTAAATAAAATGTCTATATTTGTGTTGTAGTCATAGTGACCCTGTTTACATCTAAAGCATGAAAATACATAACTTTTCTTTAAAAAATGGTGGAACACCACTTCAAGTAAAAAACGGAATATGTACAGTAGTGAGCAAAATCTTTTTTTTATTATTTCCAGTCAAACCAGCCATTAAGTATAAGTTATTCAGTATTCATATATCTTTTTTTCAGTGTTCAGTGAGTCACTCTTCACCTTCATTCCAGCTTCCATTCTTTTAGGAGACTCACTTTCAGCTCCTCAAAGAATCTGCAGACACACCTCCAAAGTTCAGTCTTAGAAGCTGGTTGATCATTTTCTGAAGTAATCAAACACATTCAGTGGTGTTGAGGTCTGGACTCTGGGGTGGTCAGTCCATCGTTCAGCTTCTTTGTTTGATGTGTCCGTCTCCTTTTCTCAGTGAGGTTCTTCTTGATCAGCTACACATCCTTTCAGACCCACAGCGCTGAGTCGTCTTCTCACAGTGGAAGGATGGACAGAAACACCTGTGGATGTTTTCAGATCTGAAGCAGCTTGATTTTCTCCTCTCTCTCAGAGATGAAAGCTTTAAGTGCTGTTTATCTGATGGGGGCAGTTTTGGGGTCTCTGTTTTCTCTGTACATTTTCTCTGTAGCTTTGATCACAGCTAAAACACTTTTCCTTCCTCATTATATTGATATTTATTTGGCATTTTGACTGGAAATGTAATAAATGAAGGGTCTCTGACTTTTGCACTGTACTGTATATGGATATTATATTGTACTGCATACAGTACCCAGATATTTCCAGTCATTCTGTCTATCAGATGTAGCTGATAATCCATAGAACTGTTCAGTATCCTTTGTAGAAAGCTCCTCACTCTGCTCTCTGCTCTCTCTCTCCTCTCTCTGTATGTGCCTCTTGCCCATTTCAATTAATTCCATCAAACGGATGTGAGCGCGTCAGTGAGCTCTCAGGCTTCTCCCAGTGGGGAAAAAAACAGTGATGTTACTGACAGAGCTGGGAGTTTTTCTAACAGAAAGAGAGAGCATAAAAGTGTAAATGAGTCCCTGCAGGCCTTGCCTAAGCCACGCTTCGCTGTGCAGGTTAAAGGTCAGCAGGCCACATTACCTGCGGCATTGCCTCCACAGTCTCAGACCCAAGTGGCTCTTTCCTGAGCAGTGCTTAGACAAACGGACATTCAGATGATTTACTCACATCGCTCCTAAGGGATCACAGCCATATGCTAAAGCTTGGCTCAAGTCTAGCCTTCCTAGGTTCCGGCTGGTTGCTATGGCAGCACAGCTCAAACCAGTCTGAAACTTGAGCTGCTGCTGAGAAGAGTTTGGTTCATTACAGGCAATATTCAGCATCGCTACAGACTGGGCAATTTGGATCATGTACTGATGTAACGGAATGATGAAACAGGATGATGTAACAATGTAACAGAAATCATGCACTGGTGTTATTAAATGATATAATGATGTAACAGGATGATGTAACGATGTAACAGAAATCATGCACTGATGTAACTAAATGATATAATGATGTAACAGGATGATGTCACAATGTAACAGGACCATTTACTGATGTAATGATGTAACAGGATGATGTAAAAACGTAACAGAAATCATGCACTGATGTAACTAAATGATATAATGATGTAACAGGATGATGTCACGATGTAACAGGACCATATACTGACGGAACGGAATGATGTAACAATGCAACAGGATGATGTAACAATGTAACAGGAATCATGCACTGATGTAACTAAATGATACAATGATGTAACAGGATGATGTCACTATGTAACAGGACCATTTACTGATGTAATGATGTAAAAACGTAACAGAAATCATGCCCTGATGTAACTAATTTATACAGTGATGTAACAGGATGATGTAACAATGTAACAGGACCGTTTACTGATGTAACTGAATGATGTACTGATTGAATGACGTAGTGATGTAACGGGATGATGTAACAATGTAACAGAAATCATGTACAGTTGTAATGGAATGATGTAACAATGTAACAGAATCATGTACTGATCTAACTAAATGATGCGCTGATGTAACAGGATTGTTTAGTGATGTAATGGAAGGACCTAATGATGTAACAGGATAACGTAACAATGTAACATGACCATGCACTGGTATAACTGAATGATGTAGTGATGTAATAGGATGATGTAACAATGTAACAGAATAATGTACTGATGTAACAGAATGATGTTACATCTGAGCAGCGCTTAGACAAACGGACATTCAGATGATTTACTCACATCGCTCCTAAGGGATCGCAGCCATATGCTAAAGCTTGGCTCAAGTCTAGCCTTCCTAGGTTCCGGCTGGTTGCTATGGCAGCACAGCTCAAACCAGTCTGAAACGTGAGCTGTTGCTGAGAATAGTTTGGTTCATTACAGGCAATGACAGTATTCAATGTCACTACAGACTTGGCAATTTGGCCTGCAATGTCCTTCTTCTGTTGGCATTTTAATAATGATAGCGCATTATGCTGAAGATATTGCACAAACAACGTGAGAAGAGCTTCACCGTGCCTTCCTTCTTTGTACGGATGTAATTAGTTTGACCTTTCTGATATTAGTTTTGCTCTTCTTTCACCAACAGCAAAGCTCAGCTAATAATAAGAAGCAATTGGGGCCAATATGATGTTTTGCAGCATTGAAGACAAACAAGAAGCCTCGTATTTGTTACATTCAAACGCGTCTGATAGCATAAGATTTATATTCAGATAAGCACGTTTTCCATGAGGCAGTCGGTCTGTAAATATGTTTAGTTTAAATTGTCGTTCTGCTCCCAGAACTACACTGTACACTCTCAGAAATAAAGGTACTAAACTGTCACTGGGGCAGTGCCCCTCTTGTCACGGGGGTGGTTCCCACAAGGGTACATCTCAGTACCTTTAGTCAAGGAATATTATTGTACCATAGTCCACTGAAATGATATTTTCTAAGTTGTATTGTATAGCATATAGGAGCACTTTGTAGTTCTACAGTTACAGACTATAGTCCATCCGTTTCTTGTCAATGGTCAGGACCCCCACAGGACCACCACAGAGCAGCATCAACCAAAAACATCCCGTGGGCAGCGTCCTGTGACCACTGATGAAGGACTAGAGTGTAAAACTGTGCAGCAGCAGATGAGCTATCGTCTCTGACTTTACATCTACTGGACTGACAAGGTAGGAGTGTCTAATAGAGTGGACAGTGAGTGGACACTGTGTTTAAAACTCCAGCAGCACTACTGTGTCTGATCCACTCTTACCAGCGCAACACACACTAACACACCACCACCACATCAGTGTTACTGCAGTGCTGAGACTGATCCACCACCCAAATAGTACCTGCTCTGTGAGGGGTCCTGTGGGGGTCCTGACCATTGAAGAACACGGTGACAAAGTATGCAGAGAAACAGATGGACTACAGTCTGTAACTGTAGAACTACAAAGTGCACCTATATATTAAGTGGAGCTGATAAAATGGACAATGAGTGTATAAACGTCATAATGTTATGGCTGATCGGTGTATTGTGATATATACTGAAATCGTCAGAATTTTTAATTATACCATAATATCATTTTTTTGACCCAGCGTGTTTGTTAGCATTCCAGTAACTCTATTACAGACTGTCTGCAGAAACAACACTCCACATCACTTCAGTGGGAATGGGTGGGGCTAAACTGCAGTAGGCTGATTAAATGTGCTCATGGTTGCGACATCACAAACGTAATTCAAAACAGCTGTTTTTGCAGCTTAGTTTCTTGATTTGGAGTATAAAAACTAGGCAGTTGTGCTTAGAAACTTTAATAATATTTACATATTAAATTAGTCTCATTTAAAAACACAAGGCTTTTTTGGATTCTCTGTGATACACGCCCTTTAAAAAGGAAAGAAATTGGTTAAAAATGCAAATAAAAGGTGAGGTATGATGAAAGGCCCTTCAGCAGATGTGCAGAGGAGAAGATGATCAAGACTCCTCCTGATCTTTAATGGCACTGACTGATTCTCCTCTCCCTCAGAGTTCCTCTCTGTGATTGAATTATTCTGACGTTTTCCTCATTACTGATGCCACAGTGTCCTCCTGGCCTCCAAACCAGCCTGGGGATGGAGCTTCAAACAGTGAGTGTGCTGCTTCTTAGTGAGGGACAGTGGGACGGAGAGGCTGAGGGAAGAGGAGAGTGAGCGACAGCTGATTTATTCATCCTTTCCCACTGCATGCTGTTCCAGCACAAAGAGGCCTTTGCCTATGGGGGGTGTATGAGACGAGGCTTCTGAGAGAGATGGTATGGAGCTGAAGATTACAGAAGGATCCACAGCTCCGTCTCACTCATACCACACGGTTCTTATGCTTCTGATATGCAAATGGAAGCCACACACTGTCCATAACCACAGCCAGTCCACTGAAAACCACCTGTCCGTTTGAATGGGATGATGTAAGGATGTAACAGGTTGATATAATAAAGTAACAAGATTGTGTACTGATATAATGGAATGATGTAACAGTGTAACAGGATCATGTATTCAAGTAACGGAATGATGTAATAATGCAGGATAATGTAACAATGTAATAGAAATCATGAACTGATATAACTAAATAATGTAATGATCTAACAGGATGATGTAATAATGTAACAGGACAATTCACTGATGTAATAGAATGATGTAATGGGATGATGTAACAATGTAACAGTCATGTACTATTTTAACTAACTGATCCAATGATGCAGCAGGATTGTTTACTGAAGTAATAGAATAATGTAATGACGTAACAGGATGATGTAACAATGTAACTTGACCACGTACCGATGTAACAGAATGATGTAATGGGATGATGTAACAATGTAACAGAATCATGTACTAATTTAACTAATTGATGCAATGATGTAACAGGATTGTTTACTGATGTCATGGAATGAACTAATGAAGTAATGAGATGATGTAACAATGTAACATGACCATGTACTGATGTAATGGAACAATGCTATTGGATGATGTAACAATGTAACGACCACACACCGACGTAACGGAATGATGTAATAATGCAGGATGATGTAACAATGTAACAGAAATCATGTACCGATGTAACTAAATGACATAATGATGTAACGGGATGATGTAACAATGTAACAGGACCATTTACTGATGTAATAGAACGATATATGTAGAAGATGATGTAACAGAATAATTTACTAATGTAACTAAATTATGCAATGATGTAACAGGATGGCATAATGATGTAACAAGATGATATACTGATATAACCACTGTAATAATGGTATAACTAATGTAAGACCACGGTAACTAACTGAGAAAATGCTGGAGGAGTTCCAGTACACTCTGTAATCTTGTTCTTATGGTGATCTTTGTCATGTGAGGGTGTTTGGGAAGTTCACTCCTGACCCACAGTCCTGTTCTACTCCTACACACTACATGCGGCGTGCGGCCGGTCGGCAACAGAGCCTGTGGTCTTAGCTTCAGTATGAACAGTAAATCAATACAGCAACTGTAAAGCCTTTTACTGCTCTGACTGTGTACACACAGCAGTGAGGAAGTGCAGGGTGAGACCTGGAAACACAGCGGGAGATCTCAGTGTACACACAGCACGGGGGAAAGCAGCTTTTACTGGACTACCAGGCAGCTGTCCGACAGCCCTGCACCCTGATCTGTCCATCAACAGCTCTACACACCAGAAAGAACACTGAGAATTCTTACTTCAGTAAAAATAACACTACTGTACAGATGTTACATCCATAAAAGTAGAATTAAATAAGTTGCTTACTGAAAATCTGCTTTAAATTGAGAGAGAAAGAGTCCTAAAAAACACTCTGTTCCAGATTTTCCGCTATTTTAACATCAACATTACAGATAAAACTTGTGTAGGTTCACTGGTGGTTTTGGATGGTAAATAAAATGTCTATATTTGTGTTGTAGTCATGGCGACCCCTGGTTCCTATCACCACCACTGTAAAAAAATCTGAACCATTTCACACCAAACCACTCTGGATCACTCTGTTTACATCTCAACCACTGAATTACACAGAAATTCTGAAAAATCAGTGGAGTTCCCCTTCAATAACTATATTTTTGAAGGCAAAACATCAGTGGATAAGCTTTCTATTGATGTCATGTTGGTTAAATGCTGCATTATTTTCTATTGTGGCTCAAATGACCTTTTTAATTTGTACGTTTTGGACGCTTTTCATGCATTTTGGTGGGCTGCAAACTCTAGAAACCATCTGGCAACCCTGCTTGGACGCATTTCTCTTTCATAAATGAACATGAATGAATGTGTTGGTGTGTTGATGAGGGCGTGGTAGGTACTCTGAGACAGATTTAGCCCAGACCCCCAGAATGCATTAATACCCTGCACACTAGTGGCCATTATAGAGGCGCTGATGGGACATAACAAGAGCAGCTAGGCTACACGTTCGAGGTGCTTTTATGTCCGTAATTGGCCCGCAGAGAGCCTCAGGACAGATAATTGTGCATCCTCTTGCAACACCGTCTGGGAAAGTGAAGGGGAATTCGATTGCGTTCGTTAAAAAGGGGAATTAGATTGAATAGATCTTGACAGCCGCATCGATCAAACTGCATCATCAAGCACATGTGGCAGCTACAAGCCTCAAGACAGCGAAGTTGGCCATGAATTTTATTATTACTGTTTTTTTTTCTGGATTAGCAGTGAAACAACACTGGGCTAAACATAGACAGTAATCCAATTATTTACGCATCTGATTAATCTTAATTAGTCCTTGTGAGAGAACATCAGAAAAGTGACAGAACCGAACAGGTGAAGAACAGAACCTTAAAGACGAATAAAGTTGACTTTATTCGTCTTTAAGCGACGCTGCCATTAAAAATCAATGAAAGATAATAGCCGCCAGTTAGCATTATGTAAATGACCACATGCTACGTCTTGACCAGCAGCTTTCGTTCATTGTAGCCACACTAGTCATGCTAATGAAATACAAGTCCCTTGAAAGAACATTAGAAAGTAACAGAACCGAACAGGTGAAGAACAGAACCTTAAACACAAATAAAGTAGACTAAAAATAGCGACGCTGCTAATAAAAATCAATGAAAGACAATAGCTGCCAGTTAGCATTATGTAAATAACCTCATGCTACGTCTTGACTAGCAGCTTTTGTTCACTGTATCCATGCTAGTCATGCTAATGAAATACACGTCCCTTGTGAGAGAACATCAGAAAGTGACAGAACCGAACACAGACGATCAAGAAGGCAATCATGAAGGGAAAAAAATGAAGTTAGTGACGTTGCTAATAAAAATAAATGAAAGCTGCCATTTAGCATTATGTAAATGAGCGCATGATCCATTTTGACTAGCAGCTTTCATTCACTGTAGCCACGCTAGCCGTGCTAATTAATCACACAGCCCTTGTGAGAACACATGAGAATACAACAGAACTGACAGCTGCAGCACAGCCAGTGAAGAATACAACATCAAAGGAGCAACTGGACAAAGTTGTTAGCATCACTGCTAACCAAAATATTAATTGGAATCAGAATCACCAAAACTACTTGAACTTGGTGATTAGCCTGCTGTTAAAACCCATAGAAACCATTAACTGTTTCTGTTGGTTCCTGGTGGTTTTGTAATGAGTTCTGGCTTTTTTTAGTGGGTTGGCATCACAATGTAAAGGATCCTAATGGTTTAACAGTGACCAGTGACTGATTCTAAATGCATTTGGTGGAAAGCAATTCCCATTAAAAAGCAAAACCATTAGGTTTTAATCCTAATGATTTCTAATGGTCGTTTTTCAGCAATGTACAGCAAATGTTTATATATATAAAAAATATATATAATACATATATATATACACATGATTATGCAATAATATTTACATTACATAACATTATTTCAGATTATCAACAAAGAAGGAGAAAACCGAAAAAAAAACAACAAAAAACAGGAATTTCTCAAAAAATAATTAAAAGCTACATAGAAGATGGGGCTCCTAACAACCACCTGGAAGACCGGTTAGAACAACAAAACTGTCCCCATCAGATAAACAGCACTTAAAGCTTTCATTTTTAAAAGAAAGAGGAGGAATGACTAAAGCCAAATGAAAATGTATAGAAACAGGTTAAATAATCTTATATTATTCTTATAGCCATAGCTGGATCTACCATATGGGTGACCTGGGTGACTGTGCAGGGGCATCCAATCCAAGTTGCATCAAGTGCATGTTTTAAATTATTTTAGTTTACTTTAATTCAGTTTCATTTACGTCTATAATCTACTAACAAACCACAATCCAGCCACAAATATGCAAAACATATCATTGACGGACAGTAAATTTGACGGACAGTGATGTTGAGCAAGCCGATGCCCTCTCATCAGCGTACCCAACAGAGCTTAACAAGGCCTCAGCTTTACTGCCCAGGGGCACCAAAGGTGGCCCATCTTACAGCACTCTCACAATGTGAAATATAAGACATAGTGACATATCCGTCAATGTGTTATCACTTGTTTAGATATCATTTCTTGCCGTGTATAAATACAAACAACAGCTGCCAGTTAGTATCATGCGAATGCTAAATGTTGGCCAATTGTTAGCCATGCTAGCTTTTTCAGTGGAACTCTCCCTTTAAAAGCATGACAGGCAGAAGACACAGCAGCACAGCACAGCCATCCACTCCAGTCTGGTTAATAAATATAATACAAGCTAAAATATAATAGCTAATTGAGGCCAGTTAACATTAATGCTAACTGTTGTTAGCTTTCATTTCTTGTTAGTCACGCTAGTGTTTTTAGTGGTACGATTCCTTCAAATGCACAGCAAACCTCTGGACCGAGGCAGGAGGCAGTGCAGCAGTCATCTATTCCAGTCCAGCTCCCTGCGGACACTCGTCTCTGTCAGTGCGAGCGCAGGCGCTCCGGAGCCTGTCAGAGCGCATGACTGGGCTGCCATGCATCCGGCGTGAAGCTAGCATGAGGCTATCGTCACGCTCACCTCCCATTAGCAAACATGGGCTGCCAAATCGCTGCACTGCACCACACAAGGAGCGCGCCGAGACGTCCGACAGGGAAGACAGCTTTGGCCATGAGTGAAAAGCTGGAGATGAGGTGCATGAACAACATCCACAAACAGGGTTTTCAGGCCTAAACCAATCAGTCCCATTTTAAAGAGCCTATATTTTGACATTTTTCAAAGCCTAAACCAATTTCAAGGTGTACCGTTCACTCTCCAGTCCACAAAGTTCATACATGGAAACTGAACTTTTGTGATGTCACAAAAATCAATGCATTTCCATTTCCATACATCCTCCTGTTCAACCAGCAGCAGTTCAGCTCTGCCTATTCATGAGTGTTTCAGTCTGAACTGTTGTTGAACGAGGCACAATACTGGCCAGCCAGTCAGAACAGAGCTCATTTACATGTATTGGTCTTAAAGGCAGTCTGTTTAATTCGAAGGGATAAAGTGAGATAAATGAATTAAGACTGCTTTGGTATGCAAATGTTTTAAGTAGACTTAGAAAAACCAAACAAACAAACAAAAAAATAATAAAAACGTAGAACGGGCCCTTTAAATGCTGAGCAAACAGCCACAATAATAATAGTACCGTAAACTGATCTTGTGTGCGCATTTCATGACATTCTGGCCATCAAACTTACCATGTTAGCACAATATATGATTAACGACACTTATCTTTTAAACATCATTAGCGCTATTTTACTACATTGACTCATCTGTAGCGGTGCAGGCTGAAGTTCAGCTGCAGCGGGTATAACATACTGTCCAGTTCTGTGATTGTAACCCTCTCAATCAAATACAAAAGACTACGCTGGACAGACGCTCGCAGGAGAACTATGGATAAATCAACGAGCAGCAAACTAACAACAGCAGCAGCTTAGTGGAGCTACAGTTCCCCTCGAGGTCTTCCACTGTAACAATCTAGAATCTAGAAGCTGTATAAATGAGAGCGATATATGATATATATATGACATATACACTCATTAACTGTATATATGATATATATGACAAAATACACTCATTGTGTACATGATATGATATAGACACTGACTGTATATATGATATACATAAGATATATACACTCATTGACTGTATATATGACATGATATATACACTTATTGACTGTATATTTGATATCTGTACACTCATTGACTGTATATATGATATGATATATACACTGTTTGACTGTATATATAATATATATGATATATACACTCTAACTGTAAATATGAAATATATGATAAATGCACTCATTGACTACTGTATATGTATGATATATGCGATATATACACTCATTAGTTGGAACGTGCAGCTGCTGTTGCTCTCGCTGGACGTCAGTGATGAAAACTGAAAAACTATTTACTCTGTGGAAATTTGGGTAATTTTCACATTCAGGTTCATGTCAACTCTGCACTCCCAGCATGAAAATATTATTGAATTATTGAGTAATAAATACATTCTGATGAAGTTAATGTCCCCTTATACAGCTATAACAAAATATGAATAAAATCTTTCTTTAGGGTCAAATTTGAGCAAATAAGACATAATAAATCGTGATTGACTACAATAATAATGCACTGAATAATGCGTTTAATGGTGATGATTTATTTTATTGAACTACACAGAATAAAGTGAATAACTGTGAGTCATTATTTTAATAATCAAATCGAAAACACAAACTGCTTTTTAATTGGAACTAATCTTTACGCTCTAATTTAAGCAAAAAAGATGTGCGATTAATCAACTACACAGAATAATGTGATTAATCTCGACCTAATATTGTTGAATTAACAAAATTAACTGCTTTTTAAATGGAAATATCTTCTTTAGGGTTGAATTGGTGCAAATATGACATGCGATCAATCACAGTTAACTACACAGAATATTGCGATTAATCGCGATTAAACTATTTTAGTCATTTGACAGTGGTGAGTAATTTAGATGCAGATATCTGACTCTGTTTAGTTTCCACATGATTCTTTGTTGTTGTTTGTTTCTCTTCCACTCGGCCTGCTGTAAATTCCACTTATTTGACAGCTATTGATCAGCTTGGTGCTATGATGAAAGCGTTTTGACTCCTGCAGCTCAAACCTCATAAAAGATGCAGAACCCACTGGTTATTTTTGATGTATCGTTGTCCAATCCATTCATATTTTTTCAGGGATTTTTCATCTCATTTGCTACCTGCTTTTCTATTGGTTTATTGTATTGTTCTGGTTTGATTATTTGGCTAAATAAGAAAGCTCTGCACTTCATTAACAAGAGTTTAGAGCACACTTACAAGCTTTCTGGTTCAGCATTTTCTGGTGGAGCCGCTGAAGAGTCTCAGAGGAGTTCGGACGAGGTGACTGAAACTTCAGAAGTGTTGTTGATTTATTACATTTACAACTTTTAACTGAGATTAATGAAGCTGAACCAGTTAAAAATGAAGATGGTTCTCGAGAGTGAAGATGGTCACAGAGCTGCTGACGAAGTCTTCAGCAGAGGGTCTCTGGGTGTCAAAGTCAGTGCAGAGGAACCATCTGAGAAACATGAAATATCCACAGATACTTTTCCCATGGAAACATCTCTAGTCTAGTTTAGTTAAGGCTTTTCTAGGCCCTGATCTGAAGCAATCTGGAGCACTTTAACTCTTAGACGTCTAGATGTGTTCCTGTCATCTTGCTACATTACTGAATTTTTTTTTACATAATTACTTACATAAATATACACCGATCAGCCATAACATTATGACCATTATGTCCTTGTTTCTATGCTCATTGTCCATTTTATCAGCTCCACTTACTATATAGGTGCACTTTGTAGTTCTACAGTTACAGACTGTAGTCCATTTGTTTCTCTGTGTACTTTGTTAGCCCCCTTTTACCCTGTTCTTCAGTGGTCAGGACCCCCAAGGCCCTCACAGAGCAGGTACTATTTGGGTGGTGGGTCATTCTCAGCACTGCAGTAACACTGACGTGGTGATGGTGTGTTAGTGTGTGTTGCGCTGGTCTGAGTGGATCAGACACAGCAGCGCTGCTGACACGAACTAACACAAAATCAAATACAGCAGTTCGAGGATCGACTGGCATAAGAGGAGCGACATTAAACGTTTAAAATGAGCCATCTTCAAAATATTACAAAAACAGTTCAGTTCTTGGAGAGAAAAAGGAAACATGCCAGCCTTCTCTCTTCGGTTCCTGTACATTCTGGTTTGGACACTGCCACCTAGTGGACACGCACAACAGAAGTATAAACCTTTAGTCTGTAATCCGTTGCGGTCAGTAAATATACCCACTTCCAGCACCTCACACTCCTTTCTGGTTTAAGCCACGCCCACATTCAGTTTGTAATTTTAAAAGGATTCAAAAAAGTATTGCTCAGGAATTTGTTTACAAATTAAGATATTGGTACTGTTATTCTACAGTATCTATTCAATAAATTCAGGGTGGTCTCAGTGCTGCACACACATACAGCCTCCTAAACTCAGGCCCAGTAAAGGTCCAGTCATATCATTAGCCCCCTTTTGTTTTTTTTTCTTCCCGAGACTGTGAGAGAGAGACTTTAGCACAGTGTGAAATTTCAGATTAATTATTCCTCCAGGCCCGTAAACAAAGCGTTGTTGTTGTTTACTTTGCTGGTAAGTCAGAAATATCAAATATTCCTTTATAAATGTCGCTCCTGAGCTGCCACACGGTAAACAACTCATTTTTCGGAAAACACCGCATGAGGTTTTGTGTAGCGAACATGTCACAGACTTTTCCATCCAGCTGTCCTTTCTCCTGAGCTCCGGCTCCGACTCGCCGGTTACCATGGTTACCCCGGAGCGGCTCACGGCCGAGAGTAACAGTGTGACTGTAGAAGCGGCTGCTTTTTACTAACGCTGCAACCATCAGTCGACAGAGTCAATTAGTCATCACCAATGTGAGTTATGCAGAAACTCACACAGTTTACATAAAAAACAGGTTGCCAGATTGTTTCAAAAGGCCCATTTCCTAACTTTTCTTGTCCACCCATGATGATCCTGCATGATCATTTTCCAACCTCTCTTTATCCCCAACAATTAAACGGGCTGCTTTTGTTACTGTGCCTTTTAAACGGATATATGTAAATGAGCTCTGTTCTGATTGGCTGCCTTGTGCCTCATTCAAAAAGCAGGCTGAAGTACTTCTTATGACTTCTGAATGAACGAATAACTTAAACAATGTTTACATAATACATAACTGTTTCTAGCCAAAGAAAAACCTAAATGCATAAAAATTGGCCAAGACTGTTAAAAGTTAGGATCTCTTCCATTAATACTAGAGCACAGAGCATTTACAACGAACGTGACATCAGTAATCAACTGTGTATTCCAGGGTTTCAGTCACGTGATTTTTGTGCTGTGGCCACCACATTTGGAACTGAATTTCTGGCTTTGCTGCTCCAAATGTAACTAGACGTAAACGATGGCTAAAATTACTCTCCTTACTTTGGAAGAGAAAAAACGTTCCTCTACAAAGTCGATAAAATAGTCTGTGATTCTTATACAGTTTCCCCCTGAACTCCTGGTCCCACTTAAACTGGCAGAAAAGCTACCAAATTTTCCTTACATTTATATTGATCTCATACTCAGCCCCTCTCCCTGTTCTGGAGTCTCTCAAAGCATTTAAAAACACAGAAGCCCACCGGCTCTTCACGTCAGGGTGGGTAAAGAATCCCAGGTGTTGCATAGAAGAGAAAACTCTCCATCATCATAAGAGGGTAACAACATCAGCTAATCAACACAGATGTGATCAATGCTGGCCTTTAGATAACTTTAGCTGATGTTAACAGCTGAGAGATGAACAGTCGTCCCCCTAACGGAGCTGCAGACAGCCGGTATAACTTTACTCTCTGTTTCTGGAGATTTAAATGAGGTTTGAATGGAGAAACATAAGCGTTAAATATCAGACTGAATGTCGTGGGTCTGAAAACGACGTCGTGTTCTGCAAGTTTGCTAGTGCAGTTAGTTCAGAGTTCAGCTCCAGTCCTGAAACCCCTGCACTGCATAACTGTGGTTTCCTGGTTAAAATACCTGATATTATTAGCTAATTAATCCCTTCTTGAGCTGAACGAGGTGAACAGCAGAGAAACACTAAACTATACAGTGCAGGGGCTCCAAACCTGGAGTGAAAACACTGAATTAAAGCTTCTGTCACGTCTTGCAGGTCACTCATTCACAAAGCACAGCAAGAATACTTGTGCCCTTAAAGGCAGAGTGAATATAAAAGAGCATCACTTTATGATGTAAGCATTAAATGACCTACCAGTTCTACACCATACAGTACTAAACAATAATATATAGTAAGGTTCTGATCACCTTGTGTGAAGTTTATATGATATGACTGGTTATATGGAAGGTAGGCCTAATTATGTGTCAGCTGCGCAACTAAGCATTTCTAAATCCACTGTTTCATTTAAAAAGCACTCTATAATGTTCATATGATCCACACAGTCATTCTGACAGACTGTAATACACTACAGGAAGTGTAGGGGGCGATATGGCTTCTACTGCAGTGTTCTACACCCCTCTCTGAACTGAAAGAATGAACAATAAAGATGTTAATCAGCGACGCTGCCGATCGCAGATGTGGTCACAGGTGTGAAATTATATGCAAAAGCAGAATCCGGCAGACAGGTGCATGTTACGCAAACGGTTATGAAATTTTACATAACAATCAGTCAGCATTACACAGATTAGACTACAGCGCTCCTAACTCAGAAGAAATAAATAAACCAATAAATAAGAGAGAGGGAGAGAGAGACAGGAGAGAAAGATAGAGGAGGAAGAGAGTGTGTGTGTGTGTGTGTGTGTGTGTGTGTGTGTATGTGTGTGTGTGTGTGTGTGAGAGAGAGAGAGAGAGACATTATTACTTCATTTCACAGTTAATCAGATACACAGCCTCTCACAGTTAAAGACAAACACCAAGGCAGAGAGAGAGAGAGAGAGAGAGAGAGAGAGAGAGAGAGAGAGAGAGAGAGAGAAAGAGACAAAAAGTAAATAGATAAGAGAAACACAGAATGGAAATTAAATTAAAACTAAATGGAAATAGTGAAAGAGAGAAAGAAGAGAAAGAGAGAGAGAAAGACAAAAAGTAGATGCGAGGAAGAAAAAGAGAGAAAAGATAGGGAGAGAGAGACATAAAGAAGAGAAAGAGAGAGAGAAAGAAGGCAGAGAGAATGAGAAACACAGAAAGACAAAAAGTGAGACAGAGAAAGAGAGAGAGGAGAGAGAGAGAAGAGAGTGAAAGAAGAGAGAAAAAAGACAAAAAGGAAGTATATACGACAAAGGAAAGGAGAGACAGAAAGAAGGGAGAAAGGAGAGAGAATGAAGAGAAGAAAAAGAGAGAGAGAAAAGAGACAGAACAAGACAGTAAGAGAAAAGAGAAACAGAGAAGAACGAGTGAGAGGAAGACAAGAAGTAGACATGAGGAAGAAGCAGAAGAGAAAAGATAGAGATAGACAGAAAGAAGAGAAAGTGAGAGAGAAAGAAGAGCGAGGGTAGAGAAAGAGAGAGGACAGAGAGACAGAAAGACAGTAAGCAAGACAGAGAGAGAAAAAGAAGAAAAGAAGAGCAAGAAAGAGACAAAGAAAGACACAAAGTAAGACAGAGAGACTGTGATGCGTCGCTCATTCTCTCTTAAACTGCTCTCATTTGCGATCTTCCAACCTGAAACGTGTAAAGAGTAAAAATCTGCTCTGACGCCTCGTCGCTGGACTAGAACAGCTCCAGTAATGACCCCGTCAGCAGGGGGCCTGGACGCGTTCCCTAAAGGTCAACCGAGGACCACAGAAATATCGCTCGGTGTGTTTAGCCGGCCTTGGAGACGAGCCCAGAAATGAGGATTTAGGTCCAATGCAAAAGAGACACATCTCAAACGCAGGAGCACTTCACTATCCCTTGTAAGGTCAGTCGCCTTACAGTAGTTCAGTCAGGCGATTCTGTGGGCAGCGGCTGAAGGACACTCTTCCTCTGAAGAGCTCAATGTATTGTGTAGCAAGAGAAAACATGTCTAATAAACTTGATCACATCACAGTATTAAAAAACCTCAGCTAAGGCCTTGGCTGCCTCTACCTCAACTCAAATAAGGAAGAAAATATAATATTTCCAATATTGGCTTCTACTGTTTCATTTAAAAAGAGCTCTATAATGTTCATATGATCCACACAGTCATTCTGACAGACTGTAATACACTACAGGAAGTGTAGGGGGCGATATGGCTTCTACTGTTTCATTTAAAAAGCCTCTATAATGTTCATATGATCCACACAGTCGTTCTGACAGACTGTAATACACTACAGGAAGTGCAGGGGGCGATATGACTTCTACTGTTTCATTTAAAAAGCTCTATAATGTTCATATGAGCCACACAGTCACTCTGACAGACTGTAATACACTACAGGAAGTGTAGGGGGCGATACGGCTTCTATTGTTTCATTTAAAAAGCGCTCTATAATGTTCATATGATCCACACAGTCACTCTGACAGACTGTAATACACTACAGGAAGTGTAGGGGGCGATATGGTTTCTACTACAGAAAGGCTTAAGCTTTGATTAGTCAGTGAATCGATCAGTCATTATCCGAATTATGGAGTAGTCCAGCATTTTGCGTCCTCAGTGTTGTACACTCCTCTCTGCTCCCACCGAACTGAAAGAATAAACAATTAACAAAGCAACGCTCCTGATCACAGATGTGACCAGTAAAACCTCAGCTGAGGCCTTGCCTGCCTTAATTTCCAATATTTTGCTGCACAATCTTAGCTTTTCATGGGATCCAGCGCTCCATCTTCAGCCATGCTTCATCCTGCTAATGTGGCTTGTGTTGATTTTTACTGTTTGATGCAGCGTTGCTAAAAGGAAGAGGGGAAAAGGTGGAATAATGCATTTTCCCTCTTTGCATAGAGGTCATAAGGTTATATCGCTGAACAGCGCTGAAAGCCTTAGCTTTGGTTAACCTGCCCTTAGCATGTCTGTTCTCACGAGCAGCCCCGAGAAAGTGACCTCTGAGTGTACAAGAGGTCAACGTTTCACAGCGAATCAGTCATTTTGTACTGGTAAAATAAAGGTCTCTGATCCTGAGTCCAGCACTGACATACAAAGTTGTGTTTTGTATTCTGTGGTGGAGGCCTGGAAAAAAAGAATATGTAAATAGAACAGATGGAAAAGAGCAGACTGGTGAAGAAAAATGAAGAATACAATGTCAAGAAAGGAAAACTTATGGATATTTGCTTTAGCTGTCAGGATCTTTGTGATTTTTGTTTGGATCTTTGTGCTCGCTCTTGAGATAGGATCTAGGATAGCTGTGCAGAACTTTGGACTAGTTGTGTGGATCTTTGTGCTGGATATCCAGGATACCTTTGTGCTAGATTTCCAGGATAGCTGTGCAAAACCTTGGGCTTGTTGTCTAGATCTTTGTGCTGGATACCTTGGATAGCTGTGCAGATCTTTGGGCTAGCTGTCTGGGTTGTTGTGCTAGGTCTGAGAATTTTGTGGCTAGATGTCTAAATCTTTGAACTAGCTCTGTTGATATCTACTTTTTGCATTAGCTGTGTGGATGTTTGGACTAGATCTCTGGATCTCTAGGATGGCTATGCAGATGCAGATCTTTTGGATAGCTTTGTGGATTTCTAGGATAGACGGCAGCTCTACATGCACCACTGATAGACCCTTGGATGTGTTGTGTCTTTGCACTAGCTGTTACATTAGCTATGTAGTTCTTTGCGTTAGCTGTGTGGATCTTTACATTAGCTGTGGAGCTCTTTGCGTTAGCTGTGTGGATCTTTGCGTTAGCTGTGTAGCTCTTTGCGTTAGCTGTGTGGATCTTTACATTAGCTGTGTAGCTCTTTGCGTTAGCTGTGTGGATCTTTACATTAGCTGTGTAGCTCTTTGCGTTAGCTGTGTGGATCTTTACATTAGCTGTGTAGATCTTTGCGTTAGCTGTGTAGCTCTTTGCGTTAGCTGTGCAGCTCTTTGCGTTAGCTGTGTGGATCTTTACATTAGCTGTGTTGCTCTTTGCGTTAGCTGTGTAGATCTTTGCGTTATCAATGTAGCTCTTTGCGTTAGCTGTGTTGCTCTTTGCACTAGTTGTGTGCCGCTTTTTGCGTTAGCTGTGTAGCTCTTTGTGTTAGCTGTGTTGCTCTTTGCGTTAGCTGTGTTGCTCTTTGCACTAGTTGTGTGCCGCTTTTTGCGTTAGCTGTGTAGCTCTTTGCGTTAGCTGCGTAGATCTTTGCGTTATCTATGTTGCTCTTTGCGTTAGCTGTGTTGCTCTTTGCATTAGCTGTGTAGCTTTTTGCGTTAGCTGTGTTGCTCTTTGCGTTAGCTGTGTTGTTCTTTGCACTAGTTGTGTGCCGCTTTTTGCGTTAGCTGTGTAGCTCTTTGCGTTAGCTGTGTAGCTCTTTGCGTTAGCTGTGTAGCTCTTTGCATTAGCTGTGTTGCTGTTTGCACTAGCTGTGTGCCGCTTTTTGCGTTAGTTGTGTGGATCATCGGTCTGGCTATGTGAATCTCTGGGCTCGCTCTGTGGGTTTTGGAAAAACCAGATTGAGCCTTATTGACTTTGGCATCCTAAAACAATACCTCTCCTCCTGGTCTGGTGGGCCCAAAGCATCAATTGTCTAAAGCAGAGGGAAAGAAAAATGCAATTTCTTTAGACTATACTCTTTCAATTAAGTTTTGCTGTGATCCCTGACAACCCTTTGAGCTACAATAGCACAGGGGGCAGAGAGGAGAGAAATAGGAACGGAGTTAGAAAGAGAGAGGTTGGGAGGGAGCGAACTGAGAGCGAGACAGGGAAAGTGAGAGAGAACCTGAGAGAGGAGAAAGAGTTGGAGCGAAAGAAAGAGATAGCGAGAAAGAAAGAAGTGTGTGGTATCCCTCCCTGCAGGCTATATCACTTCCTCGGCCATCATGGAGCTCAGCAGTAGTCTGTGCCCTCTGGGACTTCTATTTAATCACTTTCCTCCCTCCATATATTCAACCTTTACCTTTGAAAAGTAAAGCCAGCAGAGCAAACTCGCCTCTAGCCCAACACATGCTGGAACTGCGAAAAGACAGACAGTGCTGCGCTACCTATGTGCCTGAAACTGCATTTTACTGTTACGCTAACTATCTGTGTCTGAAACTTCTAGTATGCCAGGTTCCTAAAACTGTTTTTCTAACATGCTAACTGAGTATCTGACTCTATTTTTAGGCAATAACATTTTGCCTGAAATTGTATTTTTGTTATGCTATGTGTCTATAATTTTCAGTATGCTAACCATGTTCCTAAAACTATTCTTTAGCCTGCTAAGTATGTACCTAAAACTGTATTTTTCTAGGACGCTAAACCATGTTCCTAAAACTGTTTTTTCTGGCATGCTAAAAGTGTACACCAAAATATTTTTTTTCCTAGGACGTTAACCACGTTCCTACAACTGTTTGTCTAGCCTGCTATCTGCGTACCAGAAACTATATTTTTCAGGTAGGCTAACCATGTTCCTAAAACTGTTTTGTTCATTTACATTAATTATTTGTTGGACTATTTTGTAGTACATTAAACATGTGCCTAAAACTGCACTTTTTAAATATGCTATGTTCTAAAACTGCATTTTCCTAGCAGACTATCCACGTTTCTAAAATTAATTTTTTTCTTGTATATTAAAGGTGTTCCTAAAATTGTATTTTTCTAGTAGGCTAAACTGTTAGCACCACAGACAGAAACTTTGTTCCTGACGCTAACTGATGTCCATCAATTTATTTTTTACATTTTTCACAGAAGATTCACGTCTATGTGTACCACAGAACATTCCAGAGCAACATTAGAAATATGGAGATTTTGACCATTGCGGCTACCCTTGATCCATCTGACCAGCCATGTGTTTCAGTTTTTTTTATATGAAAAAAACAAACAAACAAATAAAAATGTAGGGAAGAAATGAAAAGAAAAGTCATTGTTGCCTCCTCACAATCTCCTGCCATCTTCCCACTGTGAGAACAGAGAGATATGTGAGGAAAGAAGGATAGAGGGAGCAGTGAGAGCAGACAGGCAGGAGGAATGAGTGAGTCGGACAGTGTGAGAGAAATACAAATACGCTGTGACAGCAGCCAGATTTACATGCAGCTGTCGAATTACGTTCAGTCGAATTACACATACACGTTCGTTTTGATCAGCTCTGTATAAGAGAATAAAAGTCTCTATGTCACGTTCTAAAAACAATCCTGAGAAATGCGGATCTGATTTACAGAGAAATCTTTAATGTTACGAAGCTTCTCGTTTGTGTTTTTGTTCAATTTGATGACAGTATTTTACATGAATTCATCTTTTTTGATAATATAATGACACTTTTAATTGTCTTTGTTAGTCCACTGGACACTTCAGCCTTCTGTCATGTTTTGTGGCTATGGCCACAATAAAGGAAACACTTGAGCAGGCACATGACTATTGTGTTTGCATTTATGTTACATATTTGCATTTTAATCATAACTGTAAAAAATCTATCCACCCAAACAAGCAAATTTTTATGTAAATTCTGGAAATTTTTTTCTATATTTACTCTTTTCATCTTCTAAAATTTGCCCAAAAATCCACAGAAATGCATAAAAACTTTTGTGATGACAGTGAGTTGTGGATGAGCAGCTGCTGTGGCTCACAAATAACTAGTTACATGTACATACTTAAAAATGAAGGTTCTTCAAGGGTTCTTAAAGTAAAGATAATGGTTCTATATAGAACCATGAACAAAGAACCCTTTGCAGGATCAAAGGCAGTGTAACAATAGAAAAACCCTTTTTGGTGCTACATAGAACCCTTTTCAAAAAGGTTCTATATAGAACCATCCACAGCACATTTTCCATCAGTCTGAAGAACCCTTTCATGATGCAAAGAATCCTTTAATCATGCAAAGTGTTCGTGGTTCTATATAGAACCGTTTTCTATACTAAAGAACACTTTAAGAACCATCATTTTAAGCACATACTTAAGTAACATTAAGATGGTTGGGTACTCAAGTTCCACTTTAGGTCTTTACTTCCTAACTGCCTTTTCTTGATCTAATGTCTTTGTGCTGGTGCTGTTGGCCTGCATTGCTATTGCTGACACCTCACTTTGGAGCTTCAACCTATGATTTTAGACAAAAAGGATCCAAAAACAGAAGAACAGAAACTTAACAAACCTTAGTTCCTATACTGATAGATGCTGGACGGACTAAGAAGTTCCACTGCAGTTCTTTCTGAGACTTCAGTTGAATAAAATAGAAGTAGACAAAACACTTGTAGTTGTTATGTCTGCTTCTACTTCATTCAACAACACTTGCACTTCAGTATGTGTTGAGGCTCCCCTACTCACGTCTTGCTGAAAGAAAATTGAGTGCTCTACAGTAGCTCATTTGACAGGGATGTGTCTGTCTTATTTTGGCTGGATGCCCCTGAGGCAGGGCTTACCCAGACCAGCCTGGGCCCTGTAGAGGCCAAGATAATTACAGCACTGTCCTGCAGGAGATACTGACACTCACAGCTTTCCACAGGCAATAACACCAGCTTGAATTTGGCTCAGATTTCTAAAATTCAAGGTTCATATGAACATTATAGAGTGCTTTTTAAATGAAACAGTAGAAGCCATATCGCCCCCTACACTTCCTGTAGTGTATTACAGTCTGTCAGAGTGACTGTGTGGATCATATGAACATTATAGAGAGTTTTTTAAATGAAACAGTAGAAGCCACATCGCCCCCTACGCTTCCTCTAGAGTATTACAGTCTGTCAGAGTGACTGTGTGGATCATATGAACATTATAGAGAGCTTTTTAAATGAAACAGTAGAAGCCATATCGCCCCCTACACTTCCTGTAGTGTATTACAGTCTGTCAGAATGACTGTGTGGATCATATGAACATTACAGAGCATTTTAGCGAATTATCCTTCAAGCACTTTAATTGCTTAAAAATAGTTTCACTCACATTTTTCCAAAAAAGTGACAAATAAGTCCCTTTATCAACTTCAAATGCCAAAATTCTAAAGTGTTTTCCCCCTTGATCAATTTCAGCTACAGTAAAGATCTACAGCCGCCCATCAATACCATTAGAGCCAACAGCCAGTGAAGGACAAACGAAGGTAATTTAACAATGTGAGTTAACAAAGTGCATCAATGTGAGTGTAGACATTCAATGGACAAAGGGCATGTGTTCATCCAGGGCCCTAAGAGGCCTTGAACCATGTATCCTGCTCATTTATCCCGGCTGAACATCATCCCCAAGGGAACCTTTCCAAATCCTTCCACCTGCAGCAACGAGCTGCTGGAAAGACAAACCATTACAGTAATTGTGTTACATTTCAGGAAGACAGGCCAGTTCCCAGACCAGAGTAAGTGACCTGTGAGAGAGGAATGATGGTGCAGACACGGAGAATAATGACCCTCAGTGTAGCAAAGGTCAGCTGCGGATCTATTAATTTACCTACAATTGGGAAAATGCAAAAAAAAGCTAGCTTAAATTAGCATACAGCACCAGCCACGCAGCAATCTCGCTGTTCGAGAAATCAGTATTCCATCTACTTCCATAAAGTAATGGAATTATTGCCAGTTTTTCACAAAGATGCCCATTTGTAGAGCACGGAGGGCCGACTTTAATCTATTGTCATTCCCCAGGCTGCAAATCTGTACTACTATTCATTATTTAGCTCATAATTGATTGCAGCATCGCAGCCTTCCAACCCCGAGTGCAATTAATGCGCTACTTTTATGTACCTAATTAATGGCCAATTCGGCTATGAAGAAACACACACACACACACACACACACACACACACCCACACACACTTTATGCTGTATATAAATGAAAGTGGGCGAGTGTTTTCTGCTGTGGTTTGATGCCGGTGCCCCATACAGCTATGCGTTATTAATCAGATTCTCGACGGACAGCACCAGGGGAACAGCTAATACGATGTTAAAACACTTTTCTAACAGCACTAACACACTGACACAACTACTATAGCACTATACTACTATAACAATAATTAATAATAGATACTGAATAAGTTATAATGTATTCTGAATAATTCATGGTAGATAATGAATAATTCATAGAATATTTCATAGTAGATACATAATGATACATAGTAGTTGTATCATTGTAGTAGATATAGAATGACATTGTGTGTGTGTGTGTGTGTGTGTGTATATATATATATATATATATATATATATATATATGTATATATGAATAATTCATAACAGTTCATGAGTAATTTACAGTACACTCTTAAAAAAGATGTTTTTAAGGGTTCTGTAGGAAAGAAAATGGTTCTATGTAGAACCATGAACACACAAAGGGTTCCTTGAGTGTTCATGGTTCTATATAGAACCATTTTGCTGTTTTTGCATCATGTTCTTCATACTGATGGAAAATGTGCTGTAGATGGTTCTACATATAACCATTTTGAAAAGGGTTCTATATAGCACCCAAAAGTGTTCTTCCATTGTTACAATGTCAAGCTTGTAACAACAGAAGAACCATCTGGGGTCATTGAAGACTCCAATGATTAAAGGGTTCTTTGTATCATGAAAAGAGTTCTTCAAATTGATAGAAAACGGTTCGGTACCCAAAGGGTTCTTCTATTGTGTCAAGCTTGACATCATAACAATAATAGAACCCTTTTGGGTACTATATAGAACTCAAAAAGGTTATATATAGAACTATCTACAGCACATTTTCCATCATTCTGAAGAACGCTTTCATAATGCTAGAACAGCAAAATGGTTCTATATGGAGCCATGAACACTCAAAAGATTAAAGGGTGCTTTGCATAATGAAAGGGTTCTTTGGATTGATGGAAATTTTCCATAAATGTACAATAGATGGTTCTTTATCCAACCTTTTGGTAAAGGTTTCTATATAGCACCCAAAGGGTTCTTCTATTGTTACAAGCTTGACATCGTAAAAGTAGAAGAACCCTTTGGGTGCTATATAGAACCCTTTTCAAAAAGGTTCTACGTAGAACCCTCTACAGCACATTTTCCATCAATCTGAAGAACCTTTTCATGATACAAAGAACCCTCATTTGAGTCTTCATGGCTCCATATAGAACCATTTCTTTACTAAAGAACCACCATGTATTTTAAGAGTGGAGACACTAAATAATTCATAGTGGATCCAGAATAATGTCTTGCATTTGCTGAATAATTCAAAGTAAATATGAAGTAATTTAAAGTAGATAGTGAAGCAGATATGGTTTGTTCCATTGTTCCCTTTGAGCAGCATGTCTGTGTGCGTCCACTTCTTTATTCACGCCACTGACCGCTGCCTCTCGGAGGAGCAGACATCTCCCACGTAGCTCAGAATAGTTCAGAATAAGCGGCAGCAGCTCGTAGTTTCCCTCTGTGGTCGTGCAGAGCACAAAGTCTTTTTGTGCCTTGAAGATGAAAACAAGATAGTATCAAATTTATTTCTCTTTCTCTGCTCCCCGTGAAGTTTATCTCTGCAGTATCACAGTCGGGTCTGGCCCACAATAAAAAAGAGCCATGTTTGGGGCTTGTGTTGTTTGAACACCTGCTTCTTCTTTCCTCGGAAAAAAAGACTACAGTTCACTTAAAACAGCAGCAGCAGGTGTAAAGGGCAGAACGAGTGGATATTTCTAATGAAGTGGTTAAGCCTGTTTGGCAGATGCTGCATTATCACAGAAAGCAGGAAAGGCTCTGCGGTGAGCAGGTGGAATTCTCTAGAAAACAATACGAGAGCTGAAATGTGATTCTGGCTGAACGTTGACTGTGAGGCAGGCCCTCTCATCAGTGTCTGACCTCACAAATGCTCTTTGGACTGAATGGGCACACATTCCCATAGAAACACTGTCAAACCTCATGGAAAGCTTCCAAGAAGAGTGGAAGCTGTTTAGCTGCAAAAGGGCAGCCAACTCCATATTAATGCCTATAGTTGTAGAATGGGATGTCCGAGAAGCTCATATAGGTCTCATGGTGTCCACATGCCATATAGTGTATTTTCAGTCATTTAGAGCTTTGATATAGTGGTAAATATAAAAGAATATGGGGAGGAAATGGCACATTATCTCCAGTTCACTGTTAGCCTACATTCTAAACTCAAACCACAGGGGGCGCTCTGACCACTTTCCGTCCTGATCATGGAGGAGTGACGAGGTGGCATTTGCTGCCCTCTTTGTTTGTGTGGTTTGTGCTCCACACTGTGAAACTGCACCGAAACCTAAATGTCAGTGCATTGCTCATGGCAGTTGGGTTCATCGACACCACGAACAGCATGACCGGCTGACCTGTACCCACCCCCACTCCCCCCATCTCTCTTACACACACAAATCAGTCAAAAACACACTTGTCCAGGGAGCAAATTGATCGCGAGCGCGTGCCTGAGAGATCGATCGCTCTGCCGAGGTCTAAAGCACTGGCCTTTTACCCATAAACATGGTTCTTTCCTCATGGGGCCCATCAAAAAGGGTTTTTATGGCCCTCCTTTCTAATCATGAGATATAGCCATAATAAACCATGCAACCGGACCTGCTTTCAGCTTCCAAATCCTCATATCCAATGGCTTTTCTCTAGAGCCTGAATAATATATCAGGTGGCTGGTAATATCAGCCGATCCTGGCAACCTGTGGTTTCACTGTAATCAGCGAAAATGTCACTGATAACACAGCAAAAATTAGCAACAGTCCTGGAGAGCAGGATTGCTATAATTCAAACTAGCAATCTGTTGATGGAAGAGTGAAACCTTACCCAGCGTGAACACTGCCAGCGATAAAATCACTCAGCGTCGCTTGGGCAGCCTTCAGCTGGTGGACGTTTCGAAGCAAGAGCAGGCAGACAGAAAGTTCGACAGCGTTGCATGGTCATGCAAACTACATTTTTAATAGCATGGGAGCCGGTATAACCCAGCGCTTAGCCAACGTAAGCTATATTTATTAAATGACATTACAAGAAACAAAGTATTTAAAAGCAAATATCAAAATTAAGAAAACCAATTCATAATTTCACTTCTCAGCTTTTGCTTTTTTTATTGACATTCAATCTGAGCAGAAATGCTAGTATCCTAAACTGTTTTGCTCACATGATCACAAGTGACCTGTTTCAGAAAAGCAGATTCTACATGCATTTCAATATCCATTAAACAAAATAACGGCTTATAACGTAAGCTTGGTTCCCGATGAGGCTATGCTAAGCTATTACTTCGCCAGACTTTCATTGTTATGGCTACCACTGCAAAATTAGAAGACACTTTCATGTACCTCACCTTGTTTTTCTTGAGATCCCAATATATAAACACAGACTTCATACAGCCAAGTAAACTCACACAACGCTGCGATCAGCTCCTCCTGCATTTTCACACAAATGCAGAGCAACAAATCTTCAGTGGGAACCAAGGTCAGCATAGTGTTTTCCACATGAAATTTTCTAATTGGTTATCGCCGCCTCATGTCACTGTCAACTGAGCCGAACTTCCTTGCAGCACTCTGATCACTCGCTTTGCATCGCGTTTGAAATGAATGACTTACGGTACAACACACATAACAAAATCCCAGAGCCCCTCCCCCACTGTATATGTAGTGTGAATGTGATAGTTTGAAACTGTAATGCGAGGCTAGCTGGCTACAGCTGCTACACCAGGCATGTCAAACTGGGGACCTTCCAGGCCAAAATGCTGCAAGGATCAGTGTTTACTGTCATCTAACGCTCTGAATTCAGTTCATGAAGGCCTTGCTAATTCACTGATGAGCTGAATCAGATTTACTGAAGTCTGCAGTGTTTTGGCCCGCGAGGACTGGAGCCTGACACATGTGTGCTAGACTGTTAGCAGTTAGCAACCAAAGCTAAATGGTTAGCCACATACTCTCGCTTTATAAAGTGTTATGCATGTAATTATAACTACTTAAGAGCAATTATACACTTTTACGTAAGTGTGTGCTATTATAAGGCATCATGTATGCCATAAAACATAATGCATTATGAATACAGGATTTATAGGAAGTGTTGCCTGAGCAATATTTATACTATTTAAGACTCTAAGTTTCTGCTGTTTATTTTAGTTTAAGTGGTGTGACAACTGAAAACGCACATATATATTTGTTTAACTTAAACTATTTGGGTATAAAATTTTAAAAATTATCAGTTTTTCTGGTCTCGCAGTGCAGCTCATTTCTAAAAACTATACAATACAACTATTTTTTCTCCTACAGAGTTTTCTGTTTTCCTCTGGACGCTCCAATAAAAACAGTAACTAAAACAAAAACAAGCCACCTCCAGCTGGCCTTACTCTGTATTTAGCAGGTGGTCGAAAAAAGCAAAAGCTACAGAGCGAGCGAGCAGCTGTCCGCTGAAGCCAAGTGTCCAATTAGCGCTCTGGAGGAAAAAAGAAAGAAAAAACAGTGAAAGAGGCTCTAAAAGAGCTGCAAGCAGGACAACTGAGGACAGTCTCAACCTCCTCAACCTCAGCATTTAACAGCAGCTTCGATGCGCAGCTTGCTAACTATAGCAGCTAATAAAAGCACACTCTTAAACGCTCTCATGAGATGTAAAGAGACGAGGCAGTCTTTGTTCACATAATTACATAGAAAGAAAACTAGAAGAAAGAGAGAAGAGGCTTCTGCACATGCTTTCTACTGCTACATCGCTCTGAACAGCCACAAGGCCGTAAACAAGGTCAGCACGTTCATGTTAATATAGCCGCAATGCTAAAACAGGAAGCTAACCAGTGATTAGCCCATTTCACAGGAGCTAAAAATGCAGCTTCCGCCTGGTTTGGAGGTCCATCAGATGAACTGCGCATTTCTGCAGTAATGTGGATGGAATGGATTTTGATAGAAATGTGAAATTATGAAATTTTTATTTTTTATTTTTTTATTATTTTTATTTTTATTATTACAATTTATGAAATTGGAAACTTCGTCTTGGTTTTCGTCTTTGTAGGTAAGCAAGTCAACATTAATAAAATTGTTTTCATTGTATTTAAACGTTATTGTTGGATAAGTCCCCTGGACAAAAAAGCACCTTAGGATTCATAGATTGAGAAAACGTGGTACAGTCCAGTGAATGTCTCATTCGATGTGTGGAAATTGGGTCGCAAAACAGATGTTAATGATTGGCAAAATGGAGTGATTGCATTTGGGTGCCAAAGGCCACAGTGTGAAGGAAGTAGCTAAATTTGCAGGTGTATTGAAGCATACGGTCATACGGGTCGACCAGCAGTGGTAATAATCCCAGTCTACAGGAAATTCTCATCAGAATTATGGCCGAAAGTCGAAAATGACAGACAGGGACCACCAGTGTGTTTGACGGCTTGCGAATAAAAACTGCTTAGCAGCAGTTTGGTAGTATCGTGTGATAAGAGCCCCAACCTCACAGGTGGAACTGGATATGACTAAATTAGGAAGAAGTTGTCAAAAAATACAGACATTCAAATAGCAATAATATAATAACTAGCTAAACAAAAAGGCCTGAGCAGCTTTTACTCTTATTTTTCCACTTGAAACATTAAAGCAGTGACCAACGATGACCCCTGTATGTACTAGCTGTGAATGAAAAGTCTGTTTAAACTTGTGGTTACTGTATATTCAAATGCAGGCTGCTGGCTGCATACACTATAGTCAGGACTGACCATAACAAGTGTGTCTGTTGTGACGTTCAACAAGAAGATTATATGTTGGCCCTGGCCTTCATGGACGTCCTTCTTTTTCTGCGAAACCTCAAACCACAACCCCAGAGTCCAGCAGACTGTCGGACAGATTATGTCGGTGCACTCTGAGGAATATATTTTCTAAAAATAAAAACAGTTTAAGCTCTGGTGGGGCAGGAGATAAAAACGAATAAAAAACAACAACAAAAAACAAAACATCTCTAGCAAATGTACATGCAGAAGCCCTGGACTTGCCCTGCTCTTAAAGCCTTTATAATCCCTCAGCTGTAGATTACAGAGCTGCGTAAATGGATTCTGCCGTGTCGTATTGTTAACGGCAGGATTCCTTGATTGCACTGGCAGCTCGGAGAGGATCTAAACGCAGGGGCTTTACCCACGAGACTCCACACACACAACAGAGGCAGAGATACGACAGACAGGGCTTGGAATGTGAAGTTAACCCTTAGAAGTCGAACATATCGCTGTGTGGCGGGAGAAAGTAGGAGCTGCTGTGATTTTAGGGGCTTGTCAAATGTTTAAAAGGGCCTCGATTTGTGCATATCTGCTATTCTTAGATATGCCCAAATCATGATCCTCATATGTTTCATACCAAAATGCTCCGTTGTCTTCATCACTACTTTCCAAAACTGCTGCAGCAACTTCAGCAGCTGTAGACTCTCTCACATGCGTTTCTGATGTGGACTGAGTGAAGAATGAAGGGTTTCCGGCATGATGGATCAGTCCTTAGTGACTTCCTGTGTGTTCATAGGTCAGTTTCACACAGAATGTAGACGGACACACGAATTCACCAGTTCCACACGGCGAGAGGCAGATGACGTGTATCTCAGCCCCTCTTCATAGGCTCATAACTCCGGATGTGAGTCTCGTATGATCTCGTGATGAGATGGAACGAAAAGGGCGACTCTACAGATTCAGGAAGTATTTGAACTGGATTTCTGAGCTGGATTATTGCAACAATAGAGTGAACAGTGAATCTGACACATGGGCGGGTTTGTGGACTCCTGAGCCCTGTGTCAGATGTGTACAGACTAATCCGATTGAGGCCATTCGGAATACAGTTTCTATCCAATTAATCAAGGTGGGTAATCCTGCAAATCCGGCAAAATACTCTTCTGTCTGCAGGACTTATGCAAATTAATTGATCTCAACTAACTTTACGTAGTAATTAAAGATTTATCCAAGAAATAGTATGTGTTAATAGATTGCATTAGTCAGCGTAACAGATGAGTAAAGTAAACCCCAAAAAATTACGTGCAATTGTCACATTTAAGTGTAGCTGATGTACGCTAGCTCTAAAAACACAGCATTCCAGCCCACCCGGTTTCCCTCGCATCCCCAACTCCAAACCTGTAGATTAGGACAGTGCCCCTCCCAGCATGCCCTTCCCATTTTTGAGCACAGAGATGAGCAAGGAGTGAACTTTGCTGACAATAGTGGGATGCAGTTAGTCTTTAAAGCTGTGTGGGTGGGACAACACACATCAGGCTTTTGATTGGTGAGGACATGGCTTATGTAGCGTGACCCAAGATGAGGAGTGTTTGGTTTACGAAAGATAATTTTGGCCAAATAAATGGCCATTTACTGCGATTTGTTGTGTGTTGTGTGCACGCAAGAGTAAGAATACCCTTCTTAGAAAGAAAGCACAGATTTTGCTCCTATGTTTTGATTAATGACTTTTTATTTGCTCAAAATTCAAAAAACCCGTTGGCTGCTGATGCACTCTTCTCGCATGCATAATGACAGTGCTGGTTGTCGTACAGTAATTGATGCATTTCTAACAAAATTATCCGTTATGGTTACATGTAAAGAGATTTTTCTAAACACTCTCTTAACGCCACACAATAGCTGCTCTGTCTGTGTTGTGCAGCTGTAAAGACGCTGCGGGCCCTGACGCTGCCAGCCCGAAGGGAGCGATTGTTTTCTTTTCTACAATTTGTTCGCAGTCAGTGATTGTGGCCTGCAGCCAGTCAGGGACGGAACTGCTGTAATACTCTCCTGACGGCGCTCCGCCTGCACGCCGCTGTGCCTGATTTACGCCTGCCTCGTATCCACGGCTGCTGCGGGAAGCTCGTTTCTCAGCGCGTCCTTATCGGAGGCTACACAAATGCATGCAGCGCAACAACGGCTCTGATACATTTCCAGCTTTCAGGACAGAGGCGCACACACATACACAGCTTTGTTTTTGTGCAATGTTAGGACACGGGAGCAAACATATATACATGTGTTATACATATGCAAGTAATAACATGTTCCATATGTATTATGTATACAATACTGTGTAAAATTCAGAGACCACCCTTCATTTATTTAATTTCCAATTGGAAGTATAAGTCATTCATTTGAGAAAAACCTGGTAGACCCCAAAACTGCCCCCATCAGATAAACAGCACTTAAAGCTTTCATCTCTGAGAGAGAGGAGAAAATCAAGCTGCTTCAGATCTGAAAACATCCACAGGGGTTTCTGTCCATCCTTCCACTGTGAGAAGACGACTCAGCGCTGTGGGTCTGAAAGGATGTGTAGCTGATCAAGAAGAACCTCACTGAGAAAAGGAGACGGACACATCAAACAAAGAAGCTGAACGATGGACTGACCACCCCAGAGTCCAGACCTCAACACCACTGAATGTGTTTGATTACTTCAGAAAATGATCAACCAGCTTCTAAGACTGAACTTTGGAGGTGTGTCTGCAGATTCTTTGAGGAGCTGAAAGCGAGTAATAAAATGTCCTGTATTGTAAATATTGTTGTCAGGACAGAATCTCATTTTTGTGTTTTTTGATTTTTGTCGAATTTGACAACACCGGCTGACCTTTACATTGTGTGGACATTTCATGATGAATGGACCGAAAGAAATGCTTCAGAAGAAAAATTCTTTTTACATGAACTTCCTCTATAAGTTAAGAATGTTTTTGTTTTCTGCTGTAAGTTGATATTTTGGAGGTACGACAGTGACACTCTTTACATGTGACAGATGTGTGTCAGTGTGTCAGTGTGAACAGCAAAAACACACTGAATCTGACATTTTCAATTCAGATTTGAGACGTTTTCATATGTGGTACTGAAATCCGTTACATATCCGATACACGCCAATACAACTCAGTCTGAACAGACCGGAATTCATGAGACTTTTACGTCAATCCAGCTCCAAATTAATCATAATTTCTCGCTGCTGAGACTCAGGTTGATGTTTCTGTACAAAAAATTATTAGAAACGTATCCAAACCCTCCGTTTTCCTAAGAGATTTCGAGAGAAATGTCTAAATGCAGCCAAAGGAGAACGAGGCTGCAGCGTCAAAAAACAGTTAAAAGCCAGAAAGCAAAGTTTAAAGAATCCGAAGACACGAACCAAAGAAGCGACTGAGCCCTTTTTAAGGCGATCTCGAACACATTCTGGGTGATGAGCCCAGCTGTCAGTCAGTGAAGCTTCATGATGGCTCCTGTGATGCTGGTGAAAATGAAGCTGATCCTCCGGGAGTGACTGGTGTTCGTTGCCAGTCGTGATTGATTTACCTCTGGATGAGCCGCGTGAAGCTCTGTTCTTTTAAACATGTGGGTCAGTTTAGGAGCTGATCTGTTCAGACTGATGTCACATACAGATCACATTTAAAAGATAATCTGAACAGCCAAACTAAAAAAATCACATTTGGTGAGAAAATCAGATTTAGGCCACTTTTACCTGCTGTGTGAACATAGCCTAACACTATACCCCATATATATTATGTATTCAGTCAAATGGGAAAATTTGGATTTTAAGTTTTAGTTTTTTTTCCAATATTTTAAACTTAATAAAGAGGATATGTTAAATTATCTACACTTGGATAATCAACCAAACACGTCATTTGACCAGGGGGTGTTCAAACACACGACTGTATGTAAGTACCTACACATCCCTCTGGGTTTTGCTACAATGTTTTGCCCTGAATGTATATGAAAACAAGCACACAGTACACACAGAAACATGCACTGTAACGCATGTGACAGCATCCCCAAGCTGACAGATCACAGCAGTGCTCTAAGCTTTACTGATCCATCCGTCAGAGAAACGCAGACAACACTCTCAATCTGGAGAGAGACGGCGACACACACTCCAGACTACAAATCCAACTTCACACACACAGTTCCTCACTAAGTGGACGTCTCTGACACGTTCTCTCCTAACAGCCCCGCAGAGGACAGAGCCTCAGGGGTCATCAGCCACAGAACACTCCAATACCATACAAACACTTTCACGATCCAGAAGAGGCTACAGTCTCAGACCATCACGCAGAGCGATGGACATATACATCCACCCTGCGAAAATATCCAGCCAAGAGCGCCTCTGTGGTCAGAAACTGACCAACAGTAAATAGGGGTAGATAATAAATAGGTGCAGATAGTTTAGATTCTACATTGAACAACTGGCTCCACGATAAATGGTACAACAGGCTTAATGGTAAACAGTACCAATGGCTCAATGGTAAACAAAAACCTGACTCAGTTTTAAATTGTACAAAGTGGCTCAATGGTAAATGGTACAAATGGCTCAATGGTAAATGGTACAAATGGCTCAATGGTAAATGGTACAAATGGCTCATAGGTAAATGGTACAAATGGCTCAATGGTAAATGGTACAAACGGCTCATAGGTAAATGGTACAAATGGCTCAATGGTAAATGGTACAAACGGCTCATAGGTAAATGGTACAAATGGCTCAATGGTAAATGGTACAACTGGCTTAATGGTAAATTGTACAAATGGCTCAATGGTAAATGGTACAAACGGCTCATAGGTAAATGTTACAACTTCCTCAATGGTAAATGGTATGAATGGCTCAGTGGCAAATGGTACAAATGGTACAAATGACTTAATGGTAAATGGTGCAAATGGTACATATGGCTCAATAGTAAATGGCACAAATGGCTCAATGGTAAATGGTAATAGTGGCTCAATGGTAAATGGTACAAATGGCTCAATGGTAGGTGTAAATAAACAGTGCCGTAACAGATGATCTGCAGTCTGTAATTGTATACCAACAAATACAGTAGGTGTTTCTGATAAAATGGCCAGTATTAGCACAAACTAAGGTGTTTCTAATAAAGTGGCAATGTAAGCAGTGCACACTGCAGAAGCAGCTTTGGTATAAATGAGTAAAAAAGGTTATGAAAAACTCATCTTTGCTGGCAAATACCGCTATTTGGAGAAAATCTCTCCAAGACTGACTAGTTAAAATCTCACTGGTCAATAAAACTATTCATTATATTCATCTAAAGTACGCACATCATTTTAGGTCAATAAAGTCCTGTGTCGATGTGAAAGAGTATCCTCTTCCTGCAGGTCTCCTAGTGGCCATTTTTAATGAATAAAAACACTGTTAATGTTGAATCGTTTGCTCACCTATGAGGACAAAAAGGTAGTTCGCTTATGGTTTGAAAATCAAAAACAAGCACAAACTGCATTTTATGGCTACTTGCGAAAAGGGATGCATCTTGTCACCAACAGCTACAATTACTTTCCATGAACTTTACCCATTTGTCCAGCAGAATAAGTCTCATTTTGACACCATGTCCAGCACTAACATTTCCTAGTGGAAACACTGATGAATAAAGAGAGGTTTCACACCTATCTCTGGATCTTCTTCATCCTCTTGAGAAAAGTCAAGCACCACTGAAGCTCCTGATACTGAATGCTTATAAATCAAGAAGGCAGAAAGGCAGAGGCTGCTTCCTCCACAGAACATCTGGGTAACCATATGTGATAACTCCATTTACCTGCAATTGTGCATCAGTATGCATTATCCAGCCCCTCTCCAAAAGAGAGAAAGAAATAAAGAGCTGAATGCAGCTCCTCTGTGTGACAGCACTAAGCAATAAGCCATGCCTTTGAGTAAGGGTCACTGACCATCTGATGCACCGGTCACAATTTCTGTATCCTTACCAAAACAGAACAGTCTTCTTTGGTTCATGTTATCACACTGTGTAAAGACTCCATATTAAAATGTTTCGCTCCACTGGCCAGTTTGTGTCAACCTCTGGGACTGAGTGAATTTTAATTATTTGAATGGTGGTGTTTCGTGTTTGTTCTTTGAAAGTCAGTGGTTCAGCAACTGGCACAATCACGTAAAGGCACAGTAGTATGATGGTAAATGGTAAAACTGACTTAATGGTAAATGGTACAAATGGCTCAATGGTAAAGCAGCTGACTCCGCGGTAAATCCCACAAATTGCTTAATGGTAAAGCCAGTACTGCAGCAGCAAATAGTATCGCTGGCTCAATGGTAAATGGTGCAAATGGCTCAAGGGTAAAACAACTGACTCAATGGTAAAACAACTGACTCAAAGGTAAAACAACTGACTCAATGGTAAAACATTGGCATCAATTCTAAACGATACAACTGGCTCAACGGTAAATGGTACCAATGGTTCAACGGTAAAAAATCTGTCTCAATTCTAAATGGTACAACTGGCTTAAACGGTAAATAGTACAACTGGCTAAATGGTAAATGGTACAAATGGCTAAATGGTAAATGGTAAAACTGGCTCAATGGTAAATGGTACAAACGGCTCAAAGGTAAAGCGGCTGACTCAGCTGTAAATACCACAAGTGGCTTAATGGTAAAGCAAGTACTGCAGCAGAAAACAGTATCGCTGGCTCAATGCTAAATGGTGTAATTGGCTCAAGGGTAAAACAACTGACTCAATGGTAAAACAACTGACTTAATTGATAAATGGTACAAATGGCTCAATGGTAAAAAAAAAAAAACTTGGCTCAATTCTAAATGGTACAACTGGCTCAGTGGTAAATGGTACCAATGGCTCAATGGAAAAAAAAACTGGCTCAATTCTAAATGGTACAACTGGCTCAACAGTAAATGGTTCCAACAGTTCAATGGTAAAAATGGCTCAATTCTAAATGGTACAACTGGCTTAATGGTCAATGGTACAAATGGCTCAATGGCAAATGGTAGCAATGGCATAATGGTAAAACAACTGTCTTAATGGTAAATGGTACAGATGGCTTAATGGTAAAACACTTGCTCAATGGTAAATGGTACAAATGGCTTAATGGTAAAACACTGGCTCAGTGGGAAACAACTGGCCCAATGGTAAATGGCACAAATTGATCAATGGTTAACAATACAAATGGCTCAATGGCAAAACAGATGATTTAATGATAAATGGTACAGCTGGCTCAATGGCAAAGCAAGTAGCTCAGCGGCAAATGGTATATGTGGCTCAATGGTAAATGGTACAGCTGTCTCAATGGTAAAAACAGCTGTCTCAACAGCAAATGTTACAAATGACTCAACTGTATATGGTACAACTGGCTCAATAATACAACAACAACTGACTCCACGGTAAACCAACTGACTCAGTGGTAAATGGTTCAACCAGCACAATGGTAAAGCAACTCACTCAAGAGTGCTCTGTTCTGTTAAGCAAGTGTGAAAGTAGATCCCCAGCAACCAACACCGTCAACTATTTCCTATCCCAACACACCTGATCCAACTCATCAAAAATCATACATGAATAAATAATTATGAATAATTATTAGAGTCAAATCTAATGTATCTTCAGTGGTTACCATTCCCAATGACAACATACACTGTGCTTTTTTTGTTTTTTTTTACCCTCATAAAGCACACCTGACTCAATTTTGCTGGGTTAGTTGTCCCCCATTAAAGAAAATACACAAATCTACACAGCGTGGCGTCTCCTGGACTGAGATTGGAAACCACTGCCCCTATGAGGTTACAGCACAATAGGTCACTCAGTCCCCTCACAACGCAAAGAGCTGAATTGTCTATTGGCAGTAGAACTCCAGACATTCGTCTTCCTCTCTGACTTCTTCAGACCTCAGATCAATACCCATTAGGCTGACTCAAGAGGCCGCGCATCGACAGATTCCTCGACCATTAGTTTTGCACCACTATGAATTTTATCCACTTTACCTGAACTATGACTCCACGCTTGCCACTCTCCACTGCTCATGCTGGAGTGGGCGGAACAGTGGGAGGCTTATCTGCTAGCCGCTACAGATGTGTGGGTGTCGTTGGTGTCAGTGAAGGTTAAAGTGAAGGGGTATATGTTGGTGCACTTGCCTGTATAGGTGGATTTTTGTAATATATACTGGATGTGAGTGTGGGCGGAGGGATGTGTGTGCGCTTTCAAGCAATCGCTGAGGCTCCAGTGTTAAAATGCAACAGAGGAAAGTGCTGATTCAGATGGAGCAGCGGAGATAACAGACAGGGACTGATCTTACCTCGTCTCCAGTCAGGTAGTATGCAGATAGCAGGCCGCCGACGTATCTGATATTCACCTCAAACAGAGACGCCTCTCCATTCTGCAGGACAGACAACAAAAACACTGTTAAAGGGGCCACTTTCTACACTCTTTGAGCGCTTTTATGCACCAAAAAACAGTTTTACGTGAGCACTGAATGGGCTGTTTTTGTGCCGTTAAGAGTGATCTATGTAAATGACCTCTGTTCTGATTGGCTGCCCTGTATTACATCTTGTCCAAAAGGCAGTCCAGGCTGAAATATAAGAAACAAACAATTAAACATCATTTAGGACAAAATGGTGCTTGGAGAGTTTGTATGGTGCGATATGCGGCGCCTGCTGAACAGAACTCCTACAAAAGACTTTCCCTGACTGTGACTGGTCCACATCTTGTCACATGGTTGCCTGCTTCACTGCATGGAGCCTCTAGCAATGATAAGATAAAAGCAAGTTTTTCATCCACCATTTTTTAGCAAAAAGCAAAAAACACTTCAATGGAAAATGCCAAAATTCATAAAAACACCCAAATATCATGATACACTCTACACATTTTTGACAAGGACCACAAGCACAGCGCAAAGTAGGCGGATGTGGGTGGGCGTGGCATGTGCACTGTTAGAAATAAAGGTTCTGTTCAGGTACATTTTTCGTTCATCAAGGTACAAACAGTGTAAATGTTCCCTCAAAGGTACAACAATGGTTTTAAGGTTAGGGTTAGCCTGGAGACGAGACGGGGTGTGTGGAGTCAGTACATCTTAGAAAATATAATTTCAATGGATTATGATTCAGTTATGACTAAAGGTACTCAGATGTACCCTTGAGGGAACCACCCCAGTGACAACAGGGGCACTGCCCCCATGACAGTTTAGTACCTTTATTTCTGAGTGCGGTTGATATTAAATCAAATCAGATCACGTTTATTGTCACATCACATCTACACAGGTGCGAAGGTGAGTGAAAATCTTAGGTGTGTAACCCCTTTATAGTACTTAAATACAAAAGTAAATAAAAGTCCACAAAATATATACATTAGACTCTATATATACACATTATTATACACCAATATTGCACCATTTCCAATGTACAGTTTTTGTAACAGTAATATAGGTTGTGAAACGAAAGCTATGAACTGTACAGTTGTACACATTTCCATATATGCAATTAGTGAGTCTGAGGTGGATAAATGAGATGCAGGGTACACAGGGGATAGAATATTGATATGTATATTCCAGATTATATAAGATATGGATAGAAGATGTCAATCAATATGTGCAGGCACAGAACTGCTAGATTGAAATGGACATGAGTGGGCAAAACCTGTTGCTAATGGGCAAGAATCACACTAGATTTTGCAGGCGCAGGCAGACGTGATTAGCGGTTGAATCAGGCGGGTGTTAATGATCAGACCTCTACTGAGACATGCACCCCATATATTTACAGCAGTGTGTTCAGCATTTGGTTTGATTTTGGTTAGTCCTTAAAGTTTGGACTGAAAAACAAAACCTCACCCGCTCCTTTTGGACATGTGGATCCTTTGGAAGCAGCAATGATCTATTTGCTTACTGCCAGCCATGAACAGTACAACGTTTAATCGATTTCCAACATCTTCCACTCCAGTAACTACAGACTGTTTGCAGGAACAACACTCCACATCACCGAATGGGCTGGGCTAAACTGCTGTCGGCCAAACGGACATCATATGTAAAGATGTTCACGGTTGTGACATCACAACCTTGATGTCAGCACTACGGTTCGCTTGACCCTCAGCCCCTCCGAGGACTCATCTAACCAACTTCACTAGAGCTAATACAGCAATGTTGCGTCCCTTAAGATGCTGGGCACTCCACTGAGTGGGGAAACTTTGAGGCGAAGCTGACGAGGGGATGAAATTAAGTACTAAACAAATACTTCCCCAAAGCACAGCCACTATAAATATCTAAAGACCAATACTCATTCCAATACATACAGTAATGTGCTGCATGGTATACTGAGTCCCTCAAGAATCTAATGGGCTTTTTCAGCAGTTAATAGCCGCTGATAGCAGTAGCACTGATAGGTTCTGCGAATCCTATGTGAACGGCAAAGTTGTTCTTCTCCAAATGATGTTTTTGAAGCGCAGCCATGGCCTTTGGCTCCCCGAGGGAGGACGACTGTATGGAGAGCGATTTCTCTCAGCAGAGTTAAAGCGGCTCCTCCTGCAGGCTGGAGTTGTGAAGCTGGTCAGAAGCAGCAGGAGATCAGTGGGTTAGTGAGTTCCATTAGATAATATCTCCCAGCTGTCCGCTCCAGAGGTGCTGCCGGTCAGAACACCATCGATCCGCACAGGCAAACTAATAATGAGGAAGTACTGTGCCTTCGCACTTTATTATGCTCAGTAAAGAGTAAACAGCATACCGAGGGGGAAACATTTGTCCCTGGACGTTTTTTTCCTCCAAAATGATTCGATTACTAAAATAATCACTGCTGTAAGAACATTTCATGCCTGGAATGGTCACTTCATAGCAGGGAGAAAAACGTTCTTAACTTAAAAATATAATTTCCCACTGTGGCTTGCGCTCGTCCCCCGGGCCCTAATGACGACTGCGAGAGCCGGCAGGGCCCAGAGTTAACCCTGAGCAAGGACGAAGCCCCACAAGGACGATGGGGAGAGGAGAACCGCGAGTGAGTCAGGGGCGACACGTGAGTGTCCTGCAGTGTAGCCACTTTAATTTGCCTCACATTCCTTGGCTGTCTTCGGGGTATAAGCCCCGCCGGCTCTCGCAGCTGTCATCAGGGCCCAGGAGACACAGCCACGTTACCCAAAATGTAGTCAAGACATGTTTGGTGTCGAAAGTTTGCTTCTTTACCTTTAGCACCGAAGCTAATATAACAAAAGGTAGAGATTTTGGGTGACAGCAATTATTTATTTGCTACTAAAACTGGATGATAATGTGAATTTAGACAAATGATTATCATTTCCAGAATTATCTGGACAAGCTTGTCTATTTTGCTTTCTATCAGAGAGGACATCTCATGTACCGCAGCTTCTCTGTTTTGTTTGCATATTCCCCAGCATTCTTTGCCAGACTGGAAAGCTATGTGTAATCTTTCCCAGTTCAAAGCATGTGTATGAGTAGTTAATTAGTTGATTGATTATCTGTCTGTATGAAGTCTTTTCTATTGTGCATGTTTTCGCTGCAAAAAATGATCTTGGCAAGTGAAATCATCTTTAGTTTAGCCGATACATTAAATATGTCACAATTTGACATTGTTAAAAATATTATACAATTATTTTACTCACACTTTTTTCATGCTGTACATCTATTTTCAGGTGAAAGGATCTCACTATATTGGCCTATTTTAAGCACATTTCTTGAGCATATTTCTCCAGCAGCGCTCTTCAGACGCATTTCCTTGTGACAATCATCCATACTGCTATTTTATACTATTTTTTCATCAGTGATGACAAGTCTAATACCAATAGCAAATAGTTTTGCATGAGAAGTGCAGTGAGCTGGTCAAAACAGGTTAAAAAAAGGTTACAAAAAGATGCTAAATGCTAATCCTAGTTACTACACATTCTTTAGGCTATAAGGATCAATGGACTTAGGAGTTTGAATTGATTAATTAGATAAATGATGCTTAAAGTCTTTGCTGTATCTTAGCTAATCATTTGTTGCCAACTGCAGTTGCATCGTCCTTCAGTGAACCCATGAAACGTGGTCACTCTGCGGACATCTTCACTTCACTCTAAGAGCAAAGTTATCATAATCACCACCCATAAATTTGGGGCCCTTATTCTGTTTTCATGGAATTACGGATGGTTTTGTGGAATTCACATGTGAAAATGGAACTTCCCTAAATGTGGAATCAGATGGAATTTTGACATTTATTTAAATTGAAATGGCTATAAAAAATAAATGACTCGGCTTCACAGGACTCGGAGGAAGCCTGTGTTAGCCTTCGCCCTCCTAGTGCTGGTGATATGTGGTATCATGTGACTCGGGGAGTCCAAACTAGCCGGTGGAATTGGAGACGACTACATTGGGGAGAAAATTGGGAAAAAAACATAAATAAATAAAAAAATAAATGAAAGAACAAATGCAGTGAATGAAATAAATGATGCAGTCATATTTTCTCTATGTGAAATTTTGATCTAATTAGAAGTAAAAGCATTTTAAAGGGGAAATTTAGAATGGAATTTGAAGGAAAAACTGATATAATTCCAGCACTGGACTGGTAATATTAATTAAATTTTCCCATTCATCACTGAAAATGTGTATTCCTATATGTGCATTCTTAATAATAATAATAATCTTAATAATCTCTTATAAAAGACATCACCGCTGGCCGAGCGCTCCTATCGGACCGTCTTCATTTAGACGCCTCTAATCTTATCTTAACTCATTAGATGGAGTCAAATCCTCTGCCGGGCCCATTTCTCAAAGCCTCGGCCGGGCTTGTGAGCAAAGAGTGTGATATACAGTAGAGAGCAGATTTAAGACGAGATGAGTTAATTGCCTCGAGAGTCCCTGAGGAGACGCAATATGTCACCGTAATTGCCATCACTCCAGTTTGCCAAGGGTTGAGACGAGATGGTGCTTATTGACTCCCAGCCACTTGGAGGAGGAAGTGAGCATCCCGGGAGCTGATGATAAGGGAATTATATCACGGGGCTGCGGAGGGGGCCCCGCTCCATCATCCATCACACTGTCTCTGTTTGGGCGAGAGCGAGTTTGTCTTTTTTCGCAGCATGTTCGTATTGAGATGGAGGACAAAAGCCTGTATGCTGTACATGGAGAACAACTCCAGAGCTTAAAGCTTAAAAGCCACATATTCTCCATTTCTTTCCTGTGTTTTATTTTTGTTCCCTCAAATCCACATAATGTTTATGTGGGTTTATGCAGCAAAACAGTCATAATTGATTTTTACATAATCGGTTCCTAGCCTCTCTTTATCCCTTAGAACTAAACAGGCTATTTCTGTTGCTGTGCCTTTAAGACTGATATATGTAAATCAGCTCTGTTCTGAATGGCTGCCCTGTTTTGTGCCTCATTCAATCAAGCATTCCAGGCTGGAATGTAAACTGTTAAGTTCAGACTGAAATCAACCGAGATATGAGAAAAAACAAACTTTAGAAGCTGCAATGATCCACTTCCCTCCCAATGCATTCACATTACCGGGTTGAAGTGGCACAAATCTGATTTTCTGCCCTAATATGACACAGATCTGATGTTTTCAGGGCTGTGTGGACACACAAATCTGATCTTTTCAAATCCGACCTGAGCCACCTTCATATGTGGTCCTAGATTGGATACGTTCCTGATTCGACCTTAATGTGACGCTCAGATCGGAATTCATGTGCTTTTTCTCCACTGCGCTGCGCCATCATTCAGCGTTACCATGGCAACAGCGCTGAACAGAAGTTAAGGCCTGTAAACGGTGGAAAAGCAACACATCTCACCTTTTTCTCCTTCGTCTCGCTCTAATAATGAAGCTGAGAGCTGATCAGAGTTAATTATCTTCTCAGCGAAGCTCGTTCTGCTCGTTAGTTTTGTGCTGATGATGCACGTGATTCATTCATGTGACGTTACTGAGTAGGATGAGCTCATGAGGGTCATTTCAGGACGCCGGTTCGTCACATTAGTGACAGATTCGAGTCACTTACCTAAACGAGTGTGAACCATCGAATCAGAGAGATCGGATTTGAGCAATGAGGCTTGTAATGTGAACGTAGCAGGTCAGATTTAAAAAGATCAGATTTGTGCGTCCACACAGCTCTGAAAACATTAGATCTGAGTCTCATTAGGGCAAAAAATCTGATTTGTGCCACTTCAGCCTGGTAATGTGAACGTAGGCTTTCAGACTGTTAGCCCAAATCCAATTTTTGGCATATCCAGATTGTATCCAGATTGTTTTTGATAGTCTGGACAGCAAAAAACACATGAAATCTTATTTTTGCAAATCGGATCCAAACCACATATAGAGGTGGTTTGAAATGCAATTCCAATCAGATTTTTACAGATGCTTCTCAGTCTGGATGCTCAGATTGGATTTCACAGCGTCTTTTGCGTCACTCGCAACACAACAAACAATGACGATGCCAAATCCAGAGTGCCAGAAATGCTGGGATTGGAAGAGCGCCAAAGATTCATGCCTATGTCAGAGAATTTTTAAAAGGTTGGAGAGAGATATGATGCACCTCCATCTCTCCTGCATCCGTGTTTGAAATCTGCATCACCAGCACAGCTACATAGTTACTGACGCCTACATCGTTACCACGACAACCCATAGAAACAGGCTGGCAAGCTTGCTCTAATTCCGAACAGTTGAGAGCTAATTATCTTCGCAATGAAGGCTTGTTCTGCGGGGTAGTTAGTTTGTAGTTCATGACACAAGTGATTCATCTGCGTGATTGATTAGGCCAATGCTCATGCAGGTCGTTTCAGGACTCGTTTACATTAACGACAGATTTAAGTCACTTACCTACATGAATGTGAACCACACAAGTTAGAAAGATCAGATCTGTGCAAGAAATCAGAAGCAATAAGGCTTTTAATGTGAACATAGCCTAAATCATTTTTCCACATTTTTGTCCACTTCAGACTGTCTGCAGGAACAACACTGCACATCACTTCAGCAGGAATGGGAGGAGCTAAACTGCTGTAAACTGAATGGACGAGGTTAAACTGCTGAAATCTGAATGGGAATGTGTTTCAGCTTTATTTTGTAGCGTAATCTCTTACTGTTATGTCTGCAGAGTCTAATACTGTTTTAAAGCAAGCTGCATTAATACCTTAAAGAGAAATTGCATTCAGGGTGGTTTGGTGTGAAATGGTTCAGATTTCTTTACAGTGGTGGTGATAGAAACCAGAGGTTGCCATGACTACAACACGAATATATATAAATATTTTATTTACTATCCAAAACCACCAGTGAACCTACATGAGTCTTCTACACAAATTTTATATGGAATGTTGATGATGGTAAAATAGTGATAGACTTAGAAAAATAAGTTTTCTTTGGGGACTATTTTGTTTCACAATGTCCTGCATGTATCCTTCCACCATGAGGATCTCTACAAAGGTAACGTAAAGGAAGAATGGATTCGATGTTTTAAAATAAGTCAGAATGCTCTAATCCAAATAAACACAGTTTACGTAAATGTGTGCATGTATACAGACTGTGCCTGTGTGCTTACATGCAAGCTTTTGTGTTTGTGTGTGTGAGCAACGCTGTGTTTTTCTCCTGTTTTTGCTCCTCTCATTTCTCCAACGGTGCTCTAATTAGAACACAATGCAAGGCTGTCAGCCCAAATGCAAGCAGCTCCATCATATTCCTGCACAGCAAGCAGCACACAGACACAATAAGCAGGTAGAAAAACCCTCACCGTCCCTCCACAGCTTCCACGGCAAACACATGCATGGGACAACACACACAATACAGAATATAATAGCATAATAAAAGCACAATAATACAGCAAAGCAGATCATTACTTCAACATATAAACAGCTATATATACAGATACAGGACTGCGCACAAGAGACCACCCTTTCTTTATTTAACTTCCAGTCAGAGCGGGCATTACGTGCTTCACTTTTCAGCTTAAAGGAAAAAGCAGAAAACATATTTAATAAAAAAATACACTGAATAATTTCATTTTTTCCAGTGTTTAGTGCAGGCATGTCAAACTGGGGACCTTCTGAGCCAAAGTGCTGTGGAAACCAGCCTTTACTCGTATCTGACAGTTTGAATTCAGTTCATGAAGGTCTTGCTAATTAGCTGATGAGGTGAATCAGGTGGGTTTAATGAGGCAGTGTGCTGAAGTCTGTCGTGTTTTGGCCCACGAGGACTGGAGCCTGACACATGTGGTTTAGTGTGTCCAATCTTTAGCTTTATTCCAGCTTCCATTCTTTTCAGGAGACTCACTTTCAGCTCCTCAAAGAATCTGCAGACACACCTCCAAAGTTCAGTCTTAGAAGCTGGTTGATCATTTTCTGAAGTAATCAAACACATTCAGTGGTGTTGAGGTCTGGACTCTGGGGTGGTCAGTCCATTGTTCAGCTTCTTTGTGTTATAAGCACATCTTGATGTTCTCAGTGATGTGAAATCAAGCACGTAAAGATGAGAGGCTTTAGTTCAAGCTATGAAGCGTGATAAGCACATGTATTTTGCATTAAAGCCTATCAAATGTTTATTCTTCTTCTTATTAATAGTAGTAGTAGGAATGATAGTAGTATTATTAGTAGCATTATTATTATCCAGCTTTCAATCAATAACACTGTAGGTGGGGCTCCTGAAGTTTTGAATGGGTGTCCTTGAAATGTCAAACTTATTTTGACCAATCCAGTAAGGCTATGGGCAGGGCACTGAGATAGAAGCATTCCTCTCAGTTGAGGTCATGTTACACATGCGCAGAATTCACATTTAAGCTTTTTAGCAGCAAATAAAGAAGTTAAAATGTTGATTCCAATAATCGACAGTTTGCTAGATATCAGAAAAATTATCGCCCGGGCCGATAATCAGTCGACCCCCAATCAGTACTCAGTTTGGGTGTTTCTGCTTTTTTAGTTTTTTGGAAAGTGTGCTATTTCTGTCTCTATAAAATGATAAAATAAATCTATACGAACATATCAATGCTGTCAGAGCAAAATCTCTTATCTCCAAAATGACAACTTTACAGTAGAGGCAAAAAACCTTCTTGACTTTGAATGGAAGTCAATGGAACCAGATTTTTTTTTCTAAGTAATTCTGGGCAATTTCTACTGGCCCATTCCTTATAAATTTTAACAGAATGTAGAGGCGCTGGTGGTTTCAAATTCTGTAAAAAGGAAAAATGAACACTAACTTTTGCTCCTCACAACTATAGCAAAACAAGTACACATCTTGAGTTTACACCTTTTAACAATGTGATGTGAGTCTGGTTCACATTTAACACTCCTTCCCTCTCTGTTTGTATTTAGTCTCGGGGACACGCAGGTTTATTTTTACAGGAGTTCGAAGCTGCGCTTTAGATAAGGCTGAGAAAGCCAAGCATGTGATAGCGGCTAATGTGTGCTCTGTCAATGCTAATGACCCCAAATTAGCATTTTAATTGTGTTACCTTGTACTCTTGTGACAACACTCATACAAGAATGAAGTGTGGATGCAAACTGCTGTTAAGAGGGAGGGAAGAAAAGAACAACAGGGCAAGATAATGAATAAAACTGCTAAGGCTAAAAATACTACAAGCTGTTAGCTTGCGGGCGTTCGGATTCACAGGCGTGCTGCGGTGCTGTTTTGTGGCTTGTCTGTTGGTAATCGTTCAATAATACATGGCACAGATGTCGATAATGTGATGCCCAGTTTGGTTTGGAAGAGAAGCCTGCTGCTGGCATCTGTGCTGTGTACTCATGAGTTAACGAGATTACTAACGAGGGTAGCGGGCACACCATCGGCCCGCTTGAGTGTTCGGAGCAAAGCTAGCGCAAAACACTCCAGCAAGGCTTGGCGCACGGCCTTACTACTCTACTGTGCTTTCAAGTGTGGAACAAACATAGCTTAAAAGGAATACCCCTGATAGCAAGAGGATAGTGGACCACTGTTGGCCCACTGATGGCAAAGCTGGCTGTCCACTGGCGTTTTGGTCAGCGGTTTCTGTGCGGTCCACTGGTGGTTAAGCAGAGAATTCGACAAAATTCCACGTATTATCACTCATTTTCCACTCACAGTCAAATTTACACATTTCTCCTTCCTTCCTTCCTTTAGTTATACTTTGTAGATTTGTTTAGTAAATAATTTTAATCCAGTTCTAGTCATTGTTATTTTTCTCACATTTGTTTGTAACATTTGTCTACATTTATTTTCTAAAATAAAAGTCTGTGCATTTAAAATCTATTTGAGGAGATTAAAAACTAGTTAAAGCTTGTATGCAGGACAGTAATCTGGGTGGTCTGAGGGGGGACCAGCAATGGCAAACAGTCAGCGGGGTGCCCACCTTATCAGGCCAGTGGACTGATATATGCTCGATATCTGGGACTACACTCAAAAAATGCTAATGTGGCTAACATTAGCACAGTAAGCAATGTTCTTTTCACTTTGCAGAAAAAATGTAATTAAAAGCTCCATCATGACTTCTACACTGTGTTAGAGACGTATTTAAAATAATATTTCACAAAAATACTAACGATGCTAACCGTTTTTAGTGCAGGATTCATTTAACTCTTCATTTAACAGTGGCTATAGCCAAGTGTTGTGATACTTTTAGAAAAAAAGCTTCTTCAGGACTTTCTCACTGTGTTAGACTCATCTGTAAACAATGCTAATGTGGCTAACATTAGCACAGTTAGCATTTTTCAAAGGGAAGAATTCTTTTCACTTTGAAGAAAGAGTGTTGATAAAAGCTCCATCATGACTTCTACACTGTGTTAGAGACGTATTTAACAGAATATTTCACACAAAAACCCGTATACAGTCTCCACTGGCGCTGATAACACCAGCTAGTGCTGAGACACTTTAAGGTTAATGTTGAGGGAAGTTCTATCATTGTGTTAAATATAGCTTCACAAGATTACTTGACAAAAATGCTAATATGGTTAACAATTTCAAATATTGCTAATATCTTAATAATTTTTCCCCATATGCAGTCTTAGCTAACAGTGGCTAGCCAAGTGTTGTGATACTTTTAGAAAAAAAAAGCTTCTTCAGGACTTCCTCACTGTTACACTCATCTGTAAACTATGATAAAGTGGCTAACATTAGTACTGTTAGCCTTTTGTCAGAGAGAATAAAGAAAAAGTGTAAATAAAAGCTCTGTCATGACTTCTACACTGTGTTAGAGATGTATTTAAAGGGATATTTCACAAAAATACTAATGATGCTGACCATTTTTAGCATTTTTACGGGAAAGGATTCACTTAACTTCCATATACAGTCTCCACTGGCACTGATAACACTGGCTAGTGCTGAGACACTTCAAGGAGAAACTGTTGAGGGAAGCTCTATCATTGTGTTGGATATAGCTTTACAAGATTACTTGACTAACACAGTGAGGAAGTCCTGAAGGAGCTTTATCACCATTTTTTTGCTGAAAGTGTCACAACACTTGGCTAGCCAGTGTTAGCTACGACTGCATATGGGACAAATGCTAATAATATGTGAAACTGTTTGCTATATTAGCATTTTTCCCCATATGCAGTCATAGCTAACACTGGCTAGCCAAGTGTTGTGACACTTTCAGCGAAGAAATGGTGATAAAGCTCCTTCAGCTCCTTCACTGTGTTAGTCTCCTCTGTAAACAATGCTAATGTGTCTAATAATTCATACGTTAGCAGTTTTGAAGGGAAGGATTCCTTTAAACGCAACTTGACTCGCTTGACAAGTGTTGAAAAAGACTCTCAGGACTTTTTATAATGTGTTAGATACAAATATTTAAAGAGATACTTGACAAACAAATGCTAATGAGGCTAACAAATGATAATGTCAAACATTATTAGCATTTCTGAGGAGAAGGATTCCTTTAAGTAGAAAAGACCTAAAATGTTCTCTCATGACTCACAATGTGTTGCCCTGCTGAACAAAAACCATTAAAACTTTCTTTCCTGGGGGTGTATAATAGTCATTAATGGTATTCTGTGTTTTCCTGGTGGGTTGATGTCACAGTGCACAGGACTCTAATGGTTTAACTGGTGTTCTGGTACTAATACCAGATGCATTTGATGGTTTCCTAATGGGATCTAAAAGTGTTTTACAGGAAATTATTGTTCTCTAATGATAACCATTCCCATTAGCGTTTTAGCAGCACCGTTAAAAATATAGAAATAATAGACTTCGAGAATAATGTTGTATTTTCTAAAATAAAATCGTAATCTTCTGAGAAGAAAGTCACAACATTTCGAGAATAAAGTCGTAGAATTATGACATTAAAGTGAAATATAACCAGGAAAAAAATGTTGTAGCCAAAGGTTTTGCAAATGGAAGGTAGAAACTTCCTCATGTTCAAATGAGGGACATTGAGGAGTTGGTAAAGTTAAACTTTCATATCGATTCACCCCTAAAGAAACACTCAGTCTCCCTGTCTCTCCTGCATATCAGCACCAGAGTGTTATCAGCTGAAACAGCTGAGCAAGAAACCGTGTTTACCTAGAATAAAGAGCCAGACGGACTCGGAGGAAACTGTCTGTCTGTGTTGTTGAAGGAGAATCGCAGGCAGGGTCGTCTACACGGCTATCGGTGGTAACATCTCTGTGCCATTCAAAGAGGGCATAAAGTTTCACAGGAGACGATTAATGAGAATGATAATCAAAATGAGTGGAACTGCGTCTTCGTTGTCACCAGTACAGTAAACGAGGCCCCAACACGTTACAGCAGAGCCCCTACAGTTAGCCCACTGTATCCTCGAACCTCGAAAATTCTTGAAAATACACCTTTATTCTGTAAATATTACGATTTTATTCTACAAAATACACCTTTATTCTGTAAATATTACGATTTTATTCTACAAAATACACCTTCATTCTCAAAATATTACGACTTTATTCTCGAAATATTACGACTTTATTCTTGAAATAGTATGATTTAATTCTAAATAAAAAACACTTATTTTTCAAATATTACAACTTTATTCTCAAAATATTACGACGTTATTCTTGAAATATTACTGTTTTATTCTCAAAATATTACGGCTTTATTCTCAAATTATTACAATTTTATAAAAAAAAAACACCTTTATTCTCAAAATATTACAACTTTATCTTTGAAATATTATTGTTTTATTCTCAAAATATTATGGCTTTATTCTCAAATTATTACGGTTTTATTTTAAAAAATACAACTTTATTCTCAAAATATTACGACTTATTCTCAAAGTCTATTTTTTTTCCTTTTTTTTTTTTAGTGGCCCTAAAACGCTGTCATACTCATTAGAAAGCAAAATCATCAGAATATAATCCTAATGGCTCTAATGGTCTTTTGTCAGCAGGGTAGACACACATTTAAAGAAATATGTTAACAAACTTGCTAATGTGGCTAACAATTTTCTAAATTATTAGTCGTTTTTGAAGGGAATGATTACTTTAACTGCCATGTTACAATCATGTACTGATTAGTCAGTGGTCTCAAGTTTTCAGGAAAGCTCCTTCAGTACTTTGGCAATAGTTAAGGAAAAAATGCTCATTTTATTTTATTTATTTATTTTATTTTCTACTCTTTTTCTCTTTGTTGAGCTTATTATTTCTCAAATTTACTCTATATGTATTAACTTTCAGTTAAAGTTGTGTGCGAAAGGTGCTATAAAACCTCATCTACATGGCTAACAATAGCATTCATGCAGTTTCCGCTAACACTGAACAGCCAAGTGTTAAGAAACCTTGAGAAAAGCTCTTTCAGGGCCCCCATTATTCGAAGCAGTCTAAAGGGCGATATGGCGCTCTCACTCAACCTGAAACAAAAACCCCAGCATAACTGAATATTGCTGAAAAGAATTACACAAATCGAGCTAAACCTCAGTCATTAGCCCTGATTGATTATGAAAAGGCCCACTGAGAGCTGATACTGGGCTCACGCCTCATCCAAGCGTTCCTTTAACACTCCCAGCCACCCATAACACACGAAGCGAGCTGCTTTTAATGCACCGTAATAGCTAGTATGATTAGCAGCCGAGCTGAGAGATCTCTGTTGTTTCATCAGGGTTTTAATTAGCATGGAAGCTCCACGTTTGGCCTGTTTGTGAGCAGCGGCTGTTAGAAAAAGTACACAACCATGGAGTCACCTTCAGAGTCTGCTGCGTTTTTCAAGCTTGATGCCGCAGAACCATTTTCAAGGGCTTTGGGTTCATATTCATATTACAGTGTTCAGTGTAAACATTATAGTTAGGAGACTAAAAGGTTGGCTAGCTTCAATATAAAGGCTGCCTGAGCCATAGAGCGACTGGCTGTGTAGCTCAAGGGCAGTTTGTCCACTGATGTTGAATATAAAACTGTCTCTCCATCGTCTCTCCAGCTTCATGGTAGGAGTGATAGCATATTGCTTAGTGCAGTGGAACAGATATCAAAATCTGAGAGAAAAGCTCTTTTTTGAAAAGGTATCATTTGGAAAAAACATGCTGACATTTATGTGTAAAAGCTGCTGCTAAACCCAGCATGAAGGATTAAGTCTTTTTTTTTCAGCAGTCTACACGGTGCTATTTTCAAGGAGTACACGATGGTTCCCACGGTACGAGCTCTGAAACATCCCTGGTTGGTTTAAAACATCACTTTTGATGGAGTTTTCGGTTAAGGTCAGTAAAAGCAAAGGATACTCACAGCTCAACCACTTCTAGGTCTACAATATCAACTGATGCTTCAGGATTTACCTCAGCACAGAAAGTGGTGCTACGGCTTTCATGAACGAGTTCATGAACAAACTTGAAGTTGGCTTGACAAAGACATTGCTATGAAATCCCAAGTGGTTGCTAAGGTGATGCTAAGCTGTTGCTATGGTATCGCAGGAAGTTTGGTAAGGTGATGCTAGGCCTTTGCTATGTTATTCTAGGTGGTAGCTAAGGTGTTGCTAAGCTCTTGCTATGGTATCCTAGGTGGTTTGCTAAGGTAATGCTTGGCCTTTGCTATGTTATCCCAGATGGTTGCTAAGGTGTTGCTAAGCTATTGCTATAGAATTGCAGGCAGTTGTTAAGTCGTTGTTAAGCTGTTGCTATGTTATCCCAGATGGTTACTAAAGTGTTGTTAGGCCGTTGCTATGGTATCCCAGGTAGTTGCTGAGGTGTTGTTAGGATGTTATTACAATATCTGTTTATGCATTCATGATTCTGTATATAATAATTGTCTTCATTAAAGAACCTCTAAAGAACCACTCTTTTAAGGGTGTTGACCAGCTTGACACGACAAAGGCGAATTAGCCCCCATGCTAATGTCGGCTCGATTACATGATATAAAAGCTACACCCGATCCATCCTAACAGTGTGATCTTTCACATATGTACAAAATAAATATCATCTGAGATGTAATATATACTGCGCTTTGACTAAAACTGAGTCCTATATTTTCTCATTTGGTTGAATATGGTTTTTACCAACGCTCAACCTAGCAACAGTAGCTACGAAAGATTTTGCCTGTGGGCGGAGTCTGGGTAGATCAGCTGACCTACAGTCCCAACGAACAAACGCTCAGTACACAAACACAAACGCTCAGTGAAAGAGATGTAAATTACCTCTCTCTTTACCTGTCAGCACAAGTCCAGCAACCTGAACGCTTTTCAGCCATTTAAAAGACAAGTTGCATAATTAAAGACGGGCCCACCAGAGCGATTATGTTCAATTACAACCAACTGTCCTCCTCTCCATCTCTCCATCTTTTTCTCTCTCTGCCTGCCAACCCGCACACAGAAGCTGCATCGACTCATTACCCACACAGAGTCTCTCCCAAACTAATCCGATCTGCACAAACACACAAAAGAACCATCAGAAAGTAAAGAGAGTGAAGTTTGTTATCTGTTCTCATTCATTGTACAGTTTCATTTACCACTTTCTAGCCTCAGCTGCTATTAGCACAGCTGCATACTACATTAAAAGTGCTAAGGCGGCTTAAAGTGACGCAACACCATCGTCAGGAGGTCATGAGTTTGACATCCAGTGATGCCACAGCCCTCCATGTCTGGGAGTCCAAGAGAGCATAACGGTTCTCTCTCTCTCTCTCTCTCTTTATGAGCAAGTAGGATGACCCCAGGGCCACTGTTGACCAGACACTGTGGTCCATTTTCAGCACAGCAGAGACACTGACATGGTAGTGTGTGTGGTGCTGCTGTTTCTAATGACGTGGCCAGCGAGTGGAAGTACAATGTAGGTGTTTCTGATAAAGTGGCCAGCTACTGGAAAGTACAAGGTAGGTGTTTCTAATGAAGTGACCAGCTAGAGGAAATACAAAGGTAGGTGTTTCTAATAAAGTGTCCAGTTAGTGAAAACACAAGGTAGGTGTTTCGAATAAAGTGACCAGCTATTGGAAGTAAAAGGTAGGTGTTTCTAATGAAGTGACCAGCTAGAGGAAATACAAGGTAGGTGTTTCTAATAAAGTGGCCATTCAGTGAAAACACAAGGTAGATGTTTCTAATAAAGTGGCCAATTAGTGGAAGCACAAGGTAGGTGTTTCTAATAAACTGGACAGTTACTGGAAGTACAAGGTGGGTGTTTTTAATAAAGTGGCCAGTTAGTGGAAACACAAGGAGGTGTTTCTGATAAAGTGGCCAGTTAATGAAAACACAAGGTTGGTGTTTCTAATAAAGAGGCCACTTAATTAAAGCACAAGGTTGGTGTTTCTGATAAAGAGGCCACTTAATTAAAGCACAAGGTTGGTGTTTCTGATAAAGAGGCCACTTAATTAAAGTACAAGGTTGGTGTTTCTAATAAAGTGGCCAGTGAGTGAAAGTACAACATAGGTCTTTAATAAAGTGGACGGTGGGTGTATACAGGGGGTGGACACACTCAGGCCGGATCATTTTGAACATTTATAATGTCATTTAATTTCAAGCCTGCTTCATCAATCATTTATTCACACTATTAAAGTGAATCATTCCAGGCGAGAAATGCAAACCTATTCAAAGTATGAATAATTAATTCACTGACCAAAAAAGCAATAAATCAGGGAAATATGTATGAGGGAACATAAACATCTTTGACTTCGCTCAGATTAAGTTTGCGTCAGGGTAACTGTGTTATCTGAGCGTCGGCTTTAATAGAAAATCAGTCAAAAGGTTTTAGGGGACATGAAAGAACACCGAACACACACAGATTCACGTGCTGCTGCTGCTGCTTGGCTAAATGAACAGCTGCCTCCTTTCCTGTAGGCTCAGAGATGAAGAGGAAGAAGAAGCATCTCTCCGTCTGTGTGAGCAAAGCCACTGGGACCGCTACACTGATGAAGATTCACTCCAACCACGGCCAAGAAGACCCTCAAACACGCTCATTATCCGCCCTTGTAAATCCATCTAAGAGTTTTTTTAAGGCAAATTAATTTTGAGCGGAACGTTTAGCTCCACAGCTTTCAATCAGAAAGCATTTCTGACTGATACAGTGAATATTGTAATTAGGGTCTAACTGATATTTCGGTTGAAGGTTGGCGCGCAGACTGCTGGTCACCATAGCAACGCAGACAACGGTCTCGTCTAGCTAGTAGCTAATGAAACAGCAAAGAGATTTAAGACAAACATTAATCATTTGAAGACAAATGGACTTATTTGCATTTATAATCATTCCAGCTGGTTTCCTGATACATTTAATCTGCAACGAGAAACTGTCAAACACTAAAAAGTGGTGAAGCTTCACCAGCTTCTTGTTCAAATTGTCTCGTTTCACCTTAAATGGTACAGCAGTTACATTCTGGCGCCTCAGGCACCATTTAAGGTGGAACGGGAAAATTCGAACTAGAAGCTGGAGAATGAGAAGCAACTTCAGCCTCGTAAAAAGTCGAACGTTGTGAGACATTTTACAAGAAACTGTTCTACTCTTGTGAAAAAGTTTCCTGCTGGAGATGTGAGAAAAGCAGCTGTAGCTGAGCTAAAGCTTAAAGCAGAGCAAAGTAAGTCTGGGTTTTCATTTATATTATATTATGTGTGTATATATGTATATATATATACATATATACCTCTTGTCCTCTTACAAACTGGTCAATAATTGATTATAATTGATTATAACGTTCCAAAATCTGTCAATCTGCAGCTCACAAAGCACTGATCAATATTATATCCCTAATATCCACTACCAAGATATACTGCACTGTGAAATACAGTTGTATGCAAAAGTTTGGGCACCCCTGGCCAAATTACTTATTTTGTAGCTTTTTGAAGTGTAAAGCAGTGAACACAACCTCTGCAGTTAACTATTTAAAAAGTATCATACTTCTGTAAATGTTAATGCACAACTACTTTATAATTGACATAAAGCATAGAAAAAAACTAAAACAGTGATTGTGGCAGGTGCAAAAGTCTCAGAACTTATTTAACTCATTAGGCCTGGTCAAATCTGAAAGTCAGTCAAGAAACTGAGATGGCAAAGAGGCCGGCTTCAACATGACAATGAACCAAAACGTCTCAAAATCCACCTTAAGCTGCGTCATAATAGCTGAAGCTTCTGTTACGGCCCTCACAGTCCCTGACTCGAGCATCATTAAAATCTGCAGCTAGATTAGAATAATACTGAGCTACAAGCATTCAGTCAGGAAGAAAATTGGGTGAAAACTCCTAAAACAAAAACAGAAAGACTCCTGGCTGGCTACAAAACGTGTCTACATGCTTTAATATCTGCCAAAGGTGGTGTAAGCACTGACTTGGCAGGGTCTCCAAACTTTCAGATTTTTTTATATTTAATGTAATCTAAAGTAACTGAGCATCGACATGTGCAGAAACATTTTGCAAACTGTTTGTGGGTGAGATTATATTTCAAAAAGGATATGTAATTTGGCCGGGGGTGCCAAAACGTTTGCACACATTTGTAGATCTATTCAATAAAATGATGACAGACAGACGAACAGACAGATGGGGATATAAAGAGCTGGTGAGAGTGAATAAGAACAAAATAACAAATAAAAACAAACCAAACGCTCTCTTTCTTTCTCTACTCGCCGTCCAGCTGAGCGAAGGAGAAACTCAGTAGGAAATAAAACAGCAAAAGAAAAGCAGCGAAAAAGGCTGAGCTCCCACAGCACCATAGCAACCAAGAGCTGCTTCAGGGGAGAAAGAGAGAGAGATGGAGTAGTGTGACAGTGTGGATGTGATGATGAGAAACAGCCTGTAGGACTTCATTAATGGAGTTCCATTAGCTCTGCTGGACCCAATATGGGCTGAAGGACCACCAAAGAGGAAGAGACCACTTATCCTGCACACACACATACCAGTTTGTTTTATACCATCAGAACATTTTTTATATATATATATATATATATATATATATATATATATACACACTTGTGCTGTTAATGGATTAATCTTTGACTCTCATGCTGCTCACATGGACCACCATCATGGTACTGATGAAGTAAGACCCTGTTTTCTGTTTAAACTGAGGGGCTGACACCTTATGTTCTTAACTAGAACTAGGCTGGTCATCTAGCTAACAGCCTAAACACCTCCATCATTAATATCACAGGCTTGAATTAAAGTACTTACAGTATGATTAATTGTAAAACAGCAGTATGGAAGTCTGAAAATGTCACTTGAATGTCTGACACACTTCAAATGTTCGTATTTCAGTCAGAAGTCGCGTCAAACACAGGCTGAATCCCAAACGGCTCCGTACTCCCTAAACAGTGTTCTAGCTATGAAAGTTTAGAAATTCTATCCTCTACAGTCAAACAGTGCATCATTTACTGAGTGTGGATGTGTCTGAGTCCCAAATGACTGTTTCTTAGCTGTATTATTCACTGTTGGGCTGCAGGATCCAGTATTTAAATTCCTATGTAGTGCACTATGTAGGGAGCAGGGAGCCATTTGAGATTCAGCCCCAGCACGAGAAGAGGGCGCCACTGGATTGGTGCTAAATAAGACTCATGGTGGTAATTTGGTGACCAAAAAGTACTTATAAAGCGAAGGTTTTGTATTTAACAGAGCTGTGTTATCATATGCTCACTGTTATACGACAAAAAGTTTAAAAATTCATGAAATGACCACAATATACAGCGATGGGTGACTGAACATTCTCCTCATTCAGCGGCCCATGGTTGCCTGGCTGCGATACTGCATTCTAAATGAACTACATTTCTTGGCGGAATACTTGTTTATGTCGATTATGATTAATAATAACAAATTATTTCCTGAAAAACTGTGTATTCTATGTGTTTATATGTGTGTGCATAATAACAATGATACGTCCCATATATCTATCTATGTATCTTTATATCTATATCTATGTATAAATGTATACATATATATAGTAAGTGAACGTAGAACATAGCAAACATAACTGGATTTGCTCTTTCAAAATCAAGCTTTGAAAGAAAACAATTTACATTGAGAGAGAGAGAGAGAGAGAGACAGAGAGAGAGAGTCAGTAAATGAAAAGGATCAGGTCCTCTGAATGACACTCCTTGAGAATAGAGGAGAGGCTACACGCTGCCTGAAATGGAGAAAAAGCTCAGATCTATTCGTGGAACTATCTGGAAAGCCAGTAATCTGATCCACCCTTATTCCTTTCTTATTTTTCAGTCTGAGGCTGAAGGAGCTCTGTTAGCAGTGCAGAGGGAAGGAGATTGAATCGGTCAGTGGAACGACACTGACATACTGTTATCTACAAAAGTGGACAAAAGCAGTTTGCATAGCTAAAACAGTAGCAGCCTGAATTCTGCCCTTAGTTCTGTTCATGTTTATAAATAACAGTGTGTCATACAGTGTCAGAAACCACACAATCAAGTCTATAATCAATAATGATTAAACACTTCTGCCTACAACGCAAACAGTCATTCAGAGTGGTTTGGTGTGAAATGCTCTGTTCTAGATAAACTTACTGAGTCAGGCAGTGGTGGTTCACAGTGGTGGTGATAGGAACCAGACGTCCACCTCTGAAATCTCCCCCGCAAAAAAATCCTACATGAAATGGTTATGAATTCACTGCCTGAAGTCTGAGATATTGATTTATGATAGTTATGAAAAGATTTTGGCCTAAACATGCATTTTAAATCCATTCTCGGTGGAGGGATACATGCAGGGCGCTTTGACGCGAAATAGTCCCAAAATAAATCTGAATTTTTTCAGATTTATCACTATTTTACCATCATCAACATTCCATATAAACTCAGAAGACTCGTGTAGGTTCACTGGTGGTTTTGGATAGTAAATAAAATGGCTATATCTGTGTTGTAGTCATAGCGACCCCTGGTTCCTGTCACCACCACTGTAAAGAAATCTGAACCATCTCACAACAAACCACTCTCAATCACTCTGTTTACATCTCAAACGCTGAATTATGCAGAAATTTTAAAAATCAGTGGACTTCCCCTTTAATATGCAAAGCTGATGATGGAAAAAATACACGTTTTTAGAGACCGTTTTGCTTCACGATACCTTGAATGTAGCGCAAAACTTTATCTACAATCATCATAATACAATGTCTCAGTCATCAGGCAGTGAATTCATAACCATGTCATGTAGTAACTTTCTGTAAGGGATCTTTTAAAGGTGGACGTCTGGTTCCTATGACCACCACTGTGAACAATTCTGACTCTCTATGAGCCTTTTCACATCAAACCACTCTAATTGACTCTGTTTACATCTTAATGACTGAATTAAGGAAAGATGCTAATTGCTAATTGCTAAGCTTCAAGAACTTGCTAGCTACATTAGCCTTGTAGCTTCAGTTTACTGAATGTACTTCTCAAAAATACATTTTAGACCAAAAATGTATCTCAAAACTACCGTAAAACCATGTTTCAGTCATCAGACAGCGTATAAACATTTAATAATAACTTTCTGTGAGGGAGCTTTTAGAGGTGGACGTCTGGTTCCTATCACCCACTGTAACCATTCTCTACAATGAACCATTTCACACTGAACCACTCTAAATGTCTTTGCTTTACATCTTAATGACTGAATTAGGGAAATATGCTAGTTGTTAATTGCTAAGCTTCAAGAACCTGCAAGCTACATTAGCCCTCATAGCTTCAGTTTATAACACCTTGAACATACATACATACATACATCATCTAAACCGCTTATCCTTCTGGGTCCTGGTGGGGTGCTGGAGCCTATCCCAGCTGTCATTGGGCGGAAGGCAGGATACACTCTGGATGGGTCGCCAGTCCATCGCAGGGCAGACAGACATACACATTCACACTCACACTCACACCTAGGGGCAATTTTAGCACGTCCAATCTGCATGACTGCATGTTTTTGGACTGTGGGAGGAAACCAGAGTACCCGGAGGAAACCCACGCAGACACGGGGAGAACAGGCAAACTCCACACAGAAACGACCCTGGCCACCCGGCCGGGAATCGAACCCAGGCCCTTCTTGCTGTGAGGCGACAGCGCTACCCACTGCGCCACCTTGAACGTATTTCTCAAAAATACATTTTAGACCAAAATCTTATCTCAAAATCATTGTAAAACAGCCTCTCAGAAATCAGGCAGCGTATTGATAACCATTTCATAATAACTTTCTGTAAGGGAGCTTTTAGAGGTGGCTGTCTGGTTCCTATCACCACCACTGTGAACAAGTCCGAGTCTCTATAATGAACCATTTCATATCAAACCACTCCAATTAACTTTGTTTACATCTTAATGACTCAATTTAGGAGAGATGCTAATTGTTAGTTGCTAAGCTTTGAGAACCTGCTAGCTACATTAGCCTCACAGCTTCAGTTTAAAACACCTTGAACATACTTTCTCAAAAATACATTTTAGACCAAAATCTTATCTCAAAATCATCGTAAAACAGCCTCTCAGAAATCAGGCAGCGTACTGATAACCATTTCATAATAACTTTCTGTGAGGGAGCTTTTAGAGGTGGACGTCTGGTTCCTTTCACCACCACTGTGAACAATTCTGAGTCTCTATAATGAACCATTTCACACTGAACCACTCTAAATGACTTTGTTTACATCTTAATGACTGAAATAAGGAAATATGCTTATTGCTAATTGCTAAGCTTTGAGAACCTGCTAGCTACTTTAGCCTCATAGCTTCAGTTTATGACCAAAGAAGCAAACTTCACACCAAACATGTCCGACTACATTTGCTGTAAGAGGTGAAACTGCACATTTGATGTGTTTTAAAAGAGTAACGGACGCTGACGCAGACGAGGCTAACTCTGTGGCGTGTGCAGCGAGGTGCTAACACACCTTAACCAAAGTGTCAATCGCAGTAACGAGCAGGAGGTGAGGAGCAGAGACAGGGTCTGACCTCAAACCACTAATCAGCACTAATCAACACTGTCAGCCCTCAACAACAGCCCCGCCACACACACACGGAGCTAGCGCTACCCGACTCTGTGTGTGTGACGGAGAAACAGAGCAGGAAAAGTAAGTGTGAGAATAGGGCAATCTAATCAGCCACAGTAATAAGAAAATGCCCCTTTGTGTGAGCTGAATTCTCCACAATTACCCTTCACACCGCCTGATTGCGACTGCGCCGCTTCAGATGGTGAACGGAACTAATCAGATTACTCTGATTCTGCTGCCCCGCAGTGCCAACAAAGCCATCGGGATTTTCCTCTGTTTGCTTTTACCAGACGAAAAAGAGGAGAGAAGTCACTCCTCCGCATAAATTAACTCTCAGCATCGACACTCTGGACGTACAGTGCTAGCCAACTAGCCAAAGAGCGGCTTAACCTGGATCACATGGTGGGGGGGGTGCATTAGCAAGGCTTACACCGTGTCCTAACAGCAAATGAGCGTTCAAATGTAGCACTGCATCGCGTCAAGGCCTGGCGATAGGGTGACGTAATCAGATATCATCCATGATTAAAGCTTAAAGCAGCAGTATGTAACAATTTAACCTTAAAAAACAGCTTCACAATCATTTCAATGCTATATAACTGTGCTGTATGGATGTGTCTGAGTCCCAAATGACTATTTCTCAGCTGTATTTTGCTCTGTTGGGCTGCAGGATCCAGTATTTACATTCCTATGTAGTGCACAATGTAGGGAGCAAGGAGCCGTTTGAGATTCAGCCCCAGCGTGAGGAGAGGGCGCCGCTGTATTGATGCTAAATAAGACTCGGTGGTCATATATATTGATGAAGTAAGACCTTTTTTTATTTAAACTGAAGGGCTGATAACTTATCTTCTGAACTAGAACTGGGCTGGTCAGCTAGCTAACAGAGCCAATAGCCTAAACACCTCCATCATTAATATCACAGGCTTGAATTAGGGTATTTACAGTTTGATTAACTGTAAAACGGCAGTATAAAAGACTAAAAATGTCACTTGATTGTTTTACATGCTTCAAATGTTTCAGTCAGATGTAGCGTCAAACCCAGGCTGAATCCCAAATGGCTCTGTACTCCCTAAATAGCTATGAAAGTTTACAAATTCTAGCCTCTACAGCCAAACAGTGCATCATTTATCGAGTATGGATGTGTCTGAATCCTAAATGACTATTTCTCAGCTATATGTTCATTATTATGTGACAAAAAAAATTTAAAAGATCATGAAATGACTGCAGTATTCAGCAATGGGTGATCAAATGCTCTCCTCATGCTCAACAGTCCATGGCTGCTCGGCAACGATATCAAACTCTAAAGGAACTACATTTCTTGGAGGAATACTTGTTTTACGATGATTATTATTAATAATAAATTATTTTCTGAAAAGTCGTATATTATATTTTATGTGGGCCCCCGTTTTATAAAAGCAATATGCCACTTGAGGCTGTGCGTTACTGCACCTTTTTTCGCAGAAAGTGCCTAATAACACCCTTACCTGTGATAAAATCTCAGTAACACACTGCCTCTTGTGGCTTATGCCTTTAATGTAGAACCTTTCTGAAAATAGTTCTGATGTCTGAAGCTTATTTTCACAAAGCTTCTATATAGAACCATATACAACACTTCAACCTGAAGAACCATTTCACCATGCAAGGCACAAAATGGTTCTACATAGAACTCATGGATCCAAATAAAACCATTACCTTTACTAGATATCCCTTAAAGAGCTATCAAACTTTGTTCTCTGCAACAAACAAATGCAGCATTAGCTTCATGTGAGCATTAAAGCGCTGTGTAAAAGTAAATTGATAAATATTGAGACAGTGATCACTGCATTGATACGCACAAGTTCATCCGCAATATTTTGCTGTATTGATATTTTGAACACAGCCCAAATCACACTTCACAGCCTGAAAACCACTGGATTCGGTGGCCCTTTGTTTTTTATTGGAGATGCACTGGGACGCCTCAGCATTCACACTACAAATGCACATCCGAAGGTGGTTTGAGTGACCAGATCACAGCCTCCACACACTGGACCCCATCCACATCTGCGCTTATCGCTGTCCACTCAAGATCGGATCACCCTGGACGGACGTTAACGGCAGCTGTAAAGAGGGCCGAGTGTATCAAAGCTAACTTGGCAAACAGCTCCAGAGCGGCATCGATTTAGCCGGCTGGAGAGTCGACTGCAGCAGCGGAGACTCTGACTGTCCATCAGTGGACAGACTGCTGGTTTAAGGTCAGACAGGACCCTAGGGAGAGTCTGATCGAAGGAGTGCAGAGGGAGACTGATGGGTGGGGCGAGCGAAGGGAGGAGAGAAAGGATGAGAGATGGATGGAGTGGCGTCGTTTTTGACAAAGTGCGCGCAGCGGTGTAGATCCTGGGCCGTGCGTCTTTATGACAGGCACTGATGAGCAGGAGGCAGAGAGCCGGAGTTTATGTCTCCTCTCCTTCTCCTCTACTACAAAATCTGCAGCTTTTCAAATCAATACCACAGAGAGAGAGAGCGAGAGAGAGAGAGAGAGAGAGAGGGAGAGAGAGAGAGAGAGAGAGAGAGAGAGAGAGAGAGAGAGGGGCTGCTGATGCTGCAGGACTTTCATCACACGCCTGCCATATCCATCTAATTAGGTGGGTGTTTCCAATAAAGTGGCCAGTTAGTGAAAATACAGGGTAGGTGTTTCTATTAAAGTGGCCAGTCAGTGGAAGTACAAGGTAGGTGTTTCTGATAAAGTGGCCAGTTAGTAGAAGTACAAGGTGGGTGTTTCTATTAAAGTGGCCAGTGAGTGGAAGTACAAGATAGGTGTTTCTGATAAAGTGGCCAGTGATTGGAAGTACAAGGTGGGTCTTTCTATTAAAGTGGCCAGTTAGTAGAAGTACAAGGTGGGTGTTTCTAATAAAGTGGCCAATGAGTGGATGTACAAGGTACTCAAATAAAGTCTCTCTCTCTCTCTCTCTCTCTCTCTCTGTCTCTCTCTCCCTCTCTCTCTCTCTCTCGTCCAGACTTCAATGTACTCTGTTGCTCTGAAAAAGTCCATTATCACAGGATTAGCCTCAGAAGAGGCTGCGCCCTCCGTATTCCTCTTTCAATCTCTCTCTCTCCTCCCCTCTCTTTCTCTCTCTCTCCTTCTCATTCATTAAATGCTGTGCCACACAGAGCTTCCTGAAGGGTCCAGAGAAAGGCTGAGACAAAGCACGGCTGGCCTGCCTCAGTAGCCGCTCCGGATGGCCTTTCGGTGAGGCGCGAGTGTTTGATTTGGGCGAATTCGGCCCCCAGCTCCCCAGACCAAACATTAGCCGGAGGAAACAATTTATTCTAGCGGAGACTGGAGCACCCTGGAGAGGGACGGGACTTTAGAGCCGGAGAGGTCAGAGCTGATAAGCCCGGCGGAGCCTCAGCGCTGTTTATCTGAACTCTGGGTCTTTATTTCATTATCTGTTTATTTGGATACCTATTAAGTCTGACAATATCGTGAGCTGGTGAGTCCATTCAAACATGGCATTAATCACTTCGCTAAGAGGCAAACAAAACAGTATGGATGAGCCGTATTATTGTTATTGTTTTCTATACGAAACAGTATAATATATTTATACTCCAAAAGTATCCGGACAGCCCTTTTAATGAGTGAATTCAGCTGCTTTAAGGTGCATTCATTGTTGACACAGCTTAAATATCCATAGAAAAGCACTGACCAATAGAATGGGACACTCTGGAGCAGTTGCACATGAGCCTAAGGTCACCATGCCCAATGCCAATTGTGGGCTAAAGCCCCCCAGCATTGGAACAGCAGTGGAACTGTGTTCTCTGGAGTGATGGAGCTCCATCCAACACCTTTGGAATGAGTTAGAGTGATCCAGAACTGATCATCCAACATCAGTTCCTGACCTCACTAATGCTCAATCAAATCCTCACAGCAATCTAGTGTGAACTCACTTGGTTTCAGAAGAAATGCTGGAGGATCACAGATGTTTAGTGGTGTTTTGGGCTCTTACCGAGTTCAGATCCAGGTTGTTGTGCACCCACTCTTTAGCTTCCTGATAGTCCTCCGTCAGGCCCATGATGTACAGCGTATCCAGGGAGTCCACTATCGTAGCCCCTCGCAGACCACCTGGAAACACAATACACATCATCAGAACTCATGACATAGACAGACCTGAATATTCTTCACAATCATTAAAGACAGCAGCCAATATTCATCAATATGAACAGAAACAAGAACAGATTTAAATGACATTTAAGCTACATGGTACATAATCAATGACACTTATGCACAGAACTACAGAGCCCCGCTGGTGACGTCCCATATGAATAAAAACAACGCGTGGCCACGACTTATTAACACGTGGAAACGAGATCCTAAAGCATGATAACAACTTAGTAAGGCGTGGGAATGAGACAATTAAGTCATGGCCACAACTTAGTAAGGCACGGGAACAAGATAATGCCTTAATAAGTTGTGGCCACACATTAGGATCTCATTCCCATACTTTACTAAGTTGTGCCCGTGACTTAATTGTCTCGTTCCTGTGCCTTACTAAGTTGTGGCCATGCATTAGGATCTCTTTCCCGTGCTTTACTAAGTTGTGGCCACACATTAGGATCTCATTCCCGTGTCTTACTAAGTTGCGGCCACGCATTATGATCTCATTCCCGTGCCTTACTAAGTTGTGGCCACACATTAGGATCTCATTCCCGTGCCTTACTAAGTTGTGGCCACGCATTATGATCTCATTCCCGTGCCTTACTAAGTTGTGGCCACACATTAGGATCTCATTCCCGTGCCTTACTAAGTTGCGGCCACGCATTATGATCTCATTCCCGTGCCTTACTAAGTTGTGGCCACACATTAGGATCTCATTCCCGTGCCTTACTAAGTTGCGGCCACGCATTAGGATCTCATTCCTGTGCCTTACTAAGTTGTGGCCACTCATTAGGATCTATTCCCGTGCCTTACTCAGTTGTGGCCACACATTAGGATCACATTCCCGTGCCTTACTAAGTTGTGGCCACACATTAGGATCACATTCCCGTGCCTTACTAAGTTGTGGTACATAATTCATGACACTTCTGCACAGAACTACAGAGCCCTGCTGGTGACGTCCCATATAAATAAAAAAAAAATGTGGCCACACCTTAGTAATGCATGGAAACGAGATCCTAATGCATGGCAACAACTTAGTAAGGTGTGGGAATGAGATAATTAGTAAGTAAGTCAAAGTCTAAGGCTAAGTTGTGGCCATGCATTGGGATCTCATTCCCACAACAGGGATGCAGCCTCACTTCCTGCTTTAAAATGCAGGGGCTAAAATAAGGCTCCACCTACAGATTAAACACATTGTGTTTCAGTAGTGACACAAATATTTGAGAGCATTTTTTTGGGGAGATAAAAAAATAATTAAAAAAAGCTCATGGCCATCTAAATCAAATCATCAAATCAAATCAAAAAGATTTTAAAAAAGTATTATTTTCATGAGTGTAAATTTAGAGGTTAGGGTTTGGGATGTGGCTCCGCCTACAGACTGAAACTTTTTGTGTTTCAATAGTGACATTTAAAACATAAGACAGTATTTTTAAAATAAAGTTTTTATATTTAATTTAAAAATGAAATGAACTTTAAAAGAAACATGAAAAATACAAAAAATGTAAGTATTATGTTCACAATGTAAATTGTGAGGTCAGGGTTTGGGACAGACCCCTCCTAATAGAAAGCACCCTATAAATGATGATTTTGTGTATGTTTACCTTATTAGTATCTTTATAAATGCCTGGTATAAATGGGTTTAAACAGATCATAACATAATCCTTGTAAATATGCAAGATCTGCATCCTTATGCTTTAAACAGTTTTTTTTACATATTTTCTAGTATGGTCCATAAACGACAAATATTATATATTTATATATAATCATTATATATATATATATATAATAAAGACACTGTTACTCTCACTAGACCTCAGCAATGAAAAGTTGTTTCTGCATTTACACAACGAAATATGTTACTAAATTACTGAAAGTAATAAATCAATTATGACGAAGCTTATATAAACTTCATATAGATATAAAAGCATGCAGTGTGTCAAATTCAAGCAAATAATAATAAAAAAGTGTGATTAATCACAGTTAACTACACAAAAGAATGTGATTATAATGAAAACATACGTTCTATTTTATTTATCACCAAAGCATCAATGAAAATGTAAACCCAAGGCTTCAATCCAGCCAAGCACCAAAGCACTTCTCCATCCTAAACCGTACGCTGTAATATCTTAGTTCACCTTCCATTCGGAGCAGAAAGCAATATGACTGCAGCAATGTGAAAAATGACTTGAGGAAAATCGCACAAAGCCAGCGCTCTGCCACCAATCAAGGTTAATCAGCAGAGCTAAAATCAAACTCGCTGCTGTAATTAACGCAAAATCTTAAGGCTTTGCCGCCATCACAGGGGTCTACATCCACACTAAATGCCAATATAGAATCAAAATAATACAGGCAAACTGAACTGTGGGCCACTAAAAGCAGCTGTACCCGCAAAACACCCCCCTCAACAGCCCCGCCATCTCTCCAGCGTCTGCCTTTAGACGCACTTAATTTGAAGTTATTAAATTCCCTTCCCAGCTTTAATGAGAAATGTTCAGAGGCTTTTTATTTAATCCGCCGAAACCTCAAATGAGATCGGTCGAGGAGGGGGGGGTGGTGATGGTGGTCGGAGGGAGAGTTTTCACTTTATTGGGAGAAAATATGAAGAAGCGCCTGCCTCCACGCACACAAGAAAACAACTTTCTTTATTGCATTAGGGGGAACGAATGCACACGGTGGCAAGAGCTAATGAAAAGTATATCATCAACGAGTAGACGGAAGAGCTCGGCGCAGGATGAGAAATCAGCCACGCTGCTCGCGGAAGCACAATTGGAATAAATGGGCCAATAATGAGGCTGTTGCATTGCACTCACGATCTGTTCTTTTCCAAAAAAAGCCCTCAAAGCTGTGGCACACCGCGGAGCGCGCAGTACGGCTAACAGCGAGAGTAATTAATGGCTCAAGTAGCGACTGTGAACTGTTTCAGAAGAGTAAGTAAGGGCAGTCGGAATCAAAGTCTTTCACAGCCCCCCTTAACCCCCACCATACATCTAGTCAATCAGCCAACACTGCTAAAAAAGCAACAGCAAGCATTTCATGCTGGTCTCAGCTGGTCTATGGTTGACCAGCATACAAGCTTCAAAACACAACACATCGCTGCTGTCGGAAGAAAACCTCGTATCTCCATCTCTTTGTCATTTTTCAGTTTTTGGCATAATTTGAAAATGCCTGTTACCCTTTACATTGTGTGTGAATTTCATGATGAATGGAATAAAAGAACAGCCCAAAATGACTGTCTGGTTCCATTGACTTCCATTAAAAGTAAAGAATGTTTTTTCCTTCTCTTGTAACGTTACCATTTTGGAGATACAAGGTTTTGTTCCGACAACAGCGATATGCTGGTTTTGGTGGTGATCAGCTTATCAACTTCCATTGCTGCTGACCAGCATCCAAAACACAACCCTGCTTAAAAACCCACAGAAACCGCTGAGTGATGGTTTTGTATTGTGTTGTGGCTTTTTAAATGGGTCGGTATCACAGTGTAAAGGATGCTAATGGTTTAAAAGGTGACCACTGGCTTATTTTAAATGCATTTGATGGTTTCCTAAAGGGACCGAAAGGGGTTCTTTTATCTAGTCTTAAAAAAGTTCCTAATTTATGAATTCTAATATACAACATTAGCAAAAAGGTTAGCTTGCTAGTTGCTGTACAGTACAATTAGAGACTAACTAATAACAATGACTACCACAAGTAGTGTAAGTAATGTAAAAAATGATGCTAACTTACAGTAATTACCTAAAAATTGGTGGCTGCGGGGTCCTAAGCAGCCGCTTATGCCACTTATTAGGTAGAGCCGGCTCTGTATCCGGGACAATAATCTGGATGGTTTGAGGGTGGACCGGCAGCGCCATACAGTCCGACCTCATCAAGCCAACAGACCATTTCGTGGTTGCTATCTGGGTCATATTGCAATATCAATAAAAAATAGAAGACAAAAGTTTCGGCTGCTCCTACTGTTTTTAGCTAAGTGATGTAGGTGTTTGTATAGATAACAGTGAGTCATACAGCATCAGAACCTCATAATCTATTAGAGTCTATTAGAGAATCTGAACATCACACAGTTTGAGTGATGATTTAGGCCTACAGTTAGCAAGATGCTAACAGGCTGTTCATAAGCTTACATTACTCGTTAGCTATATTAACCTCATAACTGCGTAAAAGTAAAGAAGCCAACTTAAAAACACCAAACATGTCTTGGCTGATCGGCTACATTTGGGGCGGGGGGTGTTGTGGTGGGGTGGCAGTGGGGGATGGCTGTCAATTTTCATCAAACTGATCCTTTTCTAGCTGCGGAATTCAGAAAGGAACATAAGGAACTCTTTGCTATGAATGAAGCAGAAGGTTCTGCTTTAGCGTATAGGAGGAATCACTACATTGGTTAATGAGACCCACCGTTACCCACCTGTGCGCCAGAGCGCTGACTTCTGATGCAATTTTAGCGCAATGCAATTCGCCCCAGCCTGCTTTCAAGCAATCAGAGGTTATGGAAGTCAAAGCGCAGCTGCACGGCTGGATGGCTACGCTTGCGGAAAGCACGTTTCGGAGTAATAACCGCAGCAGACGGGACGTCAGCAGCAATAACACGATCGGCCTGCGCGGTGCAGATAATCCTGAAAACAAACCCATGAACTAGTGATGGGTCTCTATAGGTGATCAGAACTGAGGGGGCTGCAAGACAGTTGAGCGTTGCATCATTTGAAAAAACAAATGGAAATATGTGTCCTGCTGAGAGCTGCAGGTGAGGAGGAGCTCCTGTGTTCCAGACAGCATCTCAACAACAGATACGGTATACATCCCACAGCATTCACACTCCTGGATCCAGTGTTTCTTCTGAAATGTAGGGTATTAATAAAGCAATAAGCCAAGAGAGGCTGTGTGTTAGTGATTTTATCACGGTGAAGGGGGTTGTTAGGCACGATGCGAAGCGGAAAAACTCCCTTACAGTTATAAAATCGCAATAACGCATGGCTTTAAGTGGCTTATTGCTTTTTAGAAAAGAAAAACAAAAACAGTGGCCAACATAAAATATGATAAAATGCACAACTTTTCAGGACATAATTTATTATTAATAATAATCAACATGAACAAGTAGTCCGCCAAGAAATGTAGTTCCTTTAGAGTACGGTATCTTTGCCAAGCAACCACGGACCACTGAATGAGGAGAATGTTCGGTTGCCCGACGCTGTATATTGAGGTCATTTCATGAATTTTTTTACTTTTTGTTGTATAACAATGAACATATGATAACACAGCACTGTTTAAAACAAAGACTTTTGCTTTATAAGTACTTTTTGGTCAACAAATTACCACCAAGTCTTATTTAGCACCAATCCAGCAGCGCCCCTCTTCTCACACTGGGGCTCAATCTCAAACGGCTCCCTGCTCCCTACATAGTGCACTACGTAGGAGTTTAAATACTGAATTCTGCAGCCCAACAGAGCAAAATACAGCTAAGAAACAGTCATTTGGGACTCAGACTCATCCACACTCGATACATGATGCACTGTTTGGCTGTAGAGGCTAGAATTTCTAAACTTTCATAGCTAGAACACTATTTAGGGAGTACAGAGCCGTTTGGGATTCAGTCTGAGTTTGACGCAACTTCTGACTGAAACATGAACATCTGAAGTGTGTAAAACAATCAAGTGACATTTTTAGACTTTTATATTGCCGTTTTACAGTTAATCAAACTGTAAGTGCTTTAATTCTAGTCTGTGATATTAATGATGGAGCTGTTTAGGCTGTTGGCTCTTTTAGCCTGTTAGCTAGCTGACCAGCCTAGTTCTAGTTAGGAACATAAGTTATCAGCCCCTCAGTTTAAACATAAAATGGGTTCTTACTTCATCAGTACACTCAATGGTCCATGTGAGCAGCATGAGAGTCAAAGATTATTCCACAGTTCAGTCGCTGTGAGGTGGTCATAGGTGTGGGTATATCAAGGCTTTTACAACGGCTTCGAACGCAGCTCAGCCAATCAGATTTTAAAACCAGAACTATCTGGTTTATAATACTGAGTTTGTGCTGCAGTAACAGCCTCTACTCTTCTGGGAAGGCTTTACACTAGGTGTTGAACATGAGCATTAGTGAGGTCAGGTACTGATGTTGGACGGTCAGTTCACTCCAACTTATCCCAAAGGTACTGGATGGAGCTCCATCACCCCAGAGAACACAGTTCCACTGCTGTTACATGCTGGGGGGCTTCATACCCCTCTAGCCCATGCTTGGCATTGGACATGGTGACCTCAGGCTCGTGTGCAACTGCTCCAGAGCACCCATTCTACTGGTCAGTGCTTTTCTATGGAGACTAAAGCTGGGTCAGAAATGAGTGACCTTAAAGCAGCTGAACTCACTCATTAGCAGGGCTGTGTGGACACATGTGGACTGACAGTGAGGATCTGCTCTGTTTCTTGTCTTCTCTGTGTCTGTCGGTCAGTTTCACTTTTTTGATTCCACTCTGTTTTTCTCTTCTTCTCTCCTTCCTCTTCTTTCTTCCCAAGGCAGCAAACATCAGTTCCACTGTCAGCTATAATCACTCAAGAATACCACTCAGAGTCTCTCTCTCTCTCTCCACCTCCTTCTCTCCATCTCACTCGCTCTCTCTCTCTCTCTCTCTCTCTCTCTCTCTCCATCTGTCTCTCTCATTCTCACTCATTCTCCTTTTTCTACTTCTCTCTTTCTCTCCTTCTCACTCTCTCTCTTACACTTCTCTTTCTCTCTTTTTATCTTCATCCCTCTCTCTCTTACCATCTCTCTGTCTCCCTCTAGCTCTCATTCTGACTCTTGTGCTCTCCCTTCCGATTCTCTCTCTATATTTCTCTCCCATCTCTCTCTCCCACTTCTTGTTCTTTCCATCTCTCTCTAAATCTCTCTTTCTGCTTCTCTCCACTCTCTCTGTCTTGCTGTCCCTTTCACTCTCTCTCTCTATTTCTCTCCATCTCTCTCTCTTGCTCTCCCTTTCACTCTCTCTCTCAAATCCCTCCTTCTCTCCATACCTATCTATCTTAATATCTCTTTGTCTCTCTTTCTCTCTTTTCCTCACTCTCTTTCCATCTGTCCCTCTCTCCATTTCTCTCTCTTTCTACTTTTCTCCATCTCTTGCTCTCCCTTTCACTCTTTCTCTCTTTCCATCTCTCTCTTTCTCTATTTCTCTCCATCTTTGTCTCTCTCGCCATCTCACTCTCTCCTTCGGTCTCTCTGTCCCTCTCTCATTCTCACTCTCCTTCTTCCACTTCTCACTCTCCTTCTCACTCTCTCTCTCTTATCTCCTTCTGCTGGGCTGCTTCCACATTAGAGATTTCGTGATGCACTTTAAAGACTGAGGACTGGATTCTAACTGTCCTGTAAAGGGTTAATCCTGCTGCGTGACTGTGATTGTGTTCTACAGATTAACCCCCCCACCACACACGCACACCCTCATCCTGATGACCTCTGACCTCATCACAATCCTGACGAGGTCATCAGCTGAAACAGGTTAAAAGATCAGGGGTCAAACGCAGAGGTCATCTCATATCCCCGAGTGATTAGGATCTGGTGCCGTGACCCAGATACTGTCTCTGATCTCTAACAGTGTGGCATATGGCCAGCTTTAATGTATTCCTGACCGTGCTCCGCCCACAATTACAGTCCTTCACAGCTGCTGGATAAACTGCACATAGCGCTGTTTAATAGCTACACTAGGAATATTCCACATCACATTTATACTGTATGCGTTTTGTATCTGTTAGGATAAAATAGGGTGTGTTTCTTTCAAGTAATTAAGGTTTTTGTGATAAATATCAGATGTATAAACTGAGCACAGAGTGTTTTTAGCACTGCTAACAATAAACAAGAATTACAGCCCAAGAAACAAATAAGAAAAACAAAAAGAAACAGTATTTTTCACAGAACATTGCAGAAAAGAGGAAGAAGCTGAAGTCATTTGCCAGCTTCTTATTCAAATTTTCTGTTCCACCTTAAATGGCATTTCAGTTACTGGTGCTGACGGCGGCATCATTTAAGGTGGAACAGGGGAGTCGCATAAGAAGCTGGCGAATATGAAGCCAACCTCTTCCTTGTGGAACAAGAGAACCTGGTTCCTTTTTAAGGAATTCGGACCACAGTAATGATTTTCTCGCCCCTCGCCCCTCATTATGTGGAATAATGATGGTAAGACATGTTGAAACATTAGTCAGTTCTAATTATTTGTCAAGCTACCTGATATTGCTTGGTACCTTTTTAAATCCCCCCCAATTTTATCCCTAATTTAGATATATCCAATTCCACCCACTAGTTAGGACTCCCCCAATCACACAATACCACCAGCGCTAGGAAGGCGAGAGCTAGCACAGGCTTCCTCTGAAACCTGTGAAGAACCACGGCAACTGCTGCTAATGCAACGTCATTGGACAGCTGAACACGCTTGGAGGAGAACACTAATCGCCATCTGTGCTGGCTAGCATTGTGCTGGGTGATTGGGGGGCATCCTACCCACCCAGAGAGTGAGAGATCATATCACTGTAATCTGTAGCTATTCAAAAAACTGGGCAAACTACGTTTAGGATGGTTTCATCTCTGCTACATCCCTTTTTCACCAGCTCTGACGTTGGCTTGGGTTAAAGTGACAGAGATTCGAGGTGTCGACTCCGGCAGCAGGAGTGGAGTACAGAAAAATCGGAGCAGCGCTTTACTACGGTTCACCATGCACATCCCTAGTAGATGCCACACTATTCAACCGCTGACTGTCTCTTTCAGCCCGCAGAACAGACTGAAATCCGGCACTAATGCCTGGATTTTATGCCACAGGTGCACATGTGAATTTACTGTCCAATTCCAGCCCCCCCACCCCCAAACCCCCCACTCACTTCCACCTGGGTCAACTCCCAAACCAATCAGATTACCCACGGACAACCTGCCCGCGCCGGGCTTTGAAAGAGACAGATTAGCATTTGGCTGTCATGGCCTGAACGCTTCTCTCATGCTTTGTGAGCAAAAATAGGTGATTTGAAAGTAAAATGATGTCGTGCAGGGCGGGCGAGAGAGAGAGAGAGAGAGAGAGAGAGAGAGAAAGGGAGAGAAAAGAAAACGCTAGTTAATGTAGCTTGTTTGTGTTCCGGCAGCACAGCGCTCTGGAGCGTGGCAAACTGCGATTGAAAAGCAAAGCAAAGCTGCCGCTGATGGATAGACTGGCGGAAGAGAAGGAGCAGATCAATCCATCACTCTCCACTGCCAGGCTTTCTGATGACAACAGCGAGGCTGCAGGACCTTATTCATTACAGCCCGTCAGTGCTAGCGCACAGACAGACAGAGGCCCGACACAGGCCAGCACCCTTAAACTGATAGGACCAGATTTAGAAGTTTCCTCAAACCATGTGGAGTTGTTAAACCCTTAAGGTCAGACCAGGACTCACCAGCAGGCCCGAGGTTTATTACACAGTTCTATAAGCTAAGAATAGCTCCGCCAGTTTGCACTGAAGTCCCTGCAGTTGCTAAATAATAAGCATTAGTATGTGAGCCTGAGATTTTAAGTGGTTAAACAGTGATTCTGGCTATTTGTCAACATTTCTGCATAATTCAGTGGTTACGAACAAATTTTTGTGTACTGTATTATTACAGTGTACTGTAATAAGTGATCTTGAGTAATGGTAACAGGACACTGTAATACTAAAGCAATAAGCCACTTTGAGGCCGTGTGTTACTGCAATTTTACCGCGGGGAAGGGTGTTGTTAGGCATGAGGTAAAGCAGAGTAAAACTCCCTTCCTATGATAAAATCACAATAACACACAGCCTCAAAGTGGCTTACTGTTTTTATGAAACGGCGGCCAACATAAACATAAAATATGATAAAATACACAATTTTTCCGAAAATAATGTAAGTTATTATTAATGATAATCGACATAAACAAGTATTCCTCCAAGAAATGTAGTTCATTTAGAGTATGGTATTGTTGCCAAGCAATCATGGGCCGCTGAATGAGGAGAGCATTTCATCACCCATCGCTGTATATTGCGGTCATTTCATGAATTTTTTAACTGTGTAACAATGAACATATGATAACAGCACTGTTTAGTGCAGAAACCTTCGCTTTATAAGTACTTTTATAAGGAACCAAATCACCACCGCGAGTCTTATTTAGCATCAATCCAGTGGCGCCCTCTTCTCACACTGGAGCTGAATCTCAAATGGATCCCTGCTCCCTACATTTTTTTAAATACTGGATCCTGCAGCCCAACAGAGCAAAATATATCTAAGAAACAGTCATTTGGGATTCAGACACATCCACACATGATAAATGATGATGTTTGGCTGTAGAGGCTACAATTTCTAAACTTTCATAGCTAGAACACTGTTTAGGGAGTACGGAGCCGTTTGGGATTCAGCCTGGGTTTGATGCGACTTCTGACTGAAACACAGACATTTGAAACGTGTGAGACATTCAAGTGACAATTTTAGACTTTTATATTGCCGTTTTACAGTTAATCATACAGTAAATACTTTAATTCTAGCCTGTGAAATTAATGATGGAGATGTTCAGGCTGGTGGCTCTTTTAGCCTGTTAGCTAGCTGACCAGCCTGGTTCTAGTTAAGAACATAAGTTGCCCCTCAGTTTAAACAAAAAAGGGGTTCTCACTTTACCGTGGTGCAGCAATACACAATTAAGTTGTTGTGAGGTGGTCATAGATGTGCGTATATTGTGGATTTTACAACGGCTTAGAACGTGACTCAGCCAATCAGATTTTAGGACCGGAACTATCTGTTTTATGATACTGGATATAATCTGACATGACCACTCAAAGCAGCATATGACATCTGCCATCACATGTTAATGGCATGGTTATGTCAACGTTACATAGCAGGGCGTAAAGCATTACAGGAAATGTTTATCATTTGTTTTTTTAAACTGAGTAAACATGACCGGCAAATGAGCGCATCTACCAAAAATGACAGCTGTCATGTGTAGGTTAGATAGATTCCATACAAGGGTTTGTTGCGACAGCGGCAATAAGCAGCCATGGTAATGTGTTACTGTTGTTGACGTGGTAAGTTCATAAATCAGAGCCGTCAGTGCGACTGTAAGGGTCAGACACGTTTCATTAATAAACCTGAGACTACATCATTACTCATAAACTCCCCACCCTCTGACTGCACACACACAACCATCCACAACCAGGAGTTCAAAGGCAGCACCTTCATTAACGCCTCCAAAACAGCATTAAGTGCGAGTTATTAATTTTTCTGATGTGCAACCCAAATGTTAAGAAAAGCCATTTTGTCCTTTCAACAAAAATCAAACCACCTTGGGAGCCACAACATTTCATGTCCATTTTACCATCTTGGCTGTAAATCTGTCTCAGTATGTGCTGATGTGCTAGTAAAGGCCAAAAAATATATTATAAACAAAAACACAGACTTACTTTGCTCTGCTTTAAGCTTTAGCTCAGCTACAGCCGCTTTTCTCACATCTCTGGCAGGAAACTTTTCCTCAGAAGTAGAACAGTTTTTTGTAAATTGTCTCTCGACGTTTTTACGAGGCTGAAGTCACTTCTCATTCTCCAGCTTCTTGTTTGAATTTTCCTGTTTCACCTTAAATGGTGCCTGAGGCGCCAGAATGCAACCGCTCCACCATTTAAGGTGGAACAGGAGAATTCGAACAAGAAGTTGGTGAATGGACTTTTTAGTGTTTGTCATTTTCTCGTTGCAGATTAAACATATTAGGAAACCAGCTGGAGTGATTATAAATGCTAATAAGTACATTCGTCTCGAAATCATCGATGTTCGTCTTAAATCTTTTTCTTTGCCTTTTTGTTAGATACTAGCTAGGCGAGAGTGTTGTCTGTGTCGCTGTGGTGACCAGCAGTCTGCGCTGATCTTCAGGGTTAAAGGGTGAATTAGCAGTTCGACATTAACTCCAGAGTTTCAGACCATTTATTGTTAAACTGTGTTGAACGATCAGCAGAGCTTTATTTTACTGTAAAGGAGGATTATTTTATTTTTACCTACTAATCTAATTCTGCTGTGGAGCCACAACAGGGACAGTAAAAGAGATGCATGTTTGCCAACCCCTGATGTAAGATAATCCACTTGGAAACACTGGAATTCAAACAATATTACTCCTAACAACCACCTGGAAGACCTGGTAGACACTAAAACTGTTCCCATCAGATAAACAGCACTTAAAGCTTTCATCTCTGAGAGAGAGGAGAAAATCAAGCTGCTTCAGATCTGAAAACATCCACAGGTGTTTCTATATTAGATGCTTTAAATCAAGGCGTGTAGTGATTATAATATTGAGAGCAAAACTATACAAAGATTTCAATTAAGGATCTAAATCCTCAGATCACCGTCATTCTGAGTGGTCCACATGTGTGTATGTGTGTGTGTGTGCGTGTGTGTATTATAGCCCCAGGAGTGTATGGATGAAAGCGCATCAGCACGCTGTCAGCAGTCAAACGTTATGGATGTTTTCAATGAATCGACCAATGAGGACGCATCTAATCAGCCATGTTAATTACTGTGACACTTTCTCACTGAGGGGAATAAATAAACACAGCAGACCTGTTAACTTCCATTACAGTGACACAATCTCACTGACGGTGTAAAAAAGCCTCTGTCTGAATGAGGCAATACAACTGAATTCATTTCAGGATGTTAGAGTCAATTAGAGTCAGTTATAATGAAACTCAATAAAGAAGGTTCTCAGTTTTTGGCCAAAATAAATTTCTCAGACTGTTTTCCAATTTCATTAGCTATTTAGCGATGGCAGCTAAGGATTAAAAATGGCAACTTAATTAGAAACACCTACCTTGTGCTTCCACTCCCTGGCCAGTTTATTAGAAACACCCAACTTGTGCTTCCATTAACTGGCCACTTTATTAGAAACACCTACCTTGTGCTTCCACTAACTGGCCACTTTATTAGAAACACCTACCTTGTGCTTCCACTCACTGGCCACTTTATTAGAAACACCAACCTTGTGCTTCCACTCCCTGGCCAGTTTATTAGAAACACCCAACTTGTGCTTCCACTAACTGGCCACTTTATTAGAAACACCAAACTTGTGCTTCCACTAACTGGCCACTTTATTAAAACACCAACACCCCTATACCTACACCAATTGTTTAGCTCCACTACGTAGGTGTACAGTCAGCCCCCTGTACCCCATTCATCACTGGTCAGTATTGATGTCAGTTGGGCCCTAAAATGAACGAGTTATATTCAGTATGAAATGCAGGTTCAATAAAAAAGGAGACATCTCACATAAATACAAACGGCAAATGGTGCTGTTTCAGGTTTCATGGCTGATTTGATGAAGGCGACTGTCAGACAAAGCGCTCTGAATGTTTTCCTTTCTTCTGCCGGCCTGACTGAGCGAAGCTCAATCACGGAGGCAGAGAGAGACGCGAGGACGCGCAGCAGGAGCCAGCCGCTGATTACACACCGGGGTTATGATAATGACACACGGAGGTGCGGAAATGCAGCCAGCTCGGCGATGAATTTAATGGTGTGTGTGGGTTCGGTGTGCCTGGTGTGAGAGACGCTATGACAAAGAGACGAAAGAGATGTACATATTCATCTTCTGACTGAGATAATTGGAAAAAGTGGCTAGTTACCACAATACTGTTTAAAAGAATGGACAAAAATGGACGAATGCGAACGACTTAGCTAAAAAAAATAGTAGTAGCAGTACCTTAAGCCTGTCCTGTTTACAGATAACAGCATGTCGTACAGTGTTTATCCTATTTATCAATGGTCAGGACCCCCATAGGGCCGCCACTGAGAACCCTGTATTTGGGAAGTGGATCATTCTCAGCACTGCAGTGACAATAATTCTGAATCATATCAAAATAGTCAATCTAAACTGAATCTCAGACATGGCAGCTAAGGACAAAAAACATTTTTTTCTGGTGCTGACCAATCAGATCTAAAGTAAGGCAGGCCTTCAGTGACGGCTGTAATGGAAGTGTGATTAGCAGCTTCAGTTGCTGAGTTAGGCTGATCTATATGACTTCATAGGTCATAGGTGTTTTTAGTTGACCTTGATTTTGCTAACAGCACCACGCTTGCCACGCTCCCGACATGTCAAAACAACAGCTGACTAAGGCTAGCTTTACACGCTTAACCTTTCATGCAACTTTAGTTGCTTGAAACCTACATGAAACTAAATTGCATTTGAGTTGCATAAAGTAAAGCTCATTCGAAACTCATCCGCAACAGTTGCAAGCATCTAAACTTCGTGGAACAAGTTTCATGAAACTGTCAATCAAAACGGCAAAAGCATGTCCTGTGATCACATCTGAAAGACGTACTTTCAAACCATGGTGTTCACCAGATCAGTGGACAAGAAAGTAAAACAGAAGATGGTTCATTCGGCGTTTAGAAAGTAAATGCGCTCCTTGATGAACTTGTGGTGCCTCTAGGATGGAACGAGCGAGACAAGTAGGCCATAACAGTGACGGCTACTTACAAATTCATTTTCAAATTATGATAAACAGATAACTCAAATATATACCAAAGAAACACAGACAGATAAAAGACAAGTATGTAGATATATAAAAAAAAGGCAATGACAGCTGGGAAATCACGCAAAAAAGATAAAAATGCTGCACATATGTAAATTACACATCTTGTTATAGTAAGAATGACAGAAAAACAAGAGCTACTAACTTAGCTAACTAGCGAAGAAACAGAACGTTTTGCGTGCAACTTTGAACAGTTTCATCTGTCAAGCTGCACGGAAATTAAGTTGCATTAACACGTTGCATGAAAGTTTCACTGTTTAAAGCCAGCCTAAGAGAGCAGATTGACAGATATGATGCAATTGTTGCTTAGCAACAGGGAGACACCTTTCAAATCCGCAGTGTGAACCCCTCAGCCTTCAGAAAAGCGTAACCCCCCCACCCCACCGCCCCTTAGCATGCAGTCTGCACAATGCTAATTGGTGGGGTATAAGCCTCCATTAGTCTTGTAGCTCCAATTAACTTTGTAAAGCTGAAAAAGCAAACTTCAGACACCAAAAATGTACGGACTCATGAACTACATTTGGGATAAAGGGGGGGAACTGTAAACGAATCGCTTTAACACAGTGATGCAGTGATCAAGCGTCTCACGCTCGGTATCTTGATCTCACGCACACAGACGAAGGCACACAGCTGTCTCTGGCAGCCACTCAGCCTAATTAGTATTTTGATGCTGTGGGCTTTTCTGTGGTGTGTATTACTTTTAATTGCTCCCTCTCTCTCCGTCTTTAAGTGCCCTCGAGTTATTCCAGCCGACCTGATTGTAATCCGCCTTTAACCTCACTGACATCCACGCTCAGGATCAACGTTTGTGGAAATGTTTTTAATGAAGATCTGCTATGGTTGTTAAAATGCACCGACCTGAGAACGGCCATTCGACTACATTAATCAGGCCTGTGCACGGTGGCGGCCCCTAGTGAGGGTAGAAACTCATTTACCACCAGTCTAAAAAAACTACCCTACATTTATACCACATTTAGTGCAACATATTTGAGTTCAGTAAGCACGGCTGTTGAGCTGCACTGCTTAAACATGCTCAATGCTTTGTAGGCAATTTTCATGCCTACAAAAAGGGTGTTTCAGGGTACATTTTAGCATAGGGGAACCCTCAAGGCTTTCTACGCATTGAGAGAAGTCCTAAGGATTTCTGGGAACTGAGAAATGCATGTCTGCAAATTTTAATTCATTTTTATTCACTAGAATCATGCTTGTATGTAACTTCTGCAAGTATTACAGTGCTACTCTTGTTTCGTTGCAAAGTTTTGGATGAAAACAAAAGGGTTAAATCCTTGAAATATCAAGCAGAAAAATCAGATAATCAGGAACTGTTTTTCTCTGTGATATCTCGGTAGATACAGCTAAGGAAGCTCTCCTATTGGTTAGGACTTCAGGAACTGAAAAGAAGTCCTTATGCCTTAGATTTAGCATCGGCATAATTATAAATTGACAGAGGAATCAGCCAAACACATTTTGATTACCAATGATTTTGTTGAGAAAAAAGTCAATCTAGGGCTTCTGGACGTTCTAGATACATCATATTAGATACAGACTAATGGAAAACAGCAGCGGCAGCTCCAAACCAGAGCTAGTTACTGAGTCACTGTGAAACTGCTACAAGGTAAAATATGCTAATATGTCTGTCTCAAGCTTCAAGTAAAACAAGGAATGTCTTTTAGAAGCTTTAAATACCTGTTTTTAATCTAGAACAGCCTTTTTCAAATGTTCCATCCCCCTTGAAGGGGTGCAGCAGTTACATTCTGGTGCCTAAATGCATTTATTGAACAGGGTATATTTTGGTTTGTTCATCTGAATTTACATGACCAAATCGTAAGGCAAATTATTCAGTAACTGCATGAAATAACTAATTTTTTTTAATTAATTAATTTATTTTTTGTAAAAGTTCCCCTCAAATGAATAATGGACACAGATACATACATCAGGGCTGTTGATGCTAAAGGCCATGTCTGCGTTTAAATCCTTTATATGGTCAGGCCAGGAAGGGCCCGGTCTGGTCTGAAACAGACAGTCGTTCTAACTGAGCGCGCTCAGAGCGGCCCGTCTCTCAGCACAGCTCCTCTAATATGATTAGTGAGTCTCCAATATGATTAGAGTCCCGGCTGTGTGATCGAACCCTGAGCTCCATCAGCAGAACAGAGGGAGAGTTTAAAACTCCCCCCAAACCCCACCCACCTCAGACTGGAAGACCAGCACAGTGTAGCTGATAATGGGGGGGGAGGTTGACTTATTTTTCAGCAAAATGACTCTGTAGTGCTTTATTATGTTTTGTATGAACATAATAGATAAATCTATAATTAACTATAATAAATAATCATTCTACAACATTATGTGTATAAATGTGTATCATACGTTTGTTTTTCCTTATGTGTCTTGATTCTTCCTCATGCTCTTACAGAGTTTCATCTTCTGAGTCTTGGTTCTTCTCTAAGGTTCTTCCTCATGCTCTTAGAGAGTTTGTTCTTCTGAGTATTGGTTCTTCTCTAAGGTTCTTCTTCTGAGTCTCGGTTCCTCTCAGTGGTTCTTTTTTTTGAGTTTTGGTTCCTCTCAGTGGTTCTTCCTCGCGCTCTTAGAGAGTTTGTTCTTCTGAGTCTAGTTCTTCTCTAAGGTTCTTCCTCATGCTAATACAGAGTTTCATCTTCAAGTCTTGGTTCCTCTTGGTGGTTCTTCTTCATGCTCTTAGTTTCTTCTTCTGAGTCTTGGTTCCTCTCAGTGGTTCTTCTTCATGCTCTCAGTTTCATCTTCTGAGTCTTGGTTCCTCTCGGTGGTTCTTCTTCATGCTCTCAGTTTCTTCCTCTGAGTCTTGGTTCCTCTCAGTGGCTCTTCTTCATGCTCTCAGTTTCTTCCTTTGAGTTTTGGTTCCTCTTGGTGGTTCTTCTTCATGCTCTCAGTTTCTTCTTCTGAGTCTTGGTTCCTCTCAGTGGTTCTTCTTCATGCTCTCAGTTTCATCTTCTGAGTCTTGGTTCCTCTCAGTGGCTCTTCTTCATGCTCTCAGTTTCTTCCTCTGAGTCTTGGTTCCTCTTGGTGGTTCTTCTTCATGCTCTCAGTTTCTTCTTCTGAGTTTTGGTTCCTCTTGGTGGTTCTTCTTCATGCTCTCAGTTTCTTCATGCTCTGAGTTTTGGTTCCTCTCAGGAGAGTCTCTTTCTATGAGTCTTGGTTCCTCTGAGTGGTTCTTCCTCATGCTATGAGCGAGACAGCGTGGTGGTACAGATCAAACGCTCTGTGTGTGTATGTGTAGATTAAATACTCACTCTATCCTCCACCACTTTCCTATACACTGATTGCCAGATGACCGTTTCCTCAGCCAATCAAAGCCACTCAGTCTAATACAGTAAAGGTAATTACAGAAGGAGGTCCAGTGACCTGGACCAATTAACCTCGGGGTCACAGAGGTCACACAGCAGCTGTACGCCTACCGACCTGCTACTCAAACACACACTGTAACATCTCTACAGGCTCCATGGTTACGAATGCAGAGGTACAAATAATATGATTTTGAGGAAGGTCCCAGGGGGTCAGGGTGCCCCCCCTTCCCCGTCAAATCCAGACAGGTAATTGAAATCAGAACAGAAACGCAGGAAAAGCCCTCCTTCAGCGCGGAATATTAAATTCAGAAAGCATATTAAAATGGAAATTCGCACAAAAGGACCCTCTTTATCTCTGACATGATTAGCGGACACTCCACTTAATTAGCCTCTGATGTAAAAGCACCTTGAAGGTTCACCTTTAATTTCACACCAAATTATATTGGCCCAATAAAGCGGCCAGCACTGGCCGGAGAACCACGCTGCGCCGATTTAAAGCCAGCATGAACGAGACGATGATTATTTCATCAGCTGCTCTCACCCTGTCTCTCTCTCTCTCTCTCACTCTCGCTCTCTCTCTCACTCTCTCACTTCCGTATATATATCATTCACTCTCTACACACTACTGTCCAAATCTTTCAGCTAATTTCACACCCACCTCTCTCTCCCTCTCTCTTTCTATTTCCCTCCACTCCCTCTCTCTCTCTCCGACTGTATTGTATATGTCCCTCATCCTCTCTCTCTCGCTACACTACTATCCAAAATTCCCAGCTAATTTCTGTTGTATTTTCACGCCTTCTGCTCTGTCTCTCTTTCCATCTCTCTACCCTCACTTTCTCTCTCTCTCTACTCTCACCTTCTCTCTCTACCCTCTTTTTCTCTTTCTCTCTCTCTCTACTCTCATTTTCTCTCTCTGTCCTCTTTTTCTCTTCTCTCTCTCTACTCTCACTTTCTCTCTCTCTACCCTCACTTTCTCTCTCTCTACCCTCACTGTCTCTATTTCACTACAGTACTATCCAAAATTTCCAGCTAATTTCTGTTGATTTTTCACACCTTCTGCTCTCTCTCTTTCCATTTCGCTCTATTCACTCTTTCTCTCTCTCTACCCTTTTTGTCTTTCTCTCTACCCTCTCTTTACCTTCCTTTCTCTGTCTCTTTTTCTCTCTACCCTCTTTTTCTCTCTCTACCCTCTCTTTCTCTCTGTCTACCTGCTCTCTCTCTACCCTCTTTCTCTCTCTCTACCCTCTTTTATCTCTCTCTACGCTCTTTCTCTCTCTCTCTACCCTCTCTTTCTCTCTATTTCTCTCTCTTTCTCTCTCTCTACCCTCTCTTTCTCTCTCTACCCTGCCTTTCTCTCTTCTCTCACTCTTTCTCTCCTTCCCTCTCTCTCTGTACACCCTCCCTTGCTCTCTCTACCTTTTCTTTCTCTCTCTCTACACTCTCTCTCTCTCTCTCTCTCTCTCCCTCTCTCTCTCTGTCACTCAGAAAGTAATACAGAGCTAACGCTCATATATGAATATTATTATTGGTAATCACTGCGATCATTTTCGGTGATATGTGTTCTCTGTGCAGGAATGAAGGTGGGGCTTGAGAACAGCGCCTGCAGTCAAATTATAGAGAAATAAAGTGGGAGCTTACATCCTGTGATCTATGGAAGAAAGTCTCTAGCAAAAAAATGAGATGAGCTACTAGGAGTCTTTAAGTTCTGTAGCTTTTATATGAAGGAAAGCAGGTACGGTATCTACGAAACCTTCATCCTCATGTATATGAACTGTTTTTAAAAACAGTTTTTCTCTCAGCTTTCAAAAACATCTTCATCCACACCAGCAGCATTCCAGCCCAGTAGAGGGCGATACACCTAATACCCCTTAAAAGATATCATACACGTCACAAACACTGAGCATGAGCACTGTGCAAAACATAGGCCGTGTGAGTATGTAGTGAAAAAGTAAAGCCAAATTCAAATGCTGACATGACAACAAACGGAAGTTTATGAGGAGTCTGGCCACTTCCTATTTCCCTCGTTATATCAAAAACAGCAAACAGCAGAGGGCGCCTGCGAGTGAGTCCTCAATGAATGGGAGTAAATGGAGCTAAATGGCTAAAAACGAAAAGTTAAAATAGTTTCTAATCACTCGCCCAGAACTTTCCTTTAACTTTAGAAAGTAGGAGGATGTGTTTCACTAAAAAAGCAAAGAAAACTCACCTGTATGTTTCCTTTATTCTACAGCAAACGGGTTTTGGGCTACAGGATGCTAACATTACTGCTACTGAGTGCTGATTGGTTGGCAAGCGGAGCAGCTCATTGGCTGTTCACGCTCACTGACGTTATGAACATACATGAGGTGCCATTTTAAACTCCTATAATTCGAGTTTAAAAGCTCTTATAAATATAACAGCAGTGTTAAAATGTTTTATACTGTTCTGTGTTGAATGTATTTTTTTACATTAAAAGTGTTTAAGCATCTATAAACATAAAATTATGACTTTGCTCAAATGATTCATCTTATCCCATTCATTTTGGACTCGCTCGGGAGCGCCCTCTAGCTTTGAGAAACCCAGAAGACATTGCGGTAATTCTCCTCTATACGTCTCCTCTGACGTCAACTGCCAAATCACCCCTCAATTGCTGAGCCTCAGAAACAACCCAGATGTGCGTCATATTTCAGCCAGAGTTCATATTTAATAAGTGAAAACAACTACAGGATGCGTGTGGACGTAAAGGCCAGGATGTTCTACAGGAAACCGAAATATAACGCTGCTGTGGTTTGAGGATTACCGGACGCTGAATGACGAAAGGAGAGGAAATCAGGAGAACTGATTGCTTCAGTGTTTATCTTCTCTAACTGGATGCAAAATGGAGAAATCTGTCTGAGGCCATAATGACACAGGATTATAAATAGATATAAATAGATATAAATAGATATGTGGAGGAAGTGATTGAACTAAAAACTGCTCTCTGAGGCCTTGGAGGGCTTAAGGGCTTACAACAATGACGTAGGAAGAGTAAGAAACTGCCCAGTAGCAATGGATTACTGGCCCCTGCAGATCTGGCCTCCAGGCCAGGCCAGTGCTCTGAAATCACTTTCATACACTCAATGGCCACTTTATTAGAAACCCATCCCCCTTGCTTTGTGCTAGCCATCTGCTATTCCTTCATCAGTGGTCAGCTTCTGACCACTGAGCTGATCTTGGTGGCGTGTTTGAATAGTACCACAATAATCAACTTGAATCGAATCATGAAAGAATCAAAAAATGAATGAGCAGAATCGTAAACTAATCAAAGCATGAATGAACAGAATCATAAAGGAATCAAATCGTGAATGAATAGATCTCGAATGAATCAAATCATGAATGAACAGAATCATACATGAATCAGACCATGAATCTCAAATCGAATAATTAATGAATCAAATTATTAATGAACTGTATAATGAATTGAATCATGAATTGACAGGAATTTACTCACAAATTAACTTAATGATAAATTAACTGATTCATAAATTAATCAAATCCAACTAATCAAATCATGGATAATGAATCAAGTCATAATTTTGAACCAAATCATGAGTTAATCGAATTATGAATGAACTGAATCACACAATAATTGGATTATGAATGAACAGAATCATAAATTACTCAAATCATGAATCTCAAATCATATTAGTGAACTTGACATGAATAGACAGATCCATAAATAAACAAATCAATAATGAACAGAATCATAAATGCATCCCGTCATTGAATCAAATGATAAATGATCAAATCATGAATGAATCAAATCATGAATCTCAAGCTGAATTCTGAATAAACGGAACCATGACCTACTAGAATAATGGATCTCGAACTACATCATGAATAACTAATCAAATCATTAATGAACAGAATGATAAATTAATCCAATTTTACTGAACACAATAATAAATTAATCAAATCATGAACCTCAAGCTGAAGCATGAATAAACAGAATCATGAATTATTAGAATAATGGATCTTGAACTGAATCATGAATAACAAATCGAATCATTAATGAACAGAATGATAAATGAATCCAATCTTACCGAACACAAACATAAATGAATCAAATCGCGAACATCAAAAAGAATCGTGAATCAAACCATAAACATAACCCATAAATCTTGAAAAGAATCACAAGTCATTCGACTCATGAATCTCACATCAATTTGAACTGTGAATTTTGTGATTTCACCATGCACTGAATCATCTCTCAACCCACCGTCATCAAATCAGACCAAATTGTGAGGTCAGAGATTTACACCCTCATCACATACACAGAAACTCCGCCCTTCTATTTTGATCTCAGTCGTTACTATAAAGAGCTGCCGGATCCCTTTTTAATCTTTCAGCCTCGTCGTGCACCAGTGAGCAGTTTTTCATTATCCTGCTCGGTCCTGGCTGATGTTCTTGTGTTTACAGACTGATTTTCTCCTGCTGTTCCTAATCCTCGGCGTGGAAGTGCAGTGACGTGTTCCGTGACTCCGTGGCAGGAGCCCAGCGCTCTCAGTCTCGCTGCACTCAAACAGCATAAGACATCTGAGGAGCGAGTGAGAGTGGAGGACGCTTCAAAACAGAGAACAACTCACAGCAACAAATCAGCATTAAATTACAACCACACTCGCGCTCCGGTTTGGGGGAATTTCAGGCGAGTGCAACTTTGGCTCGACACACGCTTTACGTTCGCTGTAAACACCTCTCTCAGTGATAGAGTTTATTTGTGTGATTCTGTTGCTTTTAGTGCTTCTTCTCTGGAAAAATAAAGTGCCAATCATGTTTCAGCTCTAACACAGTGTCGCCGTGTGGAGTCTGACGGTGTGGAGAAAGCTTTTTAGAATCTCAAAATAGACCTTCTTATGTGGTTACGCCGTATGACACTGCAGAAAAAATAAGGCTATGACTGTTTGCAGCTTTGTAATGTGTTTTGTCTTTGTTCATATCTCCATGTATTTCCAGATTTAGAATCCACATATATCCAGATTTACTTTCACATTTGTTTTATTTACGCGTGTTATGATGTGCAAATATAGCATTAGAAGTCTTGCCCAAGGACTCTTATTGGTGTAATGTAGCATTAAGAGTCTTGCCCAATGACTCTTACTGGTATCATTTAGCATTATACAACAAATCAAATGTTGAAACTGAAATTTTTTTGTTTTCTGAAAAATATATGCTCATTTTGAATTTGATGCCAACGACACGTTCCAAAAAAGTTGGGACGGGGGCCTGTTTACCACTGTGTTTCATCACCTCTTCTTTTAACAACACTCTGTAAGCATTTGGGAACTGAGCTCAGTGGTCTTTAGCCTGGAGGACACAGTGTCCATGATTTCCAAAAGAATTTCAAATGTTGATTCGTCGGACCACAGGACACTTTTCCATTTCACAGCAGTCCATTTTAAATGAGCTCGGGCCCAGAGAAGGTGGCAGCGTTTCTGGATCCTGTTTATGCACAGTTTCTTTTTTGCATTTTAGAGTTTTAACTTGCATTTGTGGATGCAGCAATGAACTGTGGTTTTCAGAAGTGTTTCTGAGCCCATGCAGTGATTTCCACTACAGAATCAGGTCTGTTTTTAATGCAGTGCAACCTGAGGGCGCAAAGATCACGGCCAGCAAATACTGTTTTTGGCCTTGTCCCTTGCATACAGAGATTTCTCCAGATTCTCTGAATCTTTTAATGATATTATGTACCGTAGATGATAAAAAGCAAAAGTTCTTTGCTATTTTATGTTGAGAAACGTTATTCTTGAATTGTTGCACTATTTGATCGTGCAGTCTTTCACAGAGTGGTGAACCCCTCCTCATCTTTACTTCTGAAAGACTCAGCATCTCTGAGATGCTCATTTTATAGCCAATCATGTTATTAACCTGTTGTCAATCAACCACCAGGTGTTTTTTTAAGCATTACATAACTTTACCAGCCTTTTGTTGCCCCCCGTCCCAACTTTTTTGGAACGTGTTGCTGGCATCAAATTCAAAATGGGCAAATATTTTTAAATAACAATTAAATTTCTCAGTTTCAACACTTGATATGTTGTCTTTGAAGCATTTTCAATGAAATACAGGGTTTAAATGATTTGCACATCATTGCATTTTGTTTTTATTTACATTTTTCACAGTAACCCAACTTTTTTGGAAACCCGTAGTTCAATTGCTTGTTACCACATGAAGTATTCTGAACCATTTTTTATAGTGTAGAATATGGAACACATCTTGAAGTATTAGCATATTATTAAACTCTTATTAGCTCTAAAGCAATAAACACTAGAAGTCATCTGGCACATAGTAATCAAATTACGCTGTAAAATAATATGAATTTAGGTGATGAATTCATGCTCACTAATGTACATAATAAGCCATTAATAATGTGTTTATTGTGCATTATTACAACTAATTATAGCGGACCTCCAATTATGTACTAATGCAGGTCAAATTTACAAGAACAAGACTTCAATAAACCCCAATATGTGTTCCTTAAAATAAAATATTACAGTAAATAAAATGTCTATAGTTGTAGTCATGGTGAAATCTGTCTCTACAATCAACAATTCCACATAAAAACTGAATGAATTACTTTGTTTACATCTCACACTCTGAATTATGCTGATATTTTGGGAAATGACTGGAGTTCCCCTTTATAATTAGAAACAGTCTGTCCCAGCAGTTGGAGGAGAAATGCTCTGACCACTGTAGGACGTTTCTTTCTCTCTCCTGGAGCTGCGGCAGAAGAATGAAGGCATCTCTTCATCCTGTTCCGGCGGAAAGTGATTCTGACAGCCACAGCACTCCTCGCTCTCTAACTGCCCACTCCAAATGCATTCAGGGCCAAAATATAGGGCCTTCATTTCACATACAATAACATCGAGCCGTCTGCCTGCACAGAGAGCCTGTCTGAGGCAATAAAGCCTGAAAACCCCACTTACGCAAACATACAGCAATCTGGAGAGAGGATAGCGAGCGGCCACCGCACCTCTGCCAGCCTGTGTCACTCGGGCAGTAAACACAGAACAGCCGCACTGCATTATAAAACTCCAGCCAGTACGCAGAACTTACAGTAGAACACTTACGCTGGATTAAACTCTCAGCAGCTCATCTGAGTTCAGAATGAACCATGTTTACAATGAGTTCTGTTCAAAATCACTGATTTCCATCACATAAAACCAGGTCTGTTATATATAAACATATAAAATTATTCCTCTATGATGCTGATCAGCAATAACTTACAGCAGTAAAGACGCATGTCCATATTAATGAACAGAGCTGTAGAAGATTCAGAAATGACTTAAAATGACATAGAAAGACATAGAACGTCCACAGTGAAGTTACAATACATTTAATATCCACATATTTAATGTGACGTTCCCATAAATTTACCGTCCAGAATGAAGTGCTAGTAAAATGAATATCTACAATGAAGTTCTAATAAAATTAATATCTCGAATTAAGTTCTAATAAAATTAATACCCAGAAAGAAGTTCTAATAAAATTAATATCTAGAATAAAGTTCTAGTAAATGTAATAACCAAAATAAAGTTCTAATAAAATTTATATCAAGTATGAAGTTCTAATCAAATTAATGTCTAGAATGAAACTATAATGCAACTAATCTAAGTAATAATAAGTAATAATACATTTACTTTCCATAACGAAGTTCTAATTAAAATATTATCAACAATGAAGTTCTAATAAATGCAATATCTAAATTCAAGACCTAATAAAATAATATACAAAATGAAATTATTATCAATTTAATACCAATAATGAAGTTGTAATAAAATTAGTGTCCAGAATAAATTTCTAATAGATTTAATATCCACAATAAAATTCTAATAAACTGAATATCTACAATGAAATTATAAATGTAATATCCAGAATAAAGTTCTAATAAATTAATACCCAGAATGAAGTTATAATAAAATAATATGCAGAATGAAGTTATAATAAAATAATATGCAGAATAAAGTTCCAATTAAAATAATTTCCAAATGAAATTGTAATAAAATTAATATCTACAATGAAGTTCTAATAAAATTAATATCCAGAATGAAGTTTTAATAAAATTAATATCCAGAATGAAGTTCTAAAAAATGCCTAGAATGAAATTATAATAAAATTAATATCCAGAATAACATTCTGATAAAATTAATATCCATAATAAAGTTCTAGAAAATGTAATGTCAAGAATGACATTCTAATACATTTATTATCCATAATGAAGTGCTAATAAATTAATGTCAACAATGGACTTCTAATACATTTGATATCTAAATTAAAGAACTTCTAAAATAATATCCAGAATAAAACTGATCAATTTAATATGCAGAATGAAGTTCTAATAAATTTAATATCCTGAATGTAGTTCTAATAAACTGATTATCTGGAATTAAATTATAAAATAATATCCATAATAACATTCTAATAAAATTAATATCGATAATAAAAGTTCTAGAAAATGTAATATTAAGAATGAAGTTCCAATAAAATTAATACCAATAATAAAATGATGATAAAATTAATATATGCAATGAACAAAATAATAAGATAATAAAATTAATAAACAGGACAAAGTTTTAATAAAATGACCATTTATAATAAATTATATAATTAATATCCACAAAAAGGTGTAATAAAATTAATATCCTGGATGATTTTTAAATAAAATAAATATGCACAATAATTCATCCAAGCTGAGTATTCACCGCAGGTATAGCTGCTAACACACTGGATTAAAGCCGCCCCACAGATGGCCGTCCTGCTTCTCTAAAACACATCAAACAGTGAGGAGGTCACAGCCTGAACTCCAGCATCCCTCCATCCTCAGAGAGAGAGGTTTAGAGCTCAGTCCTCCGAGAGCCGCTCATTAACGCCTGCTTGTGGCCTCAGGCTGCTCTGAAACACTAAACATGTGTCCTTTCCCTTTCAATTAGCCCTGCATTAATGCGGAAAACGCAGTGCGCATCTCTCTCTGCCCTGACTCTGCTGTACCACTCATGCTGGTTTCATCACTTCTTCACACTGCATAACATCTTATAGTTTTATACGGATCATTCTCTAGTGGGAATTCAGGTGGATACATTTATAAAAATCTATTTCTTTCATCCCAAAACTAAATAACCGTAATATGTCCATTAACATCTCCTATTATCATATATGCATAAAGGATAACTCCAAACATATTTTACAGTCACTGGTGTTGTATGAATGTGGTGTAACACCAGTGACGGTGACTCCAGTGATATTCTGGGTAAAACTGAGGATTTTGTAAATTGGCTGACTCGTTGATCAGGTGACCTTGTGCAACCATTTAAAACCAGTGATTAAAAATGATATATTTGGCATTATTTTGACAAAAATTTAATTACCCAGCCATTAAAGCACAAAACACCGGTGACACATAGAAGTTCTGTGCTGCCTGATAAACAAAATAATTAATAAATTAATGAAATATAGTGAGCAGGTGTGACTCGACTTCTCATGCCTTGAGATGCTTCCTCTCTGATGAGCCTCGACCCAAAGAAGCAGTTTAATAGAGCTAAAAATACTGTGTTAAAATGTAATATGAGTCCTGAAAACACCAGAATTTTTGAATAAAATACAAATTTTTAAATGGAGTATAATGTTAATAATAATTCTTCGACACTGAAAAAAATAAAATGTTTACCAATGTATGGTTTTCGTAAAAAGATTGTTCATGGGAAATTAATGGTGGAATGTCAGGGATATTGAACCTAACAGACACAAATGATGTCACAATGCACATCTCTCACACAGACACCCATATACAAAACACACAGACTTACACCATCACAGCCTAATACACAGCAATAACAGCACAAATTTTTTTTAATGTGGCACTACATTTAAGGTACCAGTGAATTTACGGTGGAACTGTATTTAAGGTGGAACTGTATTTAAGGTAGCAGTAAATTTCAGGTGGCAGTAAATTTAAGATGGCAGTACATTAAAGATAGCACTGAACTTATAGTGGCAGAAGAGTAACGGTAGCACTGATTTTAAGGTGGCGCTGAATTTAAGGTGGTATTGCATTTAAGTTAGCACTAAATTTAAGGTGGCAGTGAATTTATGGTGGCACTGCATTTAAGGCAGCACTGAATTTAAGCTGGAACTGCATTTAGAGTGGCAGTGAATTTAAGGTGGAATTGCATTTAAGGTAGAACTGAATTCAAGGAGGCAGTGAATTTAAGGTATCGGTAAATTTAATGTGGCAGTGAATTTAAGGTGGCACTGCACTTAAGGTAGCACTTAATTTAAGGTGGCAGAGAATTTAAAGTGGTAGTGAATTTAAGTTATGATTACATTTGAGGTGGCCTTGAATTTAAGGTGGCAGTGGATTGAAGGTAGCAGTTTCAGGCAGCTCCTAGCAACACATTACTATCCACCTTGGATACTGTGGCAACTGCCTAGCAACATTTTAGCAACACTTTAACAAGCATCAACAGTCTTCCACCATTTTAAGGTCAAGCCAACTTAAAGTTCGTTCACAAACTTTCCTTTTCTAGATTAACTCCAGAACTCTAGGAGTTAAAGATTATAGCAAGACAATAATAATAACTCTTGATTTCTCCCCAAAGTTGCCATACAGTAAAATGATTATCATAACTTTAAGACTTAAAGAGTTGAAACAGAACAGCCGTCTGCATGACTCCTCGCCATGTTATGTCCTATAATGCTTTGTCACAGTGGCAGGTGGGTCACTGTGGGGGTCAATAAATCGGGGTTAAACTGAGGCCTAAGCAAACGTTTCCTTTATTTCGCGTGTCTTGCGCTGGATAAAGGTTGACTGTGCCGTCACATCCATCCACTCCACTGCTCCCCGCGGGGTGCTTAAGGAGACACATGTGGGAGGAGAGTGACATTCATCACCACGGAAACGAGGGATGAGGTGACAACCTGCTGTCCAACCTGACCCTCTGCTTCCATCTAAGACTCCGCCCCCTCTTTCCAGTACTGTGTTACGCACAGCTTAAAGGGGAAGTCCACTAGTTTTCCAAAGTGTCTTCATAGTTAAATTATGAATACTAATATACTGGATACTGAAGTGCTTTCACAGCTGGAGCATTTAGACTTGAAACAAGAGCCACTAACTAGACATACAGATACATGAGAATAGTTTAGAGACAGTCTTTCATGAGTGGTACTCAATATGGTCATAGACAAACCAGCCAACAGTGACTCAGTGATTCAGTGATTCAGTGACTCAGTGATTCAGTGATTCAGTGACTCCTTTCTCTTCTTTCCCCACGTAAACAGGTTTTATCACTGCAATCACCTGCACTGCCCAACTCTCTCCCTCTGGAGTTAGAGATTATTCACTCATCCAATCACGTTCAATCATTTAATCACTTATTTGCATATTCACTTGCTCGTCAACTCATTCACTTGTTAACTCATTCACTTGTTAACTCACTTGCTCATTAACTTGTTCACTTTCTCACTTGCTTGTTAACTTATTCACTTGTTCATTAACTCATTCATTTACTCATTAATTAATTCGTTAGCTCATTAACTCATTAATTTACCCATTACCTCAGTCACTCATTAACACACTTTCATTCATCCATTCACACTAACATTTATTAATGACCTCAGTCATTAAATGACATTCACTCGCTCATATGTACGTTCAATCACTCATTCACCCTCATTAACTCACACATTCACTCCTTAACTCCCTCATTAAGTCAGAATTACTCATTAACTCACTCATATAGTCACTCACCCATTAGCTCAAATATTCATTCATTACCTGACTCCTTTACTCACCCATTCATTAACTCGTTTACTCATTTATGTAATGTACTTATTTACTCACTCACTCATTTATTAACCTATTTGTTCACTCATTCATTAAAACAGATTCATTTATTAAATCACATTCACTCAGTCATCACCTCATATCCACTCATACACTAACTCACTGGCTTGCTCGCTCGCTCACTCACTCACTCACTCACTCTGTTCAGTAATTGAGTTGCCTGTTCGGTGGTCAGTTCCATTAGTGTCCATACCTGCAGCAGTCTGCTGGAGCCGCGCGCGCGCGTGTGTGTGTGTGTGTGGTATAACACACTGTGTGATAATACACTGTTGCTGCCTCACCATCACTTTCACATCAAAGGCTGGACACACCTGAGCAGTTTTTGTCCATTAAAGGAAAAAATGTCTCTGGTGAAAAACTCTAGTCTCTTTGCACTTTTCACCAGAGAGCACTTCTGTATCCATCAGCCAGAAAAAGGCCCCCTTTCCCAATTTCAGCCAGGCTTTCAGCCTCACAAATGCAGGTGCTTAAGGGAAGCTTTTGGTGAGGCTCACACCAGGACCATCAGACCGCAAAACTACACACACTGCAGATTCATACCGGATTAAAATCACTCCACAATTATTACCATCAGACCGCAAAACTACACACACTGCAGATTCATACTGGATTAAAATCACTCCACAATTATTACCGTCAGACCGTAAAAACTACACACACTGCAGATTCATACTGGATTAAAATCACTCCACAGTTATTACTGTCAGACTGTAAAACTACACACACTGCAGATTCATACTGGATTAAAATCACTCCACAATTATTACTGTCAGACCGTAAAAACTACACACACTGCAGATTCATACTGGATTAAAATCACTCCACAGTTATTACTGTCAGACCGTAAAAACTACACACACTGCAGATTCATACTGGATTAAAATCACTCCACAGTTATTACTGTCAGACCGTAAAAACTACACACACTGCAGATTCATACTGGATTAAAATCACTCCACAATTATTACTGTCAGACTGTAAAAACTACACACACTGCAGATTCATACTGGATTAAAATCACTCCACAATTATTACCGTCAGACTGTAAAACTACACACACTGCAGATTCACACTAGATTAAAATCGCTCCACAATTATTACTGTCAGACCGTAAAAACTACACACACTGCAGATTCATACTGGATTAAAATCGCTCCACAATTATTACTGTCAGACCGTAAAAACTACACACACTGCAGATTCATACTGGATTAAAATCGCTCCACAATTATTACTGTCAGACCGTAAAAACTACACACACTGCAGATTCATACTGGATTAAAATCGCTCCACAATTATTACTGTCAGACTGTAAAACTACACACACTGCAGATTCATACTGGATTAAAATCACTCCACAATTATTACTGTCAGACTGTAAAACTACACACACTGCAGATTCATACTGGACTAAAATCACTCTAAAATCACTGAAATGTTTGATTAGTTTCTGAATCCGCTTTATATGGTTCCAGCTATCCTCCTGCTGCCTGAAGGACGTGAAGTTTCTCCAGTTCATTTATTCTCTCCACTTCAGTGACACAAGAAACTTCCAAGGACTCAACAGAGAGAAAGAAAAGGCTCAGTGAAAAAAGTTCCCCTCACAGTTTCTCCTCCAGAACCGAGCAGAAGCAGCAAGGCTGGCTAAGTTTGGGGTTGAGGTTTAGAGGTTTGATGGGCCGGAGTTGTTGTTTCCCTTTGGAAGCTCTTGACTTGTGCTGCTATTTACTCCATTTATAAACCTGAACAGCAGCACAGCGCTGCTCTTTCTGACAAATGGGTTTCAGTCTGAGCTGCAGAACACTGTGTATCCTGAGGAAAGGAATAAAAAAAGGCTGAAGAACAACTTCTTTCAGCTGAAACCTCAGTAAACAGATTCAGCGCCTCGTCAAGATCAGCTACAGACGCTGTTCTAGCCTTTCCAGCTCCCCGCTGGCACAAAGTGCTACCTGTACAGCTGTACAATGTTTCGTCACTAATTGTTAAATTGGCTTTTGCGATACTGCTATCACAGAAGTCTGCAATATGCAAATGAGCCCTCTAACCAATCACAGTGTTTGTTTAAGGTGTGAGTGTGAGCATCCTGACCAATCACTTTCCAGATGAGCTTTTATGGGTGTTTTGAATGAATAAAGGTATTCACAGTCCAAAATAATGCAGCTCAATCATTATCTGGTATATTGCACAGGGCATTTCTGTCGCAACGCATAGCAATGTTGCTGCAATATGGTGTTTCATCCACTTGATGAAGCCCTAGTTCGGGGGTCACAGCCCAAATGTTAAGAAGAGCCACTTTGTCCTTTCAACAAAAATCAAACCACCTTGGGAGCCACAACATTTCATGTCCATTTTACCATCTTGGTTGTAAATATGTCTCAGTATGTGATAATGTACCAGTATAGGCTAAAAATATAAACAAAAACACAGACTTACTTTGCTCTGCTTTAAGTTTTAACTCAGCTACAGCTGCTTTTCTCGCAGGGAACTTTTCCACAAAAGTAGAACAGTTTCTTGTAAAATGTCTCTCAACATTCGGCTTTTTACGAGGCTGAAGTCACTTCTCATTCTCCAGCTTCTTGTTTTAATTTTCCCGTTCCACCTTAAATGGTGCAGCAGTTACATTCTTGTGGCTCAGGCACCATTTAAGGTGGAAGGGGAAAATTCAAACTAGAAGCTGGAGAATGAGTAGTGACTTCAGCTTCACAACTTTTTTTTAGACAGTTTCTCATTGCAGATTAAACATATCAGGAAACCAGCTGGAGTGATTATAAACGCAAATAAGTCCATTCATCTCCAGATTATCGATGTTCGTCTTAAATCTCTCTCTTTCCGTTTCGTTAGCTACTAGCTAGGCGAGACTGTTGTCTGCGTTGCTATGGTGACCAGCAGTCTGCACGTCAACCTTCAGGGTTAAAGGGTGAATTAGCAGTTCTACATTAACTCCAGAGTTTAAGACCATTTATTGTTAAACTGTGTTGAACGATCAGCAGAGCTTTATTTTACTGTAAAGGAGGATTATTTTATTTTTACCTACAAATCGAATTCTGCTGTGGAGCCACAACAGGACAGTAAAAGAGCCGCATGTTGCCGACCCCTGATCTACGTATTTTAAGCATGGAGTCTTCTGGATGACATACTGTATCTCAGAAAGAGCAACAGCAGAACAGGAAAAAAAAAAAAATATTATTATATAATATTACACTGCTGTAGGCTGAATAGGCGGGGCTAAATTGCTGTGGGCTGAACGGGTGGAGCTAAATTGCTGTAGCTGAATGGGTGGAGCTAAACTGCTGTGGGCTGAATGGGTGGGGCTGCAGCATAGTTTCGAGGCTATATGTATCTACATCACTCTCATTAAGGACAGGATACAGGCCCTTTAAGCTGAGCTCTTTATCTATAAGCCCTCTGTCTCCAAGCCTACAGTGGGGATTTTTCCACCTATCAGAACTGTAATAAGACTCTCTCCATCTCTCTCTCGCTCTCTCTCTCTCTCTCTCTCTCCACTCTGCTGCAGTGTTTATGTGTCATACATGGCCTGGCCTGCTCCAGCTATAATGAGCAGTAATGGACTGAAACAGCTCAGCCTGAGTCAACCTGGTATCTGTGTACAGAGAGAGAGGGAGAGAGAGAGAGAGAGAGACAGACAGACAGAGAGATATGGACAGATAGAGAGTATTATCTATTGAGTATTGATTATTATCATTACCACTATTATTAAGTCTATATATATAGGAGCTGAAATAGAGGACCCAGCCCTCTGAGTGCTCTGTCCAGGAGCTTAATAAGAGGACCCAGCCCTCTGAGTGCTCTGTCCAGGAGCTTAAATAGAGGACCCAGCCCTCTGAGTGCTCGGTCCAGGAACTCAAATAAAGGACCCAGCCCTCTAAGCACTCTGTCCAGGAGCTGAAAAAGAGGACCTGGCCCTCTGAGCACTCTGGAAAACGGTATCAGGACTTTTACAGAATACACAAAGTGGTTGAACAGCAGGGTTAAATTCTGACACCAAACCATTCTTAGGTACAGCACAGTGAAGGATCCTCCACTGGAGGTCTCCTGAATGTTTGGGCAGGGGGCTTCTGTACAGGAGCCTCCATGAAGGCCGCAGACCCTCAGGAACAGAGAGATGGGCTCTCCATGTGAAGTCATGGAAATCAAAAGATTTAACACAGCTCTGGTACAATGCCTTTTCACCAGGTGTTAAGAAGAGAGAGAGACAGAGAGAAAAAAGAGAAAGAGAAAGTAAGAGGCAGAGCGAAAAGTCAGAGAAAGACAAAGAGAGAGGAGAAAAAAGAGAGAAGTCAGAGAGAGTACGAAAGTATAGTTATTTGAGGAAAAGAAAACTCGACAAAAAGAGGAACAGAATGACTGTGTTCTGTCTGTTCACACACTCTCACACACACTCAAACAACCACACACACACCTGCACACAAACACACACCCACACACACACACACACACACACACACACACACACTCAAACAACCACACACACACACCTGCACACACACACACACACACACACACACACACACACACACACACACTCTGGTGGATAGAAGCCCTTCAGTCTCCATCCGTATGCAGCTCAGTGGCTCCAGATCTCCTCCTCGCTGCTCTGCTGCTGCAGGGTTTCCCCAGCAGGGCTTCACAGACCTCTGGGGTATTTTTAAACTAGGAATCTCAACTAAAGTGAAGAGTTCAGGATCAACTTTAACTCAGCTTGAAAACGCAAGATAAAAGGCTGCGAGAAGATTTGGGTTTTTAAGCTTATGGGTTATTTAAAGTTGGATAGGTTATTACAGTGTTTGGTTTAACATTGAACCCCTTAAAGGTCCAGGACTCATCAGCAGGCCCAGAGTGTTATTACAAGCTTCTGTAACATAAGAACAGCTCCACCACTGTTTGCACTGAAGTCCCTGTAGTGACTGATTAATAAGCCTTAGTGTGTTAACAGCTTTGGGTTTTAAGGGGTTAAACACTGATTGATTGGTTTACTGATCTAAAAATTGAACGATTTGAGCGTATCAGTTTCTGTGGTCTCTTAGACAATTGCTAGATGGTTGATGTGGTGTTTCAGATGGTTGCTAGGGTGTTATTAGGCAGTTGCTACGATATTCCATGTAGTTGCTATGATGTTACTATGTGGTTGGTATGGTATTTTAGATGGTTGCTAGGGCATTGCTAGGCAGTTGTTAGGTGGTTGGTAAGTTGTTGCTAGGGCACTGTTAGGCAGTCGTTAGGTGGTCGGTAAGTTGTTGCTAGGGCACTGTTAGGCAGTCGTTAGGTGGTCGGTAAGCTGTTGCTAGGGTATTGCTAGGTGGCAGCTATGGTATTTTAGGTGGGTTCTGTTGCTGGGTGGTTACTGTGTTATCCCAGGTGGTTGCTAAAGTTTTATCAGAACATGAAGTAATTAAATGTAATAATAACATTTCTATTATATGCATGTAAGTACTTGTATGTAACAAAAGCAACAACAATAATAGTCCCAAATAATATATATATATATATATATATATATATATATATATATATATATATATATAATACATAAAATATTTGTACATGTATAATATTTATAAGATTAGATATTATCAACTTTTCCATAATGTCTTATAATGTATATAAAATGTATAATTATATATAATTACATACAATGTCATATATATATATATATATGAAACAATTTTTTTCATTTAAAAACCTAATCACAGCGATTCTAGTGTTAGTTTGATTATAAAGACAGCAAGCAGATGTGATCACAACTGTCAGTTCTTCAGCAAACCACCTACAAAAGAAACGAGTGAACATCTACTTCTCTCTCTCTCTCTCTCTCTCTCTCTCTCTCTCATCATCCATTCAGTCACAATAGAGCCACCGCTCATTCCAGAGAAAGTCAAACATCATCAGTCCTTTTCGTCAGCCTGTTTCACTCTACTCATTTGTCTCCAGGCTCCGCCGCAGGGCACGGCGCACCTCTTACAGCCCAACACGGCTTTGATCCTTCATACAGGATTATTTTTTAATCTAGAGATGGAACAATAGAGCTTTTTCTTTTCCGACAATGACACTGTTAAACGAGTACTGGACGATATCAATCTAATATTGGTATCGCAATATTAGAATTCACAGATGCCACAGGCAATAACGAAAGCAGCCTTAATTTCCTTTTTTATTTCTGAGTTACTGAAACAAGCAGAGAAATTCTTCGGAAAGTGCAGAAAATAAACTTTTAATCTACACTGCATTTGTGTTTGTAAGCAGAAAAGTTTTTCTTTACATTTCTCTGCATTTTTTGACATTTTAAACAGAAAGAGGTCAGACAGAAAACAGAAGAGGTCAGACTGTCAATACTGACACTAAATCAGATTTAAATGCAGTTCATTGAGTAACTACATAATTAAATGTGCGATTTCATAGTAAATTTAAAAGCTATAGCAAAATGAAACAACTTCCACTTTGGGGGTTTGTGCTCTGCACCTGTCCCCTGTTCAGTGGGATGATGTCGCTGACTGGTTCTATATTTATGTCGGCGTTGTGCCACAGCATCCTGCTGCGTTATTTCGTTTAAAACCCACCATTCAATAAACGTCAAAGCTTCAATCTAACACCAATTTCTAAATATTAAACGGCGCTGATAACCAGGAGAGAGTAACTGGTAAGCGTTAACTTAGCTAGAATGCTGCCAGCACTGCTCACTACAGAACAGGTTCGATTCTGACTAAAGCTTTACTGACACAAATGTAGATGATAATGACTCAAATCTGAGGAAGTGAAGTCGAGCGGCTGACGTTAGAGAGACAGAAAGCTGAAATTAAACCTGTCTGGAGCTGGAGCCTCCTAGCTAAGATAATGCTACCCGGCTCCTCTCTCCTAGCTAACTTAGCATAGCTGAAGAGATCCAGATACCCCAGTGCAGGTTCAATTCGACTAACTGATGCTCTGCTGTCACAAGTATAGTAGATATATAATTACAATAGTGAGAGCAAAGTCGACTGATCGGTGTTGGAGTGACAGAAAGCCAAAATCGGACCTGTTCTGTAGTGCTTTAAGCTGTAGCCTGCTAGGCTAAGCTAACATGATTGCGCAGTGCCTCCCACTGCAGTACAGGCTCGGTTCTAGCAAACTGATGATCAAAAACACCCGTTTAGAGGATAAAGACTCGTATCTGAGAGCACAAATTCGAATGACTGGTGTTGAAGTGACAGATAAAAAATAGACTTGTTCTGTGGTGCTTTGAGCTGTACTCTGCTGAAGCTAATGCTAATGTAGCTAGTTATCTGGCTACAGGTGAAACCCACCGCAGTACAGACTGTTTCAGTAACAGATGCTCAAATCACACCCGTTTAGAGGATAAACTAGATGAGAGCACGGTGTGAGACTGGAGCTGGAGTGACAGAGAGAATCAAACGTGTTTTGTGGTCAGTGGTGTGCCACTCGTTTGTATAGTTTTCTTCAGTATTTCCTGGTTCTGATTGAGCAGCACAACAGATGGAAACAGAAACCGTGACTGGTCTCACGAGTCCGGATCAGCGCGGAACGACCCGGTTAGCTACGAGAGACTGTTATCAGTCAAAGCTGGTCTACACTCACTGGCCACTTTATCAGAAGCACCTAGCTTGTCCGCTCAGCTAGGCTGAGAGTCGTCCACCATCCAAAAATATCCTCCAAGAGCAGCTCTGTGGTCAGAAACTGACCGCTGATGAGTGGGCTGACAAACTGCATCAGCAGATGATCTCCAGGCTGTAACTGAACACCAGCGAGGTGGAGCTACACCAGAGGTGTTTCTGATAAAGTGGCCACTCTAGTGTTATAGAGAGCCTCTTTTCTGGGGCAGATGAAGCTTTTAATATAAAGAGCCCATAAAAACTTAAAACTGCATTAAACATTCATCACACTTTCACATTTCATCACCTCCCCACTGCTGCTGGACGTGTCTCAGTGGTCAGAACTCGCAGGCCCAGAGTTCTTCACTGGAAAATGAAAATCATTCTTCTAAATGATATAATGGCCAACAGCAGTTAACCCATTCATGGCCAAATTGACACTGGATTAATATAGAAAAATAACACAGAGCTGGTTCTGATTGGTTTTGTGTGATGATATTTTATCATATCTTAACAGTATTTTTCCATTTTTTATTTATTTGATTTACAATCAGACAATCTGATTGTGATTTTCTATTGTTTTCTTTAAAAATTCAAATCAGTTGACCCATGTGACCAAAGAAAAAAATGTTTATGATAAAGACAGAAGAGTAGAGAAGAGAGGAGAAGAGAAGAGAAGATGAGAAGAGAAGACGAGAAGAGAAGACAAGAGTAGAGAGGAGAAGAGAAGAGAAAAGAGGAAAAGAGATGAGAAAAGAAGTGAAGTGAAGGGAAGGGAAGAGAAGAGAAGAGAGGAGAAGGTAAGACAAGAATAGAGAGGAGAGGAGAAGACAAGAGTAGAGAGGAGAAGAGAAGACGAGAATAGAAGAGAAAAGATGAGAAAAGAAGTGAAGTGAAGGGAAGAGAAGAGAAAGGAGGAGAGAAGATAAGAAGAGAAGAGTAAAGAGGAGAAGAGTAGAGAAGACAAGTGAAGAAAAGAGACAAGAGAAGAAGAGTAGAGATGAGAAAAGTAAAGAAGAGAGAAGAAAAGACAAGAGAAGAGAAGAGAAGAGAAGAGAAGAGAAGAGGAAAAAACAAGAGACGAGACGAGAGGAGAAGACAAGGGAAGAGAACAAAAGAGAAGAGAAAAGAAGAGGAGAGAGAGACTGAGGGATGGACAGAGATGTAGGGAGAGAGAGACAGAGAGAAAGGGAGAGTGAAAGAGAGAAAAAGGGAGTTAGACAGAGAAAGGAATAGAGTGAGAGAAAGGAGGTAGAGAAGTGAGATGTGGATCTCTGAGTTTGAGTATACTGACACGTTTCCAATAAGCAGACTAAGCTAAACTAAGCTAAGCATAGCTTGATGCTAATCTCACACCATTTGTGTTTACTGACGGGATTAAATTAAAGAACAACATTCAATTACACACTTCACTACACACACACACACACACACACACACACACACACACACACACACACACCCCAACACACACAGCCGGCTCAGACACGGTCAAACACACTGACGGACTCTGCAGGCCTGTTTCAGTGGACAGACCGTTCCAATAGCTGAATCTGGAAGTGCAGTTTCTCCAGCAGTGAAAGGAGACAATAAAAAAATCCATTACAAATGACTGATAACCTCTTACAGTCTGTATTAATACTATTAATACTATTAATACCTGGAAAAAAGTGATCACCACTCATTACTTTCCTTTTGAGTTACTCTCTAAAACCCAAACAGGAAAATACAAAGGAAAATTAATTTCACTTAATAACACTTTATTATATAAAGTATATTATTTATTAATAATTAATTAATATTAATATTTATTTATTATTATTTATTATGTATTTAATTATATATATATATATTATACTTTAATAAAGTAGTATAAAGAAATAACTAATCACGGTAAACACCATCTAAAGGGCTGGTCACTATTCTTGCCTTTAAACAGGACACATTCTGACATTCTGACAGTCAAAATTTTAAATCACTGAGATGTAAACAGAGTCATTCAGAGTGGTTTGCTGTGAAATGCTCCCTTCTTGCAGATAATTGTTCACAGTGGTGGTGATAGGAACCAGACGTCCACCTCTAAAAGCTCCCTCACAGAAAGTTACTACAGTAAATGGTTATGAATTCACTGCCTGATGACTGAGACACTGTTTTACGATAGTTTTGAGAAAGAAGAAAACTTATTATTTTCAGATTCATCACTATTTTCCCATCATAAACATTCCATATAAAACTCAGAGGACTCGTGTAGGTTCACTATGGCCATATTTGTGTTGTAGTCATGGCGACCCCTGGTTCCTATCACCACCACTGTAAAGAAATCTGAACCATTTCACACCAAATCAATCTGTTTACACCTCACACACTAAATTATACAGAAACTTTGAAAAATCAGTGGAGTTCCCCTTGAAAATCAGCTTCAAACAATGTTGTGGAAAGTGCTACTTAAGCAGAACGATGAGAAACGAGTTGAGTTGTGGCTGGAACGCTGGAGATATGGAATACTCCGCACAGGCCTTTAAAGCACTCACATTCACTTTTTGCTCTCCACACTGGGAGCTCTAAACGCCTGGAGGGCAGAGAAGGGGATGGTCAGCTTTCAATTAATTTGAAAATAAGCAGAAATGTGTCAAAAACGGAGACGGGTGTGTGTTATGCGCTCCTAGCAAGGACACACAGTGTGTGCGACACTCCAGCAGCCTTTTAAATGGCACTAAGTGACACTGAAAAAAACCTGTCAGGAAAATCTGTCAGACGGAACAAACCGCTTCCCGCAAACGAGTGACATTAATCCGGACGAAAGCGCACAGGCCCTCGGTTCGTGTCTCACCGCCGCTCTGTGGATCTCTCAGGCTAAAACCTGAACTTATCACACTGTAAGCACCATCTACTGTCAGTGGAAAAGACAGAACAGCTGACCAGTGGCTCTCTTTCCCAGTGTCTGACCATGGAAAGAAATATCATTCGTAATTAAAGAAGATTTCTACAAGGAATACTAGGAATTTGGGTGAAATCTGGGAGCCAGCCACCTGGAAAGTGACAACACATGCTGTTTCCTATAAATCAAAGCCCATCCGGTATGAAAACCTTGTCACTGATAGTAATTTTAAGGAGTTAAACATTATAATAAACTTTGTTATTAGCTGGTATCAGTTTATATGGTTAAAAATGAACCCCTAAAGGCTTAGGATACGGATGAGTCCTCACTTCCATTTCTCACTATCACTTAAGAATAACTTGCATAGTTTTCCTTAGGAATGTAGTTACCGAGTAATAAGCTGCTGAACATGGCAAGCCTTGGTTGATGAGGCCTCCATTAGCTTTTGTGTATGAAAAATAGCAGTGCTGATATAAAAAGTAAGAAAATGTAGTAACTACACAGACTTCAATGCAAACTGTCTGGCATTTATGGGGTCAATGAAATGAGATTTCATCCCAGAAACTGAAAAATAAAAAGTTATGATTTTAAAGCTATTCTTTTAAACAACTGAAACAGTATCTTGTGATCTAAAACTGTATTAAGCCTTAAATGATCACTTCATATGAATCTCATTGGTTTGGTTTCCTCTCATGTGTGTTTTAGCGAGAGCTCTTATGTTGCGTTTCATTTTGAATGAATGTGATATTCTCACATACGTGATTTTCTGAAAGTACTGTTTGTTTGTTTATTTATTAAGAGAATAAATAAACCAGTTAAAATAAGTGGGGTTAGATCTGGGGAGGTATTTCACGAAGCATCAGTTCTCAGTTTAGCCAGATAACTTAATCCCAAAGTTGATGTTTATATGTACCTGCCTCATTATGCTCATTTTATCAGGCGGCCGGCAGCCTTTAGCCAGCTGCAGTAATCTTTCTACAATTCTTTGAACTAAACATGAAACTAGACATGAAACTCTGACCAAAACATTATTGACTCATCAAACTCTATCAAACCATCATCCATCATGGTTCTTTAATATTAGAATGTATAACAGAGCGAAACAATGAAAGTCATTATTCGATTTTGTTAACTTTCATGACTCTTCGACTCTCCTAAAATTTTTATTCATTCCAATCCAGCAACTTATTCATATTCATGCTTCAATCTAGAGAAATGGGTCATGTTGTTTCAACAAGCAACTCACTATGTATAACATATCAACAAAAGTGGTCTAAACTGTTTCACTTTCACTTTTAACTCCTGTTTAATGACGTGACAGAAGTGACAGAAAATGGTAATAAAAAAACACACACTGTTTATCACTCACAAGTGCACGACTATTGCTGTGATTAGTTTTCTCTCAAAGGAGCTCAGCAACCAGCACTACTCAGCGTTCCTGGACCTCATCATTCACAACACCTACAAAAAGGGAAATGATCTGGAGGCTCCACAGGAGTATATGAATATACAAGAGAGACACCATAAACCCTCAAGCTGTAAATGTCACCCAGCCAACCTGAGAGAAATCCAGCACAATCCAGTTTACTACTCACCAAACATAGTGCCGATATGTCCGTTTCTGGTCAGCGGCCGGAGCTCGTTCTTCCCCCAGGCATAGTGCTTGTAGTTATCCCAGGCAAACTTCATCATCTGCAGAAAACATAGAATGACAGATACATGGTTAAAATCCATCTGGAACTACTACACAAGAACACGGTCCATGGAGCTGCAATTAGTCTATGTTCTTTTGGCAAACTGACTCAAACTGACAGCAGGTTCAACAAACACTGCCTTTACGGCAAAAGATCATGTCCATGTCCTTCATACACTGACAGGAGAAAACAGCAACCAGCAAAGTGAAATTTCAGACTGACCAGATTTTTGCTCTTTGGGAACATAAGGCCCTAGAAGTGTAGGACCCTAGAAAAATAGGGCCCTGGGAACATGGGACCCTAAGAACATAGGACCCTGGGAAGATAGGCCCTGGAAACACAGGACCCAAGAACACATGACCTTTGGAATATATGAGTCTAGAAACATAGGCCCTGGGTACATGGCATCCTGGGAAGATAGGACCCTAGGAACATAGGGCCCTGTGAACATAGGACTCTAGAAACATAGGGCCCTAGGAAAATAGTCCCTGGGTACATAGGGCCCTAGGAAAATAGGGCCCTGGGAATATAGGTCCCTAGGTACATGGGGTCCTGGGAATATAGGACCCTAGAAACATAGGTCCTGGGAACATAGGGTGCTGGGAATATAGGACCCTAAGAACATAGTGCCCTGGGAACATAGGATCCTGGGAATATAGGACCCTAGGAACATAGGCCCTGGGAATGTAGGGCCCTGGGAACACAGGGCTCTAGGAACATAGGCGCTGGGTACTTGAGCCCTAGACACATAGGCCCTGGGAATATAGGGCTCTAGAAATATAGAACTCTAGGGAAATAGGGCCCTAGGAACATAGACGATGGCAATATAGGCCCTAGGAACATAGGCCCTGAGTATGCAGGGTCCTAGCAACACAGGTGCTGGGAACATAGGGCCCTAAGAACACAGGGCCTTGGGAATACAGGACCCTAGGAACATAGGCCCTGGCAATATAGGCCCTCTGAATGTAAGGCCCTGGAAACATAGGCCCTGCAAATATAGGACCCTGGAAACACAGGACACTGGAACCAAAGGACTATGGAAACACTGGGAACGTAGCACTGACCCCTCAATTAACTGTTTAGCACCAGTGCAAAACTAAAGAATCAAACTTTACACAACAAACATGCCTTGGCGTCTACTACATTTGGGCTAAGGGGGTAAAAGTGTGTCGATTTTTATTTTTGGCCAATCTGTCGTTGTCTTTTAATACAGTATGAAGGTCCAGCTGAGGCCCATTCCTGTCAAACTGAGGCAGCTCGTGTACAGTAGATCCCACAAACATGACACACATGCAAATCATAAGGCGGGCAGAAAAGAGCTGGAAAAGAAGGGGGAGGAGAGAATGATACAGCAAAAGAGAGGATTTAATCATTTCTCATTTTTCCAGTGACACAAACATTCAGGCGGCGTCTGTTTCCGCCAGCAGCCAAACACTGATATAATTAGCTGCTCTGTTACAGCACCAACACTGCTCATCATTAATCAAAATACATGAATTCATGAATACACTGACAGTGCGCAGAAAATGACTTACTACAAAAAACGCTCTCTCATAACAAACACAAGCCAAGAGCAGAGATTTGTTGATCCATCACTTTGTTTTTGTCTCTTAAAATTCAAAACAGAATGTAAACAAAATAGAACAACAGGCAGAAAAGCAAAATACGACTAAAATTGCTGATATTTGTCTTTATGAATGCAAGCAGTGCAGTCTTAAAAAAGACGGTTAAGGGTTTTTAGTAAGGACAATGGTTCTATATAGAACCATGAACACTCAGGTTCTTCAGACTGATGGCAAATGTGTTGTGTATTTCCTTTTTGTAGCACCAAAAAGGCTTTTTCTATTGTTACAAGCTTGAAATCATAATAATTGCAGAAACCTTTTTTGGTGCTATAGATGTATAGACCCATCTACAACACATTCTTCATCAATCTGGAGAACCATTTCACCATGCAAAGAACCAATTAAGCATGCAAACGTTGTTTGAGTGTTCATGGTTTTATATTATATCAGTCTTTACTAAAGAACCCTTGAAGAACCTTTTTTAACAGTGTGGGTTTGTTTGTTCGGGTGCATTAAAACCTCTAAATTCAACCAGGGAGCCAATTTTAGTGTACAAGTTCTGGATATTTGCTGACTTTTATTTGAACCAGAGAAAATCATATGTAAAAGCAGTTTTTCTCTGAACTAAAGATTTTTTTCCTTAGAGAAACTCATTTTAGAATAAACATACATATTATAAACACAATATGTAGTGATTTTACGTATCTGTAAGTGTAAACATATATAAAACTAAGATACAACAATAAGAAATTTAACAATTAATTAAGTTTAGAATAAAATGAACTAAGATAAAATAGATCATGGTGGCCATGATTCACTTGTAGTGAATCTTCAAATATTACATGTGAATACTTGATATATTTAGGCTACATTAGCTACAGATCACTGTTAAATCTCTCTAAATGTCCCCAGAATGTAGGTCTGTTAAACCTATCTGTGTGTCTGGTCTGGACAACTGACATCTTTTCTGCAAGTTCAATAATTCTAAATCAGTTTTTGAGCTGCTGAGAGTTTGTAGTGTTTATGTTGGGTGAACTGCAGCTGAAACGCAGCTAGTGATGGTAAGACCTGCTGTGAGGTAAAAACCTGCTGTCACATAGATTCTTGAAGGGAGTGAAATGTCAGTGCAAATTACGTTGCAGTGCATGCTGGGGATTGTAGTGCAGCTCATTGTGAAATGGGCTAATATTAATAGAAAATCAAAATAACTTCAAGGGCCGGTTTGGATTGTGCCATGGGCCTGATCTGGCCCACGGGCCTTGTGTTTGACACATGGGAAATAGATAAATAGAAGAAAATCAATCAAGGAACAATTATGTTTATAAAGCTAAATTTGAATTAAAAGTTAGATTAAAAAGAAAAACCCTCGCCAAAACCTTTTCTTCGTTTATACACACATTTTTATTTATTTATTTTTATTACAAACACCAGATGCCTCTAATATCACAATTAATGGACCAACAGAACTGAACCAACGCTACTGAAATCTTGAATTGACAAACATTAAAGGACACTTTTCTTTTGTTATAAAGTTATTATTTCGGAGGTGTTGAGAAAGCGATATGATTTAGTCGAGCTTACCGCTGAGCACTTCAGCTGGACTGGAATAAGGTCAGGAGCGATTCTGAGAGCAGAGCTGGGCTTAAATCCAAAGCAGTAATTTACGGTCCGGCTCAGCTGGAGGCGTTCCCCCTGCACCAAAGGGGGTCCTGTGTTCCTCTGGAGTGGTCTGGAGATCAGGCTTTACTGGAAATGACCTCGATTAGAGGAAAAGCATGTCTACTCCTTCATCTCCTCTCTTTTTTCTGTCCCTCAATACTCCCACCATTCTTCCAGCACGGGCTGTTAGAAGTTTACTAAACTTGACAGACTCTGTGACCCCCAACTGGACCCTTCATGATCTGCCCACAAACATATTCTTGCATAGCTACTGTTGCTAAGTGTGACGAGCTTTACAGAATACTGTAAGTTCCATTCAACCTAATGAGGAGCTGTAGCTCAATCAGATTTGGTCAGAATATCGAAATTTAGTATAAAATTAATTTCAAGGTACATTCATATTATATGCATGTGAAGAGTCACACTGATAGAACAGTATTTTTTGTGTAATCATGCTATAAACTGTCTGCTTTTAGATGCAAAGAACCTCATAAATGTAGCTTTGTAACTCACTCGCTCATGTTTAGCAGGATGAAGATTCTCCACAAGAGGCAGCTATTAGCACTTAAACAGGGACTGGCGCAATGAAGCAATGTCCACCTCCGCTCAGCCTGCAACTCTATAATTGATTTAGTGTGAGGTTTTTAGTTTTGGGTTTCATTTTTGATTTTTGTCAACTGTTTTATTGTTATGATTATTAATATATATATTTTACTGGCTCTGTTTTTGTCTTATTCAGTTGTTTCGTTTGATTTTCTTTTATTATTCTACTTAGTAAAATTTTTGGCATAATTTTATTGGCTTGTTCTGATCAATGTTTTTTAAAGTGCCAAAAATTTATTTAGTTTTCTGTTTTTTACTATATCCTTATACTTTAGCTCACATTATGTGTTACATTTTTATTATTTTTATTATTATAAAAGTTTAAATCCCTTGTTTTTCTATAAAGCTCACAAGCATTGTAAATGATGCTCACCATAAATGTATATATATATATATATATATATATATATATATATATATATATATATATATATATAATTAGCATTATAATCATTTAGATTATAAATTTTTAGTTTTGACATAATCTGAAAGTGCCTTGTTGCTCTTTACATTGGGTGTAAACTTCATAATGGATGGACCAATAGAAACGGCTCAAAATAACTTGGAAAAAAGTCTGGTTCCATTGACTTACATTAAAAGTAAAGTATGTTTTTTCCTTCTACTGTAAAGTTACCATTTTGGAGATATGAGGTTTTATTCTGACAGCAGCAATTTATATATATATACATACATATGTAAACAAAATAATCACAATTTAAATCATTATCTATTTTAAGGCTACAACATTAGCTTAGATAGCTAGAAATGCTAAAAAAGCTAAAGTCAGTGAACTCTCAGTTTAGCCTATCAATCGGATGCTTATTTTTATGACCAGTAAAACTAAGGAAAAATCCAAACGTATCTCAGGATAAGGCACTGCCTGACGTTTACATTCTTCCAAAACTTCCCTTCAACCTTAGGGAACTGTAAAGTCTTTCAACATGGCAGCTGGGATCCTCCTGAGGCTAAACCTGGGAGTGCCTCTCTTTGTGAATCGGGCCCAGTGTTAGCGTGAGTGCTATAGTGATAGAGAGTGATCCAGGCTCTGCTTTCACTACAGCTTATGGTAGAAGCCTATCAGTTCTGTGGGAAACTCTCAACAGTGACTAGAGAAGATGTTTTTATACACCAGAGTGAATAAACGTGGAGAAATCTGATGGCAGCGCTACTTTTTCGGCAGAAAGAAGGCTGCGAAGTGGCCGGATGGGCCTGAGGCGCCGAGCAGCTTGGTGAGGGTGTTGTTATGGAGAAGAGCTGATGGGCTTTCTCCTTAGAGGAAGAAAGACAGAGTCTTACATTACAGACGCTTCGGGTTTCGTTTTAATTCATTCCGAGAAACGCGTCTTTCTAGAAAGCCAGCCGAGTGCTCCTCCCCGGGGGGTCTGGAGAAAAATAAAAGGGACTTAAAGAGGAAAAAAAAAACACTCTAAATAAACGCTGGGCTTTCTGTTATTGTTTGAACTCGGTGTCCACTTTATCTGCGCTGAGCAGAAATGCAGCTGATAAGCGTGAAGGCACTGGAGGAGATATAAGACGCCTAAATACCTTTATCACGGGGTTCTTAAACCAAGCACAGCGCACACAAACAGATGGTCTAACACTGCCGGCTATAGGGGGCAGCTTTAATAAAAGAGCTGCTAATTAACAACAGATAGTGTGCAGATAGTGCTGATGGGGGCGGCCAATTTAGCAGGTTGTCTACTTTAAAGAACTTTAATGCAAATGAAGTCCCAACTTTATAATTAACATATGATCAGTGCGATATAAACCCCCGTTCTGCTCACGTTCCTTTCGTATGGAAGCCGGTTTCCACCAGATAGAAGAGAAAAAAACATTGGAATCGTTTTTTTCTTCTGTTTCTGGCAGCAGTGTGTCCATATTGTGACTTATGCCTTTTGTCTTGATATTTTTACTTAGCACAGTTGTATGCAAAAGTTTTGGCACCCCGGTCAAATCACATATATCGCTGTTTTTTGTTAAAGTGGAAAAAAAAGTGAACGTTATAAACTTTCACTATGACGCAGAACGTACTTAAACTTTCCGATTGGGAATGTAATCAGATACAGACGTTTACACAGCTATTATTCTTATTATTTAACAGATTATTTACAGGATTACCCACCTCGTTTAATCGGAGAGAAATTGTATTCCGCATGGCCTCAATCAGACTACTCTATTCCGATTGAGCTATTAGTCTGATTATTAACAGATTATCAGGCTTCATGTAAACGTGGCTTGTGAGGGCTGTTCCACACACTTCATAGTGGATTTTGAGGTGTGTTTAGGATCATTGCCATGCTGTAAAAAACAGCCTCTTTGCAGCCTCAGTTTCTTAGCAGTCTGTGACAGGCTCGCTTCTAGAATTTGCTAAAATTTCGAGGAACCCATTCTTCCATCTATCTGTAAAATGTTTTCTGTGCCACTGACTGCCACACAACCCCAAAGCATAACAGATCCACCCCATGCTTAACAGTTGGCAAGGTGTTCTTTTCATCAAATGCTGCTCCTTTGGTGCTTGTAGCCAAGGGTTTGTTCCATATCTTGGAAGCAATGGGCCTCATACTCCTATATTGTCCCAGATTTTTTCTTAAATGTGTTCTTAAGAAAGGTCCTGAGAAAAAGTCTACGTCAGATTCATGACGAGTTCTTAAAGCGCAGCATTGCTCACAGCTTCATGCTCGAGTGTGTGTAGATTCTGTTCTTACCAAAGAACAAATCCCAAATAAGAAAACACTGTGAATGTCAGAATCTTCATGAAAACTGCAAAAGTTGGTTTTAAGAAGAAATTTCTTCTTAAGAACAACTGGTGAATGAGGATAAGTGTACTTAACTCTAATATATGTTAATATAAAATGATTTTATTCTGGAGCATTACTATTGGTCCATTCACCATAGAACTGTTCACACAATATAAAGAAACATATAGAGTTGGATTTTTTTATATGACAGAAACAATATGCAAAACTATTCAACAATATATACCATAAAAACACATTATATTACACAGATCTTTATGAAATATACACACATATCTCTTGTGGTTCCCCCTTGCTGGTATACAGTTTAACTTTGTGTTAGTCACCCTCTAGTTTCTGACCACAGAGCTGCTCTTGTCTTGGATATTTTTGGGTGGTTTTCCAATCTCAACCTAGCAGTGACACTGACGTGTAAAAACCCCCAGCAATACTGCTGCGTCTGATACACTCATACCAGCACCACACATACTACCATGTCAGTATCACTGCTGTGCTGAGAATGGAGCACCACCCAAATAATGTCTGGACAACAGCAGTCCTGTGGTCAGAAACTGACCAAAAAAATGATAAATGTAGAGATAAACTGATCTGCAACAGATGGACTACAGTCTCTGATTGTACACCTACATGGCTGTTGCCGGAAGAAATCCTCATATCTACAAAATGGTAACTTTACAGGAGGAGGAAAAAACATACTTTATTTTTAATGTAAGTCAATGGAACCAGACATTTTCGAAGTCATTTTTGGCCGTTTCTTTTGGTCCAATCATCATGAAATTTACAAACAATGTAAAGGGCAACAGGCATTTTCAAATTATGTCAAAAACTGAAAAACACAATCGAGATACGAGGTTTTCTTCCGACAACAGCGATATGCTGGTGCTAAGTAGACGTTATTATGTACATCTGTATAGAAGTCTATGAGACTAAACTGATACCAATTCACAAAAACATGGAGCAAAACGGAGATTAAACAGCAGAAAGCAAATAAAAAGCAGTAGCGAGCAGAGCTGTGTGATTTCTCCCTGTAGAACTGAACTGAGCTTAAAAGCACAGAGGCTTTGCGCTGATTCTCTGAGGGTCAGGAAACAGAAGATTCTCTAATCGCCAACACTCTGATCAATAGCCACTGCTACAACAGCACAGGTCATGCTACTGTAAATTAGCCTTCCGTGAGCTGTGGGTCCACAGGGACGGCAATAAACACACCAATCTGGCCAGGGCTGAGCAATATATCGTTTGTTAACCATCATCATGATAAATGCCTTTAGTCACAGAAGGCTGCGATATGCAAATGAGCGCTTAGATCACATTCTTCAAAAAGGGCCGTAATGCCAAACAACCGTTCACACTCTAGATGAGTTTCTGCGGATGTTTGGGAGAATCGCATAATCCAAAAGCTTCTTCAGGTCGTGTTATTGATTTTACAGTGGTTGCCACGGTGACAAAATACAACATGGTAAAATAGCAATGTTCAATAAAAATCTACTGTTAATAATAATCCAAAAAAAGTGACGTAAGTCAACCTGAAATCAAAAATGAAGGTATTATTTACCTCCCCCTCCCACCACATCCATCTATTATGGGAAACAAATGCTCAGCTAGCTCAGAAACCCTCCCTGATACCTTTCCACTCGCACATACGCGTTACCATTTCCCATTTACATTGACTTTAATGACCTGGTGCCCTAAAACACAATTCATATGTGTGGTCAAACGCAGCAGATCTGTTTTGATGTGTTTTTAAAGTCCTAGGGAACACACTAAAAAGTATTATGAATTGTGTGATGCTAAAATTGAGTTTTATATTAAATATCCAGCAAAGTTTGAAAGAAAAAAATATAATAAACACAGAAATATCATAAAACACTGCTTAAAAATGCTGATCAGACCTGTCTGAGAACTGCCTAATATTCTGATGAGCATGAAAACCCAGTCCAACTCTTCCAGTCTGCAACAGCACTGAAGCAGAACTAAACATAATGGCACGAGCGGAGAAATAACCCACTAAAGATATAATGTTTATTATTACTGTTATGTGGCGACATCTGAAAAAAGGTTCTTAATTCACTTCACTGCTGGATGTGCATCCAGGTCATGCTGGTGTGACTGGCTGAACAAATGAACGGACAGACGGATGCAGAGACAGACAGATGAAGCAGACTGACGGCTCAGTTATTCTTGCTTGGTTAGCTTTCACTTGGTGGTTAGCTTTCTCCAAAGACTCATACAGAGACAGGCTGTAGGAAACAAGCAGTTTGGTTAAAGCTGTGTGGGCAGGACGACCCACATCAACCCTGTGATTGGTGAGGATGCTGCCCACGTAGCGACACTCATGATTAGGACCGTCCAGTTTACATCGAAAGAGGAGAACTTGGGTGAAATACATCGGCCATTTGTTGGGCATTGGAACGTTATTCACAGGACACACTTTGTATATGTACACTCTTAAAATACATGGTTCTTTAAGGGTTCTTTAGGAAGGAAAATGGTTGTATGTAGAACCATGAACACTCAAACCCTTTGCTTGATTAAAGCGTTCTTCAGAATGTGCTGTAGATGGTTCCATAGAGAACCTTGTTAAAAAGCATTCTATATAACACACCACAAAGGGTGTGAAGCTTGTAACAACAGAGAACCCTTCTGGATGCTATACTGAACCATTTTCAGAAAGGTTCCATACAGAACCATCTACAGCATATTCTCCAGCAATCTGAAAAACCTGTTCATGATGCAGAGAACCCTTGGGTTCTTTGAGTGTTACATAGAACCATTTTCTTTACTAAAGAACCATCTTTTTAAGAGTGTATGTGAGGCTACAAGAGCAAGATTGACCTGCTTAGACATTCGGTTCCCTGCGGTTTTAATATAGCCTTATATAGTAATTGCAATACACAGTTATATGCAATATAGAGGTTTATGGTAATTGTGATATACAGCAAAACAACCACAACATAGAATTTCATAAACCTGTAGGCCCAATTGTGGTGAATCATTTGCTGCTTTCCAGCTCGCTGAAAATGATGTTGTTTGGATTGAATGCTGGAGAAATAGAGAGCGAGTCTTCTGACCTGGTCATAAATCAAACCGGCAAGAGAGATCATGAAGGATCAGTGGAACAGCGAGACTCCAGATGCCTGAGTGAGGGAGAAAACCCAGGAGAAATAGGAGAATTCCTCAGAGAGCGCACACACATATACACGCACAGCACAACTTCATAACGATCTCTGAAGAAAACATGGGGGGTGGGGGGGCTTAAACGCTGCTGATCTTGTCAGAGACCACCAAATGACGCGCAAAAACGAAAGCCATTACCAAAACATCGCGGGCGGTTTTCCTCTTAATGAGAGAACACGTTCTCAAATCTGACTCTGACTGATGAATCACTCCTCACCATTTGTCTGTTTTCAAAAGAGGCCTCCAAAATCTGTTCCCTGCCACGTCAGCGCCGACGACACGCCAACGGGGCCGTGAGGAAAAGAGCAGCTCGTACGGAAATCAGGCGTAAACAAATAAATAAATAAATAAATAATTGAGCCAAATATCGACCAATTGGAAACGTATTGTGTTCCCAGTGTGCTACATGTGCTCCCTAGAGGAGATGAAAAGCCTCCACTGAGCCATTAGCAGCCTGGCATGGCGCTCAGGCCTTTTATCGCAGCATGGAGGCCTCCGGTGGGGGCAAGAAGCCTGATCCAACCCCCCTCTATGCACACACAATACACACCGTGGGCTACTGCCAGGCAATGTCTTATCACCATATATTTTTCCAGATCCTTTTCATCGCTAACTATGGATATTAATCATATGCATTTCAGCTTTTCCTCATAATTGATTTCTTGAGTCATTCAGCTCGGTTTGATGCGATCACTGTAGATTTCCCAGTTTCTTCATCAGTGGTGGTGATAGGAAACAGAGGTCACCATGACTACAATACAAACATAGCCATTTTATTTAGTATCCAGAACCACCAATGAACCTACACGAGTCTTTATATGGAATGTTGATGATAGTAAAATAGTAGAAGAGCTTTGGAGGAGGATGTCTGGTTTCTATCACCACCACCTCTGTGTAATATCCAAAAAAGCTGTAGATAAAACAATGAAATAAGTATTTTTCTGCAACTGATAAAATATGTTGCCTCTCTGATCACAAAACCTTCAAAACGGTTCTTAACTTTAGCATAACGCTGTTGTCAGTCCACCTTGTAGATGTAAAGTCAGAGACGATAGCTCATCTGCTGCTGCACAGTTTGTGTTGGTCATCCTCTAGTCCTTCATCAGTGGTCACAGGACGCTGCCCACAAGACGCTGTTGGCTGGATATTTTTGGTTGGTGGACGATTCTCAGTCCAGCAGTGACACTGAGGTGTTTAAAAACTCCAGCAGCACTGCTGTGTCTGATCCACTCGTACCAGCGCAACACACACTAACACACCACCACGACATCAGTGTTACTGCAGTGCCGTGAATGATCCACCACCCAAATAGTACCTGCTCTGCGAGGGTATATAATTAAGAAATAAAGCCGTGGCCACAACTTAATAAGGCTTGGGAATGAGATAATTAAGCCTTGACCACAACTTAGTAAGTGCCATGACTTAATTATCTCATTCCCACACGTTAATATGGCGTGGCCACACATTATTTTATTTATACGGGATGTCACCAGTTACTGTACTGAGGTCATAAATTAACATATTGAGTCCTCGAATTATGAGAAACTGAACTTGTGGCCTCAATATAGTAATTCGTGGCCACGCCTTATTAAAAAATAATCACCATGTCACCTTAGAGGCTCCGCAGGTTTCTCTAAAAACTATTACCCAGTTCTACCTCCCACCATCACAGGATCGACCCATAATACATACTGTAAATGTACAGCTTTGTTTTAGCACAGCACAAGAAAATAACAAGCGCCTGCATCTTATCCTGGGTCTTTTATATTCGCCACTGAGAGAAAAAAAAATTCTCATTGTCTAACATCCTCCCATCTTCAGAGGCTTTGACAATTTCAAAGCCTTTGAGGACCAATTTCCTTTTAAGAAATTTCACATTCAGATTGGACAGAGCAAGGTCACTGCAGGGTGAATTATGCCTAATAATATACTTCACAGAACAGATGCAACTGAAAAACAGAACAACACATTAACAGATCCCCTCCTCTGAGAGGCTGAGAGGAAGTATTTTCAGTGGGGACACTCGTACTGCCTTTATTGACCCATGTGCAGATCTAGAATATAGAAGGAACAAGAACATTATAACAAAATAGTCCCTAAAAGAGCAGGTGAGCAGGTTCAAGCTTGGAGCACTTCTGATTTCACTCAGCACACAGCGTTCCTATATAACACAATCCAGTTTATGAAGATAGTACAAGTTTCATAGGCAAAGCGCAAAACTTCCAAAAGTAAATGCATCCAGAAAGATGGAGGGTGGATGCTGCCAACCAGGGGTCACTGGTTGGGTCAGACTGCTGTGCCGCACTCTAATCATAGGGAAAAAGTCGATATGTAAGCTATAAAGTTACTCGTTTTAACTTTGATCGCAGGGCTGAACTACACAGCTCAAATAATTTGACTGTGCAAATTCACTACAGACACTACATTTCCCATAATTCACCAGTAGCTTTTCTCTGAAAGCTTTCAATTAGCATAATTAGGCTGAACAGCAGCTGTTGTCAGTACGGAGCTGGTGGTAGATGGACATGAATGCAAGTAGGCCTTTATCCAAATGTTTGTTCAGATATATTTAATAGCACATTAGTGGAACAGCAAAAGTAACGCCAACATTCATGCTAACCATTTCCTAGACTATTACGAATGCAAATTAGACCATTAGCATTAGTAACTTGTGTAGTCTAACTGTATTTAATACACCAAAAATATTGTATCATGTTTTGCAAGTGTGTGCTAACTAGCATGAACTTATGCGAAAGCAAAATCATATTGCAGCTTTTGTTATTATGCAGACTGTTCTGATTAGCAGAGGTTCAAAGTTGACATTTTTAAAAAGCAAGGCATTAACATTTTTCCGAAAATATCTGCAACACGAAATTAATGTTTTATTACCCGGTTTGACGCCCACCAACACAGGATCGACTTTCATAACGCCTGCATCTTATCCTGGGCCAACTGTATTTTCTACTGGGAAAAAAATTATAATTGACGAGCCAATAGGTTGGATTGTGCCCCCCCTTAATTTACAGTGTGCTCCAGTACATCCAACAGTCTATACAGGCACCTACTGCCAACAGAGGACAGTTGAAATGACTGCTAAAACTTTATCGGGATCCGAAATTTGAAACTTGAATATATCCGAAAACATTCTCTGCTTGACAAAATTCAATCTGAAGATGTTAAAGTGGGGAGACGAAGGTGCAGCCCAATCCCATTTCTAATACTCCTTGTATTCGAGTGTCACCTTGCCCCTTGGAACTGAGTTGCAAGGGGTAGTGGATGAAATCTTTCCTACAAAATGGGACCCTCAAATAAAAAGAGCATTACTTCATTAACAGCTACTAACGCTGCTCTGTAGGCGACCCTGCCAGTCTGCAGTGACAGCAGAGGAGGGTAAAGTTCAGCTCCTCACTGCTGGGCTTTAGTTACATTTAGGGAATCATATGCTTTCAAGGGGTGGGGGGATGGGGGGGGGCAATTATTTATTATCACCCACCCTTAATTCTTCAGTGATATGAAGCTGAAGTCAGATATTCACCAGCTTCTTGTTCGAATTTTCCAGTTCCACCTTAAATGGAACAGCAGTTATGTTCTGGTGCTTCAGGCGTCAGAACTGCTGGACCATTTAAGGTGGAACGGGAAAATTAGCCACCGAGACATCAGCAAACTACTAGTGATTTTTTTGTTTGTTTTAAAGAAAAGGATCATAAAACATTGAAACAGCATTAAACTAAGATAATACAATGATTATCTCAATTTTTTAACAGAGAAAAGTCTCACATTTGTGTGTTTCTTTGGTCGCTTGTTCAGCCATATTTTTCTCATAACTCTCTGTTTGGAGTCTCTGAAAAACCTCAGTTTGGAGGGCCGTGTAGCCCTAACACTTCACCCCACCCCTCTATCTCAACAAGAATCGGGACACCCTACCCCTAGACGTGAATGTACAAAACAGAGGGCTAAGGGCGAAGTGGTAGGGGCGAGGGGTGAAATGGGATCGGGCCTATGTGTTGGCCCTGCTGTCAGGAGGTAGCTAGCTCATTCCTCGTCCCCGATGCTGCAACAGTTATTTGGGGTTGGGAGTCCAGAAGATAATAACTGTCCTCTCTCTCTGTCTGGGTTGGTCAGATGGTCTGTCCTCTCCTTCCATCACTCGGCATGATGCTAGCTAACTCGGGCCAGAGATGCTAGTCAAAGCCTCTCTGTTCAAGCCAATACATTTTGGGTCAAGTTTAACAACCAAAAGCATCACAACACTCCTAAAAAGCAAAGTGTGGACGTGTTGAGAGCGAATTATGGAGGGGGACAATTCACCCGCTCCTCCTGCTCCCTCTTAACCCACTCCTATCATCTGGTATGATCTATTAGCCTCTCAAAGTATCCAAGAGTAAACACAGCTGTACATCACCAACAGAGGACAGCTCCTATTAGAATTGCTCTCATAGAAATTAATGAAAAAACAGAACAAACAGTACCATCTGAAGGGCAAAGTGTTGCCTTTGAAGCAGCTCCGCAGAGCTTAGAAATCAGCTGGCCTTCCGCCGGCCTCTCTGGCTCTAATTATAGTGGATGTGCCGTTTTGCGCACAGCTAGACTCCCTATCAGAGTGAAACTTAATCAATAGCCAGAGACGGCTGGCTTGTCCTTAAAAGGCTCAGCGTCACAAAGAGAGAGCCGAAAATTTGTGGACTTGCAGCATAATGGATATGCAGTCGAGAGAGAGAGAGCAATTGAGACAATTATCAGCCTCGGCGCACATTAAAAGCTCGCGGCTGGTGGACGAGGAACGAGAAATAGAAATGGCGGAGAGGTGCACGGGCCAGCTATGATTGCTAGCAGCTGCGCTGTAAAAGAGAGAGAAGACAGAAGAGGGACAGGAGGAAGAGGAAGAAGAAAGAGAAAAGAACACAACACTGAGAAGCTAAATTGGCTAAATTAGCGGATACTGCGCTCAAGTGTGAGCGCTCGAGCGGCTCCAAGGCCGACCGTCCTGCAGCTGCGTCACCCTCATCGTCCCTCTCAAAAAAACTAGTTTTTTTTTTCCACGAATGCTCTATCCGGTCCAAATTCGTAAGCATCCGTAATGAGGAGCTTTTGTTCTCTTTTCTTCTCCTCTGAAGCGAAAGGGCACTTCAGGAGCAGCGCTGGCTAAATTTACATGCCAGCATAAATATTCAGTTACTCGGCTGGAAACGAAACTAGCCCGCAGGAAAGATTTAGAAGCTCCACAAGCTGTTCTGGAAAATGTAATCTGCCGAAAAGCTAGCAAACATCATTATCTTCTAGCAGTGAATTAGCCGTGTGCGTTCGGTCCGTCCTGTGGGAATAAAATGGTGTTTTTTTTTATAGAAAGAATGATCTGTAGAGAAGAAATCTGAGGTAAAGTAAACAGCAGAAGCATTTCTAAGTAAATCTGCTCGGTCGCAAAATGTAATAAACATTGTACAAGTGCTATTTTGCAGCTAGTATTAGCATCAGCTTGCTAGCTCTCGGGTAAATGGGAGTCATGCTGTCATAACGGCTGGATTTATCAGCCGCAAAATGAAGTTTTTTTAGCTTGAAGGACAAACCGACTCAGCCCGCATTTACAGCAAAAATAAGAAAATTCTATGACAAAACAGTAAAATAAAATGGAGCGAGGCGAGGCAAACAGCAGTGAGTCTACAGAGGAGCGGTAAACACTTAAGAAACACACCAAGCAAACCATGTTAAGCACTTATTTTCTGCCAGCAAAAAGAGACCCTTAAATCCCCCCATGCTGATACAATTCTGTGGTCAGAACACACAACCGGCTGGGTGGGGAATCGCAGCCCTGATCCGGATGACCTCAAGCTCTCTGACCACAAGCACTGAATCTGGTGCAGAAAATGATTTACCGCCCTGCCAGGGCTACCGCAGGCTCTATAGGGCCACAGCCACCTATAAGTGGGGTCATTTAAGCGGCAGAAGAACAAGGTCTAGGACAGATGTGGGCGCTTATTCTGCTGACAGGACGGTATGTCCAAGGCTCCATAGCTCAGGGACTCAGGGACTCAATTCAGCCCACCTGGCTCAGTAGGTGCATTTTAGACTTAGCTTAGCTTGGCTTAAAAGTCTTAAAGGGCCCATATCATGGAAACTTTTCTTTGTTTCTCAAATAAAAGTTTGATGTAGTATTTAAACACTATTAAGTTCAAAACATGCCACTCATCCCCAGTTCATGGAGTCAATGTATGGAAATCAAGTCTGTTTTGAATTTACTGTATTTGTGATGTCAGAAAAACCTAGACATCTTCTTATGTCCACATATTTGGCCTACAGCAGGTTGGCTCCATCCATTCGCACTGAAGTTATAAGCAGTGTATTGGCTCAGACTGCCTTTGGGATGAGGCCCAACATAAGGGAAGCCAATTAGAACAGAGCTCATTTACATATATCAGTCTTAAAGGCACAGTAACAAACACAAGGGTAAAGAGTGGTTAGAAACTAGTCATGTAAAAATTAATTATGCAAGTTTTTTACGTGCATAAACCCACACAAATGTCACAAGTGGACCGCAGAGGAAATAAATAAATAAAATAAAATCGGAAAATGTAGGATATGGGCCCTTTAATGTAGCTTCAGACACTAAAGCAGTCATCCAGATCATTCAATTTCTGTGACATCATACTGGTAAGAAAAACACAATGAAACACAATTCAGATTTCCACTATTTTCCATCATCAACATTCCATATAAGCTCAGAAGACTCGTGTAGGTTCACTGGTGGTTTTTGATAGTAAATAAAATGTCTATATTTGTGTTGTAGTCATGGCAACCCCTGGTTCCTATCACCACCACTGTAAAGACATCTGAGTCTGTAAGTTTCTCTACAATCAAACCACTCTGAAAGGCTCTGTATACATCTTGACCACTGGTTTATACAGAGGTCCAGAGAGGCCATAAGGTAGTTATAATCAACTGGACTGTCATCTTGATGATAACAAGTTAATTATCGTGTTATCGCAAGATAAAGTTGTTATCTTGAAATAATGAGTTAGTTATCTTGTTATGTCAAGATAAAAAAAGTTATTATCTTGAGATATCGAGTTATGTTATGTCGAAAGATAAAGTTATCTTAAAATAACAAGTTGGTTATCTTGTTATTTCGAGATAACAAATGTTATTATCATGAGATAATGAGTTAATGATCTTGTGATCTCAAGATAAAGTTGTATGTTGAAATAACAAGTTAGTTATCTTTGTCTCAAGAAAACAAAGGTATCTTGAAATTACCAGTTAGTTATTTTGTTTTCCCGACATAACAAAAGTTGTCATCTTGCAATGACAGGTTAATTATCTTAACAACTTTGTTATCTTGACATAACAAGATAATTTACGCATTATCAAAGTTGTTATCTTAAGAGTTATAAGTTAATAAGTAATAAGTTAATTCACTCGTTAATTAACTCGTTATCTCAAGAAAACAATCCAGAAAATTATAGTAACAGCATGGCCTGTCCGGACTCCCGTAGATTTATGCAGAAATGTTGGAGGAAACTTTGGTGGAATTACACTTTTCTTGCTAAGCACTTTAGAACATCCTCTTGTGGGATGTCCCACACTTTACTGTGGATCAGAGGGGGAGACTAATGAAATGCTCAGGGACTGAGTGGAGGAACACTAAGCCACATGAATCAAGACAGACCGACCCACATTCAGATGTGGGACTCTAACAAATCCCAAACCCACAGATCCTGATTAGCTTAAGATGCTCCACTGTCGCTCAGCTGGGGAGCCGATTTGGGGTAAAGTGAAATCAAAAAAGGAACAAAAACTGTCAGGGGTGCAATTCTGAGCTCTCTGAGCCACAAGTGCCTCCGTTATCCTCCGTAACCAACTTCGCTTGTTAGCAGAGAAGAGGAAAAGTGCAACAATTAGTCAGCAAGGTTGATTAGTCAGAAGCTCTGTTGGGACAGGATTAGTTTTACATAAGGAGGCGGGGTAACGTCAATATACCGGTGTTTCTCCGTGATTTTAATCCTGTCTGAATGAGCCACATTTTTACAGACTGTGCACCCCCACATCAGCAAACATTCTGCTACCTTTTACACACTTAAAAATTATGGTTCTTCGAGGGCTCTTCTTTAAAGAAAATGGTTCTATTTAGAACCACGAACACTTAAAGAATCCTTTGCATGATTAAAGGGTTTTTTACATATGAAAGCGTTCTTCACATTGATGGAGAATGTGTTGTAGATGGTTCTATATAGAACCTTTTTGAAAATGGTTCTATGTAGCACCAAAAAGGTTTCCTCTATTGTGTCCAGTTTGACATCGTAACAATAGAAGAACCCTTTTTGGTGCTAAATGGAACCTTTTTAAAAACTCTACACCACATTCTCCATCAATCTGAAGAACTTCATGCAAAGGGTTCTTTACATTTTCATGGTTTTATATAGAACCGTTTTCTTTACTAAAGAACCCTTGAAGAACCATACAACAAGCTGTATAGAAATAACTTCAAATTATATTAATACCGTGCAAACTGACATTTCAGTAAAAATGCTATCATATTTTATGGGCAAGGAGTTTCTTAAGCCTGGAGACTGAAAGAGGCATTTACTGGTGTTCATTGTGGCTAAAATCAAGCTGATATGTAACATTACTGTCCAACTTCACGTGTACAACTCAGAACATTTAAAAAACTGCAGAAAAAGTTTGATTTTATGTATTTTATTGTAATACACTACAGGAAGCGTAGGGGGCGACATGGCTTCTACTGTTTCATTTAAAAAGCTCTGTAATGTTCATATCATCCACACAGTCACTCTGACAGACTGTAATACACTACAGGAAGTGTAGGGGGCAATACAGCTTCTACTGTTTCATTTAAAAAGCCTCTATAATGTTCCTATGATCCACACAGTCACTCTGACAGACTGTAATACTTTAGAGGAAGTGTAGGGGGCGATATGGCTTCTACTGTTTCATTTAAAAAGCCTCTATAATGTTCATATGATCCACACAGTCATTCTGACAGACTATAATACACTACAGGAAGTGTAGGGGGCGATATGGCTTCTACTGTTTCATTTAAAAAGCCTCTATAATGTTCATATGATCCACACAGTCACTCTGACAGACTATAATACACTACAGGAAGTGTAGGGGGCGATATGGCTTCTACTGTTTCATTTAAAAGCCTCTATAATGTTCATATGATCCACACAGTCACTCTGACAGACTATAATACACTACAGGAAGTGTAGGGGGCGATATGGCTTCTACTGTTTCATTTAAAAAGTGCTCTATGATGATCCACAATCAAATCACAGTCATTAGCATAATCAGTTACAGAAATAGTCATTAGTCGCAGCAACTCCTAAATCTACAGTCTCAGTAAGACTCACGGCAGACGCTGCTCTGCAGGGACGGCTGTACTGTGGGAAATCTCTGCCTTTAATCAGCACAACAAATACGATCAAAACACACCCAGCGTCTGGAACTTTACCGCCACACAAAGGCAGGAGCGTCTCTCGGCCTGCTGGTGGTCCTCCTCTCTCTTTTTTCTCCCTCTCCCCGCTGATATCTCAGCCATGCGAAGAAGAAAAAGAAGCGTCCTCTAAAATTCAAAGCACCAGAAGAACGACTGAGCGGAAAAGTGTGCAATTTCAGAAAAATTGAGTGTTTAACTGCCGACAAAATGAAGACCACGACCTCAGACAGGTAAAGCTATTATTCAGCAGAACCTCAACACAAATTTACCCCAAATATATTCAAGACTGGAGCTATGAGGCCAATGTTGCTACAAGTTATGGTGGGTAATTAGCACTGTGCTAACTGCATATCTAAATCAAACACGCCTCAAAAACAGGCAGAGCTGTTTAATAGATTTGCTTATATGGTTTCCGACACTGTATGACAAACTGTCTATGAACATGGACAAAAGCCCACACACAACTCAAGGCCTTATGATGCCTGCTACTATTGTTTTAGCTATGTTTTTAGCTGGTTTTCGCACAGATAACTGCATATCATACAGCATCAGAGAGCCATGTTATCAGATATTGGTGATGATTGACAAGTAACCCGATGATGGTCCTTCAAAGGTAGTGTTGGTGAACTAGCGGACTTAGGCCCAATCACATTTCACCCATTGCCCCTAACACTTAGCACTACCCCTCTATTTTGTACATTCACACCTATTCTTGCTGAGATAGGGTGAAGTATTACGCTGCGTTCACACCGGCGGCAACTTTTCACTTCTTGCTGCCCAAATCGCAGATCGCTCATGGCCTGTGGGCGTTTCTGAACTCAAACTGACCGTTGGTTGCCATGATTTCACTGACAGCAAGCACAAATCAGATGCTTTCCCACTAAAAAATAAAAATCCTGGTGAGAAATTGCCTGTGTGCTTATTTTTATTTAATCCCTTTGTCTGCATAGCCAGTATGTGAGGAAAACAGTATGTGGTCTTTGCGATTACTGTCTATTTGCGACAAAAGCCCCGCCGCCATTATTCCATCTGTAGTAGGAACAAGTATTTAGGAACCAAAAAGGGAGTGTACTGTTTCGCAGTGGTGATAAAGCGTGTACTACGCTGCTCAATGCTCAAGTCCTATTGGTAGTTCCCACGTCACTTCACTCCTTATTTGCATTAAGTTAATCTCCACTCAACTTTGTCGCGCCAGCGAATCCTGCCTCCAACATACCACAAACCAAACCACCAACATTCCCAGTCTTTGTTATCCAACATTTCTCTGGTTTGCTGCAGACAGCCGCAAAAGGATGCCTATTGGCATATTGGAAACTTCCGGCAAACTCGTCATGTCTGTTTAGGTAAAAGCCAATCTACAGTCTCAGTAAGACTCAGAAGATTGGCAGATGCTGCTCTTCAGGGATGACTGTACTGTGAGAAATCTCTGCCTTTAATCCGCAAAACAAATACGATCAAAACACAATCAATGACTACTGATCACGCATCGGGTTCTTGAAGGGTTGTTCCATTTCATAGGGAAGATTTCAGCCACTATCCCCTGTAACTCAGTTCCAAGAGGACACCCAGAAACAAGGGGTAGGGTAAAAATAAGAAATGGAATCGGGCCTTATTTAACTTTAAACAAGCTACAAGTTTGCTAATAATAGTATATAATATGTAGATGTATGTTTTTTCCCTTTTACTCTTAACAAGCTAATGAAGCACTGCATTCACTAAGACGGAAAGGTAAATGGTTAGGGTAAACAAATTATGGCTAAACGAAAAGTTTTGATGTTTTCTACTTTTTTTGGGTAACGTGGTATAACACCCGAGGAAAATTCACAGCATTTTCCATACAGCTTATATGTCTCGATGTTTCAGATGTGTCGTAAAATTTCTTTTTTTAATTTTTACCTAATTTTCTCCCCAATTTAGCCATTTTTTGCCCACAGTTAACACACAATGCCACCAAGCTGAGTGGGTAAAGGCCAGCATGAGATATGAATCACTGCTTCCATTTAAACTGCTGCTAATGCAACGTCATTGGACAGCTCCACACACTTGGAGGAGAACGCTAATTGCTACATCAGTTAACAGATGCCCACGTTGGCTAGCAACACTGAGTGATGGGGAGAGGACATCCAAAGAGAAACGACAGTTATGATCTCCTGGAGTCCATGCATGGCTGTGGCATCACTCAGGACTGAACTTGCAATCCCCCAATGACAGGGCCAACAATAAGGCGGGTGTGCTGTGTTGTAAAGTGCTGAAAATATAATACTTCATGGTTTCCCACAGACATCTACAGCCAAATTCCAGCACACCTCTGCTGTAACGAAGGTAAACACCTTATTTTCTTTATGTGTAAAGCACATGGATGTGGTTTGAAGCTCCATCACTCATACACATTTAGTAGTCTGAAGTTTCACCACAAGGGGGCACTGAAGTTGCTTTTGCGTGCTTCATTTAAAGACAAGAACACACCTAAACCAGCTTTTCTTAAATAATGATAAAATATCTCCTCTTTTACTTCTACATACAAGTGAATCTGCATGTTCTGCTTCTTTTAATGAGCTATGAGTTAAAAAAAAATAATAATATAAAACTACAGCATGCATTTGTTTCATAAACACTACTGGAGCACTGAGAGGAACGTACATCCAGCACACACACAAGAAAGACAAGAGCAGCTTGCTGTTCATGCATGATGGAGCGAAGCCTTCTGCCTCCGTCTCACACACACATATACACGCTGCATGTTTCAGATTTCCTTGAGCAAATGATCGCAGCACACGGCAAAACACAATTACTGAGTCATCCTGAGAGAACGCTGGCGTACAGAGACACCACACAGAGTGACAATCAGATACAGCCAGTATGCGCATGTATGCGGGTACATGTGGGCTTTATGATTCATAAAAACACTGTGTCCAAAAGTATCCGGACAGCCCTTCTAATGAGCGAATTCAGCTGCTTTAAGGTCACTCATTACTGACACTTTGGCTTTAATCTCATAAAAAAGCACTGACCAGTAGAATCGGGAACTCTGGAGCAGCTGCACATGAGCCTGAGGTCACCATGCCCAATGCCAACTGTGGGCTAGAGGGGTATAAAGCCCCCCCAGCATTGGAACAGCAGTGGAACTGTGTTCTCTGGAGTGATGGAGCTCCATCCAACATCTTTGGGATGAGTTGGAGTGAACTGACCGTCCAACATCAGTACCTGACCTCACTAATGCTTAAATCTTCCAGCTGCACAGTGCACACTTTTATAGGGCTATTAAATATTTTCATTTTGGAATATTCTACTGAATATTAACTCAAATATTAAAATACTGTATTACAGTAAGAAAAGCTTATGTTTCACTTTAATAATTAAACTGAGACGATTTCAATTTCATTAGTATTATTACATTATTCCATGTATAACTGAATTCTATTTCATGATTGCCTTAACAAAAAAGCCAATCTGGCAACCCTAAACAGGTTGCTAGCTCTGTTTGAACAGCAGGAGAGGACACGATATATCTTTCCTAACTATTATCATAAAAATGAAACTTTGTTTAACTCGCCAAATCAGTGAAGCCACTGTTGGGAACTGTTTTATTTTCTAGTTTTCTGTTCGTTTTCCTTGTTGTTGTTATTCACTGTTATTCACAGTATTAATGCTGAAGGATTCTTATAAGAAGTCGACTATATTCTTGTAAGGTATTTACAATACGATCTGAGTTTCTGGGAAAGCCTGTTGTGTTATGACTGTTTTAGTACATAAAACCACACAAACATTACAAATGGAGCACAGGGGAAAAAATCCAAGAAATATGTAGGATATGTTGCCTTTAATGTGCCTAATATTGACTTATGATCCAATTCGATTGATTTGGCTGACATTTACCTTCTCTAACTCGTGATATGCGCACAGTGATATACAGTGACCTGATTTCTTTTGATTTTTCTGGATCTAATTTTGTGAAATGGCCATTTTATAATGTGTTCAATGCACTTCCTTCTTATTTCATACAGAGATGCAATTCAAATCAGCTGTAATAGTTCAAATTAATGCAGATGAATCACCAACTTCAGACTGATGTATTAGTTTAGAAGTAAAAGTTTAAAGTAATCAAAGTAAAAGTTTTCTATACCCTGCTGTGTGTGTGTGTGTGTGTGTGTGTGTACAGGAGCATCTTTCAATCTGCTGAGGGAGCAGAGGATCATGGGTAATAAATCATCTCTCCTCTCACGGCCGCCTTAACAAACTGCTTGATCATCACTTAAAGAACAGAGAACAGCGAATATCAGCTTACACACCAACACAACTGTACACACACACACACACACACACACAGCAGACCTGCCAACATACAGCACTGTTCAAAGGTCAGAGACACCCTTCATTTAATGATTTTATATTTAAATATCATTTATTTGAGTGTTCAGTGAGTCACTCCTCACATTCATTCCAGCTTCCATTCTTTTCAGGAGACTCACTTGCAGCTCCTCAAAGAATCTGCAGACACACCTCCAAAGTTCAGTCTTAGAAGCTGGTTGATCATTTTCTGAAGTAATCAAACTCATTCAGTGGTGTTGAGGTCTGGACTCTGGGGTGGTCAGTCCATTGTTCAGCTTCTTTGTTTGATGTGTCCGTCTCCTTTTCTCAGTGAGGTTCTTCTTGAACAGCTACACATCCTTTCAGACCCACAGCGCTGAGTCGTCTTCTCACAGTGGAAGGATGGACAGAAACACCTGTGGATGTTTTCAGATCTGAAGCAGCTTGATTTTCTCCTCTCTCTCAACGATGAAAGCTTTAAGTGCTGTTTATCTGATGGGGGCAGTTTTGGCGTCTACCAGGTCTTCCAGGTGGTTGTTAGGAGGCACATTTTCTCTGTAGCTTTTATTATTTTTTTGAACTCTAGTTTTTGAAACACTGTTTTTTTCTTATATCATATAGGGTGCACAAGAGTAATTATTATTAAAAAATACACATATAACATACATAGATTTGATATTATACTCAATAGGGGCTTTTGTGTCATTTTCGGTTAAATATATGTTTCCTGCTTTTTTCGGACACTAAAAAATGAATAACAACAAACAGGCCTGCATACACTCAGACGCCAACAGCACTTTCTGTGTTACTCAGTGCCTCCCAAAACCCTGAAGGCCAGATAGAGCCCAGCAGAAGCCTGCGGTCAGCCACTGTAAAACAGCAGTGTCTCAGCAGCTCACAGGAGGAACATTACAGACGGCAGTCTGCTGTGTGTGTGTGTGTGTGTGTGTGGTAGACAAACATGTCGCTGGAAACATTTGTTTGGACGGTTCCCTGAAACTAATTGTACAGCTGGTCAGATCTCCAGCTGAAAATGGATCTCTGGGGGTGACCAAACCAGACTGACCGTTAGCTTCAAAGTTAAGTATAGACATGAAAACTATCAATAAAAATGCTACAGAACTGTTTCATCAAATGTTCACACACAGTACTATGTCAAAACTATGGTCAATTCTACGGTCAGACACGCCATTGTCCAACTCTATGGTCAGACAGAACACCACTGGCCAGTTCTATAGTCATAAAAACATGATTGGTAGATTCTATAGTCGTAGACAAAGTAACTGGCCAATGCTATGGTCATAACAACACAATTCTACAGTGATAACAACACCATTGGCCAATTCTATGGCCAGAACGAGACCACTGGTCAATTTTATGGTCAGAACGACATCACTGGTCAATTCTACAGTCATAACAATACCACTGGCCAATTCTATGGTCATAACACCAGTTGTCAATTCTATAGTCATAAGATCACAGGTCAATTATGTCGTCATAACAAAACCTCTGGGCAGTTCTGCAGTCATAACATCACTGGTCAATTCTATGATCATAACAACACCATTGGTCAACTCTATAGTCACAACAACACCACTGGCCAATTCTATGGTCAAAACAACACTATTGGTCAACTCTATAATCATAACACCACCACTGACCAGATCTATGGTCAATTCTACAGTCATAACACCAGCAACACTATTCTATGGTCATGACAGAATGCCGCTGGTCAATTCTGAAGTCGTGGCATAATGCCATTTTCCGGCATATGTCATGGCCATAGAATTGACCAACAGAATTATGTCAGGACTGTTAAATTGGTCAGTTGACTGATGCTGTTGTGCTTTTTAACAGTATTATCACATGACCACAGATTTGACCAATGGTATTCTATCATGACCATAGCTTTGATCAACTCTATGGAAAAAACATAATGTCACTGGTCAGTTCTATGGTCATGATACAACGCCACTGACCAATTCTATGGTCATGACACAAAGTGACTGGTAAGGTCGAGGCTCAGTTCTGAGGTGTAACTGCAGACTCAGCAGACGAAATGTCTGGACTCCGCTTCACTCTGTCTGTCCGCTGTAAGAATCTGTGTAAACATTTCCAGCGTCCAGTCACTGCGGTGAGATAACAGCGTGTCAGTAGCAGCAGAAGCAGTTTGCTTTTCCAGTAAAGTGATGTGTGGTAAGATAAAGATTCTTCACGCCCGCACTGTTCCTAATCCAGCTGAACCTCTGAGGTTCTGCCCTTATCTCAGACACTCCCACTAAACACAGCAGAGACAGAGAGAGAGAGAGAGAGAGAGAGAGAGAGAGAGAGAAAGAGAGAGGCAGAAAGAAAGAGATAGAGAGACAGAGAGGCAGAAAGAGAGAGAGATAGAGAGAGGGAGAGAGAGAGACAGACAGAGAGAGAGAGAGGGAGAGAGACAGACAGACAGACAGACACAGACAGAGAGAGAGAGAGAGAGAGAAAGAGAGAGGCAGAGAGAGAGAGAGAGAGAGAGAGAGAAAGAGAGAGGCAGAAAGAGAGAGAGAGAGAGAGAAAGAGGCAGAAAGAGAGAGAGATAGAGAGAGGGAGAGAGAGAGACAGACACACAGAGAGAGGGAGAGAGACAGACAGACAGACACAGAGAGAGAGAGAGAGAGACAGAGAGAAAGAGAGAGAGAAAGAGAGAGGCAGAGAGAGAGAGATAGAGAGACAGAGAGGCAGAAAGAGAGAGAGATAGAGAGAGGGAGAGAGAGAGACAGACACAGAGAGAGAGAGAGAGAGAGAGAGAGAGAGAGAGATAGAGACAGAGGAGAGACACAGAGAGAGGAACACGTGTGGGTGAGAGGAAGGGAGGAATAAAAAAGAGGGATAAAAGCATAAGAAAGACAGAAGGACAGAAAATGAGTGATTATGAGAGAAAGAAAGTGGAAAGAACACAGGGAAAGAAAGAGAGAGAGAAGTAGAGTAAATAATAGATTGTAGAAGTGAGTAAAAAAAACAAAAAAAGAAAAAGGGGGTGAGAGACGAAAGCGTAAAAAAGAAAGAGAAACAAGAAAATGAATGAGCTACAGAGAAATGCGAGAGATGAAGAAAGAAAGGGAGAAGGAGAGCGAGGAAAAGAAGAGAGAAGGAAAGACAGAAAAAAGAAAAAGAAAACAAGGAAAAAGAGGAACGTGTGTGGGGAAAGAGAGAAAAAGAATAAGAAAGAGAGGGATAACAGCCTAAGAGAGACAGAGAAGGACACAAAATGAGTGATTATGAGAGAAACAAAGAGAAGCAAGAAAATACATGAGCTGCAGAGAAAAGAGAGATAAAGAAAGAAAGAGAAACAGAGCAAGGAAAAGAAGATTCAGAGAGAAGGAAAGATAGGGAAGAAAAAAGAGACAGAGAAACAGAGAGAGAGAGAGGGAATACAGAGAAAAAAAGAAATAGAAAGAGAAGAAAAAAGAAATAGAACAAGAGAAAGGGGGACAAAAGAAATAGAACGAGAGAAAGAGGGGAAAAAAGAAATAGAACGAGAGAAATAGGGGAGAAAAGAAATAGAACGAGAGAAACAGGGAAAAAAGAAACAACAAGAGAAAGAGGGGAAAAAAGAAAAAGAACGAGAGAAAGAGGGAAAAAAGAAATAAAAAATGCATGAAAGAGAGGCACAAATATATGAGTGAGTAAGAAAAGAGAGGCAGAAGAGAACAGAGAAACAGAGAGATAGAAGGAATAGAGAGGAAAAATAGAAAGAAGGAAAATAAATGGAGAGAAAGAGGGAAAAAAAGAAATAGAGAAAGATATAAATAAGAAAAAAGAAAAGAGTAAAAAAGAAAAGACACAGAGAGAAGGAACAGAGAGGAAAATACACACACACACATGAGAGAGAAAGGGGGGGGGGTGCGAGACAGAGAGGGACAGACCATGCCCATATGCTCTCTTGTCCTTCATTTGTCTGGTCATTAAGATCTCTCCATCACTCTTTCGCCCACAGGCCTCCTGAGCGTCCAGCTGAACTGCACATGAAAAATTCACAACACTGAGAGAAAACAGCCGCCCGGAGGCCATTATAACGGAAACGGCTCAGTCAGGGGTACCAGCGGACCCCACATCACACGCTTTCTTTACGGAGTCTCCGGGGCTAATGAAGGGGGCGTGGCCTGAGGCTCTGAACTCCATCTGGGGATTTACACTCACACTTTCCACTTAATAAGTCACAAGCAATTAGGAGCCACGATGGTATCTCTGAAAAACAATTAGAGCGGAGGGAGGGGTTTCCCTTTGATGTGGAACGGCATCGTATCAGAAATCAGCGAGCGGATGCTGTTTTTGGCTGTGCTGAAGGCTCCATGTCAGACTGATGGACACCAAAGATTTTCCAACAAACACCAACAACACCATTTGGCTTTAACCCTCAGAACCAGAGTCCTAACAACCACCTGGAAGACCTGTTAGACCCCATAACTGCCCCCATCAGATAAACAGCACTTAAAGCTTTCATCTTTGAGAGAGAGGAGAAAATCAAGCTGCTTCAGATCTGAAAACATCCACAGGGGTTTCTGTCCATCCTTCCACTGTGAGAAGACGACTCAGCGCTGTGGGTCTGAAAGGATGTGTAGCTGTTCAAGAAGAACCTCACTGAGAAAAGGAGACGGACACATCAAACAAAGAAGCTGAACGATGGACTGACCACCCCAGAGTCCAGACCTCAGCATCACTGAATGTGTTTGATTACTTCAGAAAATGATCAACCAGCTTCTCAGACTGAACTTTGGAGGTGTGTCTGCAGATTCTTTGAGGAACTGAAAGTGAGTCTCCTGAAAAGAATGGAAGCTGGAATGAAGGTGAAGAGTGACTCACTAAATACTGAACAATGTGATATTATATTTAGTCCATAATCAATGATACATGATTAGCTGAAGTCGTGGCCACTCATTAGGATCTCATTTCCATGCCTTACTAAAACATGGCCACAATTTAATTCTCTTGTTCCCATGCCTTAATAAATGGTGGAATGGTGGCCACATATTATTTTTATTCGTACAAGATGATGCCAGTGGGGCTCCGTACTGTCTTAAAATATTGTCTGCCTTTCTCTAAATCTGTGTAATTTAATGTAAATTTCAATATATTTCAAGCTCCATGGATTTGTAGTCTGGAGCTGGGTAGTATATAGTACAGTAACAGCAAAGTGCTAAGTGGTGTCCACTTGATGTGTTCAGCATGTAGCAGCCTGTAGCATTACGAATCCATATAGACCTAAAAGTTTAGAAACTGCACTTTCAGCATTATTTCTCTGCTTGTTTCAATGAGATATGAGAGAAATCATTTCTTTGAAATTACACAATTTTTTTTAAAAGTATCTTGTAAGGATTAAAATATCCATAATTAGATCCAACAAGCCAAATGGAGGGTAAACGTTTCTAAAAACTTCCCAATCCACTTTTTGGCGTTTGTTCAGCTGCTGTGCCCAGGGCTGTATAACTGATCCACACGCAGGGCGTCTGGTGGCACACTGACCATCCTCTCTCTTCGATTAGCCTCTTCCCACCATGGCCAACTGGCCGGGACGCCTCAGGCAAATAGGCAAATCTCCAAAGACAAACAAACAGCAGAAAGCACACAGTCCCAGCCAAGGCCAGCAGGCAGGGTCAGTGCCCAACCCTCAGTGGCACAGAGCAGCAGGGTGGGACGCCAACGGCTCTGTAAGTGAATCTATATGCATGATTAATATCTACATGAACGTCTGCGACAACTGCAGTAACCTCCCTGTAGAGACTTTTATCTTTCAGCCTTTAGAATGATAATTCCCACTAGAAAAAAACAGCATATGTTGTGTTTTGGATGCTGGTACGCTGGTCAACCAGCAAGACCATGCTGGGTGACCAGCTAAACCAGCACCAGATTAATTCATGCCAGTCTAAGCCTAGCCTAAGTCTTTTTTCAACAGGGGATCCTCACATGATTGTGCCAATAAAAATGCACAAGCTTAAAAGAGTAATCCAGTGAAAAACCAAATGCACACAATTTTCCATGTATCCCAAATGTATCCCAATCAACCAAGACATGTTGATGTATTTAGTTTGCTTCTGCACTGGGTCTACCAGGCTAATGTAGCTAACAAGTGACAGAGGCTTAAGCTGCATTAGACCCAGAATTTCTCACTTCCAACTTGGAAAAACTCAACCGGGATGGCGTTCCCAACTCCAAGCTCACGTATGATGTCAAATCAACATGGCTCCTCACAAGTTTATTGTACAATAGTCAACCTACCCAATATGGTCATATATGCACCTGTCTTAAAGGATCAGGCATATATTTCAAAATATATGTAAACATATGTAATGTACATACATGTAAGTATCAAATATTGGACATATATATATATATATGGGTAAATATATATCGTTGCTGTCCAAAGAAAACCATGCATCTCCATTTTTGTTGATTTTTATTTTTATACACTATTTCAACACACCGGCTGTCTTTTACGTTGTATGAAAATGGACCAATAGAAAGGCTCTAAAATCACTTTACATTAAAATCTCTTGAAATAAACTTACATTGAAAAGTGTTCTGGCCAAAATATATATGTATGTACTATATATATAGTACACAAACACACACGCATGTCATATACACATATCATATATAATATGTTTGTATATACTGATAAAAGGCTGAAATATATGTCCCAAATTTAAAATAGGCTAATTTTAAATAAGTTGGTATAATTGTCTCATTTACGGCCATATGAGACAAAAATAAGTTGAATATATAGGAAAATCCATATATGCTAATATACGTCATATATCTGAAATATATACAATGCCATATATCAGATTTCTTTATGGTTACAGACACAGTAGTTGGTTGAATCAACTACACCGGCCTTAAATCTCACTATTTTGAGAGAGCAAATACATTATGAACATTGAATTTCACTCTAATTGCTAATGTTAGCTGGCTAGCTTGTTGCTGATACTTGCTTTCATGGAGGCGACCTTGTTTTTTCCCACTTTGTAGCTCATAAGGAGGTCAAAAATGATAAGTTTGACCTGTATGACACCCTGTTATCTATAAACATGGCCAGAATTCTGACAGGATGGCTGCTGCTACTGTTCTTAGCTTTGCAAAGCACTTCTGTCCTCTGTAAATCCCTCAACTGTGCCCTTTTTCTTTACTGGAGTTAAATCCCTGTAAGAGCTCTTATCTTTCAGCTCTAAGAACAATGGCCACATTCCACACTCCTCACAATTCTCTCAACAAAAAAAGGAGAAGCTTCAGATTGTTCACATTTACATTTATTCATTCGGCAGACGCTTTTATCCAAGAGAGGCACCATCCAAGCGTCTCAGCGATGACAGGAGCCAGCTTAGACGCGAGGAGGTAAGAAAGAGGAACCTTCAGCGCAAAGCAGAAAGCTACGCTGTACAATGAGAGCAGACAGACAGTTCTACAGAGTACAAAAGTAGAAGTCAACAGTATACAATGACAAATACAGACCTACAATATTGTCTGAAGTTAGTCTTATTCATGTGTAGCACAGTGTAAAAGTACATGAGTGTAACAAGATCAAATTATCAAGAGCTCTCAGGTGAATTTGGTGTTCCTGATGGTTCTCATACAGAAATCTGATATATGGCAATATATGGATTTCAAATACATGACATATATTAGCATATATGGGTTTCCAAAATGGGTCACATATTAACTTAATTAAAACTGGCCATTTTCATTTGGGACATTTCAGCCTTTATCAGCTTATTCAAACGTACGTGTTACAAGTATATTTAACAATGTATGATAGTAAACATTCATATATGAATGGCATATGCTACTCATATATTCTAGCTTCATGTTAAATAACATAAGGTTTTTCTTATACGCTTCTGGTGCATTTCATTTTCGTTGTTTGTGTCAGACAGTATATGTATCCATATACAGGGTGATTGAAAAAGATTAATCCGATTTCAAAGCGCCATATTTTTGCAACTGTAATGCGCCTAGGAACCAATCACACACCAACTGAAAGAGGGGGTCATAGGGTTTCTGACTGTCAGTGGAAGATGGCCCCCATTAGTCTGGGAGGGGATGAGACCCCTGAGCAGAAAGTGTTCTGCGTTCTCCACGTCAATAAGAGTGAATCAGTCATAACTGTGCAGTGTGATTTTCATGGGCAGTGAAGCTCCAACAGCTCAGAGCGTTCGTCGTTGGTCCCACAACACTGGATGATCTCCGAAATCGCACTGAAAGAGTCGTGAGTGCAGCGACACCCGACACGCTCAATCCAGTACGGGATGAATTTGACTATGGTGTTGATGTTGTCTGTACAGCTGGAGGAGGTTCATATTGAGCACTGGTAAAATTACATAATAAACTTTATGCTCATTTAAACCATTTACAGTTTACTGCATTGATCTGTAATGATCTACAAGTGAAATAAATAATTTCGAAAAGCATGTGTTCACCCACCTATCAGACATATGTTTATGATCTATATAATTCACATATATGTCCAATATTTGATGCATACATTGCAAGAGGTTCTGGAAGATGAATGGAATAGTTTCATAAGGGCCTTACAAGACAATCAGACTGCTCGGCGGCAAACTTCACCCCCAGCTTTCTTCCTGCTTAGACCAAACAAAGAGCGAGTCATCCTGTAATTGAACCCCTTAAATGGACAGGACTTTTATTATTGTTTATGTGTTTAATTTAACATACTGGAAAACAAGATTCAGCTCCTGCATGAGGCAAAGAAACTCTCTGTTCTCACTTTACGCGTCCACATTTAACCAAGTTTCTGTCTTCACCAAATTAAACAGACTTTTCTTTACAGAAAGTTTCTGAACATTTTGGAGCTGAGTCACTTGAATAACGCAGACTGGACACCTGTGCTGTGCAGTGAAGGCTTTCTGTCTCCGCTGGACGCCTTCGGCCTGTCTGAGGTTCAGCTCGGCTAATGGAGATTTGTCACGTAGCTCGGTGGAGCCCCCAAAACAGCGAGCTTCTGGGAGTAAAAGCCTGTCAGATAGAGAGATGGGGCAGATGAGAGTGGTGACGGGCGCAGAGAGACGCCGGAGCGAGCGTGGGGGAGGGGGGAAAGTAATTTGTAAGCGAGAAATTGCCAATTTGAGCCTGGCGCCCTGGGATAGCTTTCCTCGTCTTTTTCCTGCACTTCCCTGACTGTAATAATGAGCGCGACAACCGTTAGAGCATCAGAGCAGATAGTTAAAAACATCTTCAAAAGGCAGAAGAGAATAAGGAAAGAATGGACCATGGTTTATTTGTGAGAGACGGTCTGTGCTTAATTTGAGCTGGACGATGAAGAGTTGGCAGTGCAGTGAAGTTTAGCAGAGAACCAAAAGCAGAAGTCTGCAGTACAGCGGGACGGGCTACATCACTTTTACTGCCCTGTTGTGGCTCCACAGCAGAATCAGATTTTTACTTAGAAATAAAATAATCCTGCTTTACAGTAAAATAAAGCTCTGCTGATCGTTCAACACAGTTTAACAATAAATGGTCTTAAACGCTGGAGTTAATGTAGAACTGCTAATTCACCCTTTAACCCTGCAGGCTGGCATGCAGACCGCTGGTCACCATAGCAACACAGACAACAGTCTCATCTAGCTAGTAGCTAACGAAAAGACAAAGAGAAAGATTTAAGACGAACATCGATAATTTGGAGATGAATGGACTTATTTGCATTTATAATCACTCCAGCTGGTTTTCTGATACGTTTAATCTGCAACGAGAAACTGACAAACACTAAAAAGTCATGAGGCTGAAGTCAGTTTCTTGTTTGAATTGTCCCGTTCCACCTTAAATGGTGCAGCAGTTACATGCTGGTGCCTCAGGCATCATTTAAGGTGGAACGGGAAAACCAAAACAAGTAGCTGCCGGACGAGAAGCGACTTCAGCCTTGTAAAAAGTTGAACGTTGAGATACGTTTTACAAGAAACTGTTCTACTATTGAGGGAAGGTTTCCTGCCAGAGATGTGAGAAAAGTAGCTATAGCTGAGCTAAAGCTTAAAGCAGAGCAAGATAAGTCTGAGTTTTCATTTATATTATATTTTTAACCTAAACTAGCTCATCAGCACATACTGAGACATACTTACAGCCAAGATGGTAAAATGGGCATAAAATGTTGTGGCTCCCAAGGTGGTTTGATTTTGCAGAAAGGACAAAATGGCTCTTCTTAACATTTGGGTTGCGACCCCTGCGATAGAGGATGGAGCAAAAGACTTCAAACTGCCTTTACTATTGGCATTAGCTTACATTCGCTGTGAGTCAAAACTAAGTTTCTGCTGTGCACAACAATAGAAGTGGCTTAATAGAACAGTAACAACGTTTCAGTCTGGATCTTCTTGTGCCTGGAGCGCTCCGGGGACTAATTCTGAAAAAGCCATTAGCCGTTTAATCCTGCCCCAGTGTCTGAAACCTTCCACGGCTTAACTTCGTTATCCGAAAGATCTGAGCTCTGCAGCACAATGGGGAGATGACCTGGTCTCTGAATGGTAGAACCGCTAGCCATTTTCAAGGGGCGAGAAATGAAGGGACATTCAGTGAAAGATCTCCGCTGAGCGCTGTGGCCATTAGACGTCCCTATCAAGCATAAACTGCAACCGAGCTGCAGACGACTTGTAACTCTAACACCCATTTTAGGCCCAAATGTGAATGACTAGGGAAGAATGTGTTCGGAATGGAGCTGATGGGACCAGAGTGTCCTGGATCCCTTTAGACCTACCCACTAAAAACCTGAACAGGCCAAAAATACAATCCCGCTGTTGGAGCTTGAAAGTTATTTAAAGCAGAGAGTCAGAACCTGGTGCACATATATTTCTGCCTTTTAAACATGATTGATTCATCAATTTCATCAATTTAAAACCACTTTATCATTCTGGTTGCTGTGGCATCGTTCCAGCTTACTCTGGCATCATTTGAGGACACTGTGACATCATTCCAGAGCTTGTGGAATCTGTTTAGGATGCTGTGCTATCATTCAAAAACACATCTTCTAAAGCACTTTGGCTCCACTGAAGAACACTGTGACATTATTTCAGAACACAGTCACATCAGTCCAAAGCTCTGTGGCATTATTCAAAATAATGTGGCATCATTTGAGAACACTGTGTTATGTAACCTCATTCAAAAAACTTATGTCATTGTTCAAGATCACTAATCATTTCAAAGCACTCTGGTATCATTCCAAAACACCGCGGCATCTTTTAAGAACGCTGTGGGATCATTCCAAAGCACTGTGGCTCCATTCATTCATTCCGCATCATTCAAGATCGTTGTGTTGTCAATCTCGAACACTGTCGGATCAATTTAAAACACAGTGTGGCATCGTTCCAAAGCACCATGGCATCATTTCAAAGCACAATGACATCATTCCAAACCTCTGTGTCATTATTCCAAAGCACTGTGGCATCATTCCAGAGCACTGTGACATCATTCCAAAGCAATGTGGCATAATTCAAAAGCACAGTGTGGTATCATTTCTAAACTCTTTGGCATCATTCTAAAGCAGGATGACATCATTCCAAAGCACTGTGGCATCATTCAAAAGCTCTGTGACATCATTCCAAAGCACGATGACATCATTCCAAAGCACTGTGGCATCATTCAAAAGCTCTGTGACATCATTCTAAAGCAGGATGACATCATTCCAAAGCACTGTGGCATCATTCCAAAGCACTGTGGCATCATTCAAAAGCACAATGACATCATTCCAAAGTTCTGTGGTATCATACAAAAACACAGAGTGGCATCATTCCAAAGCTTTGTGGCATCATTCAAAAGCTCTGTGACATCATTCCAAAGCACGATGACATCATTCCAAAGCACTGTGGCATCATTCAAAAACATTGTGACATCATCCCAAAGCATTGTGACATCATTCCAAAGCATGATGACATCATTCCAAAGCACTGTGACATCTTTCCAAAGCAATGTGGCATCATTCAAAAAACACTAGGAACTTTTGTGATGCTGTGGCATCATCCAAAACCACTATGTAAAATGTTGTCTAGAACACAGTGGAAACAAGTAACAATGCGGTAGCATATATCTAGAACACTGTAGCATCAATACAGGACTGGCATCGTTCCAAAGCACTGTGGCACCATTTTATAACACTGTTAACACTGTGGCATAAATCTAGAACACCACGATTCAATCCAACACACTGTGGCATCATTTTAGAACACCATGGCATCATTCTAGATGTAAATGTGTTCTAAATGGAGCTGAAGGGACCCGAGTGATCAGTGCGAGCCCAGACCCCGCTAGTCTATATGAAACACTTTCAGCAGGTGCCGTCAAGACGCTTCTTTCGTCATTTTGACATCAAACGAGGACGACAGGGCTTTGAAAACTGAACCGTATCAGTTCAGCCACTTCCTCTCAGTTTTTAAAGAAACGGCATGACAAGCCTGAGGAATGAGATTTCCACACCAAAGAGAGGAAAAAATAAAATCTAGTGCTGTCAGGTTTCACCTGTGCCTTATTACAAACGTCCTGCTGCCGCTTTCTTCCCCGCAATTTACACTGGAGTGCCGCTGAGGATTCGCCTCACGTACGACTTTTACCATAAAACCCGGCCTCCTTCCCCCCTCCGCTCACTACCGCACTCAATTTAGGCATTTACATATTTAAGTCCTGCTCAATCGCTGCACTTTAAGAGAATGGACCCGCACAGACGGCTGGAGAAGAAGAAAAGCATGTAGGTTACAGGCTCTGGATCATACAGGCGCCCTGGAAGCCCATTAGTGTATACGTAAGAGAGCAGTGGCCACTTTTTACCATATAAATGACTGAATAAATGGGTTAATAAATAAATAAAATAGAGCACTTTATTAATATGAGAAAAGACCTGCGGTGCCTCGTTTGCCTCACTCATAAAGAAACAGGCATGTAAATCATAATTTAATAACTTCCCTGCAGACGCGACGTGTGCAGATAAAGAAAACAACCTTGCGCTGAAACGTTTTAATTCAGATTCTAAACACAATAAATTATGTATACAGGGTTATATACGCAGCATTTTCTGGTGAGATATGAAAAGACATAAACAAGTTTTATATATATAAACCAGGCTTTTATCATATAGTATAGCGCAAAAGACAGAAAGCACCCTTCACTTATTTAATCTCCATTTAAAAGACTGAATATTAGATAATCCACCTGCATAAAGAAGAAGAAAGTCAAAGGAAAATAAGTGAGAAGTTTCCAAAAACTGGAGTGAAAACTGCTAAAAGCTATAGAGAAAGAGGGCCTCCTAACAACCACCTGGAAGACCTGGTCGACACCAAAACTGCCCCCATCAGATAAACAGCACTTAAAGCTCTCATCTCTGAGAGAGAGGAGAAAATCAAGCTGCTTCAGATCTGAAAACATCCACAGGTGTTTCTGTCCATCCTTCCACTGTGAGAAGACGACTCAGCGCTGTGGGTCTGAAAGGATGTGTAGCTGCCAAGAAGAACCTCACTGAGAAAAGGAGACGGACACATCAAACAAAGAAGCTGAACAATGGACTGACCACCCCAGAGTCCAGACCTCAACACCACTGAATGTGTTGATTACTTCAGAAAATGATCAACCAGCTTCTAAGACTGAACTTTGGAGGTGTGTCTGCAGATTCTTTGAGGAGCTGAAAGTGAGTCTCCTGAAAAGAATGGAAGCTGGAATAAAGGTGAAGAGTGACTCACTAAATACTGAAAATATGATATTAGATTTAGACCTTTTCCACATGTATCCAGATATTTTAAAAATGTTGTTTTTTCTCCTGTTTTCAAAACATTCTTTGTCCACACCAGCAGCAATTTTAAAAAGTCTCTATGTCCACACAAAAAAACACAGAAATGACTCCAAATCTCTTGCATGTGCACGCCAGCCCAGTGCACAGTGCTAATCCCTGTAAAATGTGATGCCAAACACCTCAAAAAGAAAACTGTGCAAAATACAGAGCGCGCCGCCAAGCTAAAGCTTTTTCACACAAAATTACAACAGCGTGTGACAAATATGGCGGACGCTGACCTGCAAGCCACTAGACCTCCGTAATTTTATGTTTTACACAGATTCAAAGGCTACGTTCACATTACCAGGCTGAAGTGGCACAAATCTGATTTTTTGCTCTAATGTGACTCAGATCTGATATTTTCAGGGCTGTGTGGACACAAATTTGATCTTTTCAAATCCGACCTGAGCCACTTTCGTATGTGGTCCTAGATCAGATACGCATCCAATTCATGGCCATGTGACCTTAATGTGAAGCTCAGATCGGAATTCATGTGCTTTTTTTGCACTGCGCCATCATTCAGCGTTACCATGGCAGCAGCATCGAACAGAAGTTAAAGCCTGTAAACGGTGGAAAAGCAGCTCATCTCACCTTTTTCTCCTTCGTCTCGCTCTAATAATGAAGCTGAGAGCTGATCAGAGTTAATTATCTTCTCAGCGAAGCTCGTTCTGCTCGTTAGTTTGTGCTGATGATGAACGTGATTCATTCACGTGACGTTACTGAGTAGGATGAGCTCATGAGGGTCATTTCAGGACGCCGGTTCGTCACATTAATGACAGATTTGAATCACTTACCTAAACGAGTGTGAACCATCGTGTTAAAGATTGGATTTGAGCAAAAAATCGGATTTGAGAAATGAGGACATAATGTGAACATAGCTAAAGTCTGATTTCTGCCAGAAAATAAAAGCTTAATTCCATGGGTTTCTATATGCTGCTCTGGCCACACCACTGTCTCAGAAACGTCCACACTTTTTTATAGTTTTTTACTCCATTTCAATTATGGCAATTTATTTTGAATCTGGCTTAATCTGGTTAATGTTCGTCACATTTCTTCTGAATCGCTGAGGCATTTTTAATACTTGCAGCTGAGGTGGCGCCCTGTTTACAAGAACTTTCTGACGCTCCCCCACTACAATTTAATGAAAAAGTAAAACCAAATTTAATTGTAATCATGATTATTACTCCCAAATCACCCCGAATTGCTGAGCACAACTTAGTAGTCTGTCATGTTTCAGAGTTCTGCATACTTAATACATAAAAACAGTTACAGACACGTGCGTCCTGCAGTGCATTTTAAAAAGCGGTGAATGAAAATGCCATTTTTTATGTAAAAAAAAAAATGGACGGGAGGCCAGAATGCACAGAAAAAAACATATTTTCAAAAATATCCAGCTCCATGTGAATGTAGCCTTGGTTGTTGAGGCTTTAATGCCTTTTTTTTGGTAAAGATAAGTTTTCTGACGCTGAAAAATTAAACCTGTTATGTTGTGGGTCAAGTTGATCTTTTTCAAAGTTTAAAAACACAAGAAAAATATTTTGAATAATTTTTAGAGCATGAAATGTTTTCTGCTGGCTCATTTAATGTTTGAACTGAAAGGGTCACTTTGATCCAGAACAGAAGAGATGTTTTGTTTGCATTAATCAACATCTTCTATGACAGAAAATATGTCAAAAATATTGAAAAAGTCTGAACTAATGTGTTGAATGTCTACTTTTTGCCAATGTACAGAAAAAAAACAGTTTGAAAATGTTTTTTTTTTTATGAAAAACAAGTGAATTATTAAAAGCAAACCATGATCTGTAATGGGTGAACAACTTTATTACATTTAATATTGATTAAATTGATGTTAATTGAGCTACAGATAATGTTTATGGAGAAAAATACATATTTTAACTACTTTCGGATGGTTAAACACACATCGGGTCAATTTGCTATTCCTTACAGTCGAACATAACAGGAGTGTTAATGAGTTGTACTTAATGGCTGTTTGGAAGCCGTTATGGAAATTAAGTAAACGAAGGGTGGTCTCTGACTTTTCCACAGTTCTGGGATTTATTTGAAAGAATATATAACATATATGCATATGTATGTTTTCCCTTTTCTGATTTTCATTCCCCAGCAATTTCTCCAGCCTGGTTCAGAGTTTATAGAGAAACATCAGTCATCTTTATTTTATTTATTTATATATTTTCCTCCACCGCGGCCGCACGGCAGAGCAATTTTTAACCTTTAATAAAATCAGAGTCTCATATAGTGGATTGAATCTCGCACACAATAAAGCTCAAACTCTCTGGAGCATTTATCCTCTCTCCCCGATGCCCACTTCTGTCTCATCGCCTCCCTCGCTCCCTCCATCCGCCGGCAAACGTGCCAATGAATCACACTTACTATACACATACACACACACTCGTTTCTGCCCAGCCATGCATTCATCAAAGCCTCATTCGCTGATGCGCTTCTCACCCCTTCAGCTCATATACTGTAAATCAGAGGCTGCAGGGCTGCAGGACCAGCACTGGCTCTGAAACTCTTACACAACTTGCTGCAGGTTGCAAGTTACACAAAACAGAATTTGACGTTTCAGCTATAATTCCCTCAGCCAGGAACATCGGTGGCAGGTGTTTTTCATGTATCGTCTCATTCTGGCTGTATGAAATCATCAGAAATCATCAATCACTGAATGAGTTTTGCCAAGAGTTCAATTTCCCCAACTTTGCCATCAACCACAGTTAAGAAGTCCAAGTTGTGAGTCAGTTAAGGATAAATCAGAGTTGAGTAGCAACTCAGTTATTGGCGAGTCTGAGTGAAGTCGTGAGTCAGTTAAAAGTGAATCTGAGCCAAGTCGTGAGTCAGTTAATGGCAAGTCTGAGTCAAGACATGAGTCAGTTAAATGTGAGCCTGAGTTGAATCACAAGTCAGTTAATGGCGAGTCTGAGTTGAGTCATGAGTCAGTTAATGGCAAGTCTGAGCCAAGTTGAGAGAGAATTAAGGGTGAGTCTGAGTCAAGTCGCGAGTCAGTTAATGGTGAGCCTGCGTTGAGTCACGAGTCAATCAATGGCGAGTCCGAGTTGAGTCAGGAGTCACCTAATGGTGAGTCTGAGTCAAGTCACAAGTCAGTTAATGGCAAGTCTGAGCCAAGTTATGAGTCAATTAAGGGTGAGTCTGAGTTGCAAGTAGGTTAAGGGTGAGTCTGGGGTGAGTCACAAGTCAGTTAAGGGTGAGTCTGGGTTGAGTCGTGAGTCAGTTAAGGGTGAGCCTGAGTAGAGTCATCAGTCAGTTAAGGGTGAGCCTAAGTCAAGTTGCAATTCACTTAACGTTGAGTCTGAGTCAGGTCACAAGCGAGTTAATGTTGAGTCTGAATCAAGTCAGGAGTCAGTTAATGGCAAGTCTGAGCCAAGTTGTAAGTCAGTTAAGGGTGAGTCTGAGTTGTCAGTAGCTTAAGGGTAAGTCTGGGTGGAGTCGTGAGTCACTTAAGGGTGAACCTGGGTCAAGTCACGAGTCACGTAAAGGCGAATCCAGGTTGCGAGTCAGTTAAGGGTGAGTCTAAGTTTAGTTGCAAGTCAGATAAAGGTGAGTCTGAGTCAAGTCTCAAGTCACGAGTCAGTTAAGGGTAACAACAAATGACTCAAATGAATAAAAAACAAACGACTCAGTTTCCTCCTGGTGGAGTCGCACATCACAGAGAAAAGCTACCACAAGTGAACACTGCAGTGCTGAACATGAACCACAGCAGCTGCAGTAGCCGCACTGTGTTCCCTGCACTGAGATGCTGCTACGTTTTAAGTATCTAGAGACGAAGCTCGTGGTGAGAGGCTACATGCGCATTTGACCGATAATAACCCTCATAAAGCTGCCCCAGATCCCCGCACTGAGAACTTTCACCATTAATGACTCCCAGTAGCCGTCATTAGCAGGCCTGAAATAGTGAAGCAAGTCATTGCTCCAGAAATAGCCATCAGGCACCAACGAGCAGCCAGCGCTTTCACCCAGCAAAGCACAGATGGAAAACAGCGTGTGATGTGAATTTCTGCTGCTGGTGCTCGGAGGGCGTCCACTGCAGCGGGGATTTGAGGACCAACATCATCATCATCATCCTCATCAACTTGCTCATGTGGTTTCTGACACTGTATGACACACTGGTACCTACAGAATTAAAAATGTTATGTTGCATTGCTAAGAACAGCATTAATAGCCATCTTAACGACTGAGTCTTTAGTATAGAGACTGACTATAAAGTCTGACTCTATATTTTGCTTGTCTGTACGAGTCTATTAGAGACTGTTTAACAACTCAAGTCAGTTAAGGGTGAATCCAATTCGGGAGTCAGTTAAGAACAAGTCCAAGTCGTGAGTCAGTTAAGGGTGAGCCTGAGTCAAGTTACTAGTCAGTTTATGGTGAGTCTGAGTCAAGTCATGAGCCAGTTAAGGGAGAGTCCTGGTCGCATCCTGAGTCGGTTCAGGGCGAGTCTAAGTCGTGAGTCAGTTAAGGGTGAATTCGAGTCAAGTCATGAGTCAGGTAAGGGTGAGTCAGAGTGGAGCTGCAACTCAGTTAAGGGAGAGTCCTGGTCGGGTCATGAGTCAGTTAAGGGTGAGTCTGGTTTGAGTTACAAGGCAGTTAAGGGAGAGTCTGTGTTGATTCACAAGTCAGTTTAGGGTGAGTCTCTGGGAGACACTGATGAAGTAACACTGTGGAATGGAGGCAGCATCCTGAAGGCCAGAGTCACGTGAGCCTCTGGAGCCCAAACACTCAGCAGGTCAGGGAGGCTCCGTCGTTTCTGGCCATGGCAATGTTAAACCAGTTCCTGATTGATGCTGCATATTTATTGACTCTGATAGCCTCTTATTTCTCTGAGGCACCTGAACATTTTTCCCCCTCATTTCTTATAATTTCTCATAATTTTGCCTTTGATTAAAAGCCTCAGCCAGAATGTTTTACAGCTAAATTACTTGTAAGGTGATCAATGTCAGCGTACACATTAAATATGAGAGCAATAAAATAATCTACTATCAAAGCATTTGAAGCACAAAATCAAGTCCAGGACAAATAATGAAAACTAAACATCACTGTGACATCAGTCTACAAACTGCAGCGCCAAGCTAGAGCACTGTGGTTCCCACCCAGAGCGCTGATATTAGAACACTGTGGCATCATTCTAGAACCCCTCGGCCTCATCCTACACACTTAAAAAACAAAGGTTCTTGAAGGGTTCTTTAGTAAAGTAAAAATGGTTCTGTATTGAACCATGAACACTCAACCAAACTCATGGGAAATATTACATAGTTCATCATTCAATTTTTATCCTGGACATAGTTACAGTTGCCAGGCTCTGAAGGGACCAAGTGAGTGAGCCAGTTTGCTACAGCGCCACCCTGAGGCAGAGCAGTGCTGCAGGTCTAGTTAGTTAAGGATACCAAAGACAGAGGCCGATTGTGGGTGAAGCAGCTAAACCAGGGGTGTCCAGAGTCCGGCCCGAGGGCCAAATGCAGCCCGCGGACAGATTTTAATAGGCCCCCTGGCTTCTATTTCACAGTGTATATTAAGTGACCCGCCAGCCAGTACGTTGCAGTTCTTCCTTTCACCTGATGGTGGCAGCTGACCTGCAGCTTCATTTAGTAAACGACATTTAGTCAAGACTACAGATATAAAGCTCAAACTAAACACTGAAAACTGACGATTTTGGCAAGATGGAATATTATTAAATAATAATAGTAAATATTAACCCTTTATAGTCGAACAAAAACATGGCTATGCTGTGTTTCTTTGATATGTGAAGAACATTACCTAACAAAACCCAAAATGTATATATTTTTGTTTAGTTTGCCTCACAAATGTTTTTCAACAAGTAAACACTTCAAAAGGAATATGATTAATACATCAGACAAATTGTACTGTTCCTCTTAAACAATTTAATTATTTATTATAAGCAATTATCTATCCAAACTGTTCTGAATGAACAATCCAACAATAACAGAAGCCTCGTGCATCTTTTATGCAGTGATAGGAAACACGGCAGCTCACAGAAAGCTCAGATTCTATGCGCGGATATTTTGAAAACTTAAAATGTCCAATGATTTGTGATTAATATGTCGGCCCTCAGGTATTTTAACACAGTACTATCTGGCCCTCTTTGAAAAAAGTTTGGACACCCCATGAGCTAAACAATGACATTTCCCTGAGTTTGAATTTGAGTGTCTATATCCCCCCAGAATTGATTTCGAGACATTCAGGGGGTCCGAAAGGTTAATTAGGAAGTATTTAGGAAGTGATAGTTTTAGCGTTAGTTTCAGTGGAAGTTGGTGTTGAGAGCTGGGTGACATTTCCTCCGTCACTGTGTGAGCTGCCCCATAACTGACCCACACTGAGCGGTTAATGTCAGTTAAACGGCTCCATCAAGGGTCCACTGCCTTTAAAGGTTACTGAGCTGGACAGCAAAGAGACCAAATACCCATCAGTGTGGCTTTGATTCCACACTGTACATCAGAGACAGGAACACACACACACACAACACACACAACACACACACACAACACACATACACACACAACACAGGCAAGTCAATCCAGGAATAGATTTTTTGCTCCATAAAAAATTCTTCAAAATGTAATAATATAGATTTTGCTGCAGTAAAAGCCTCTATTCTTCAAGGAAGGCTTTACACTAGATGTTTGAACATTGCGGTAATGATATGATTGTACTTAGCCACAAGAGCATTAGTGAGGTTGGATGTTGGACGGTCAGTCCTGGATAACCTCAACTCATCCCAAAGGTACTGAATGGAGCTCCATCACTCCAGAAAGAGATGATCTTTGGTAGAAAAGACTCTGACTTCTTTACAGTGGTGGTGATAGGAACCAGGGGCCACCATGACTACAACACAAATATAGCCAATTTATTTACTATCTAAAACCACCAGTGAACCTACAGGAGTCTTCTGAGTTTATATGGAATGTTGATGATGGGAAAAAAACGATAAATCTGAAAAAAATATGTTTCTTTGGGGACTATTTTGCCTCACAATGCCCTGTGTGTACCCCTCCACTATGAATATTTTAAAAATGGTTTATGTTTAAGGCCAAAATGTTCTAAAAACTACTGTAAAACAGTGTCTCAGACATCAGGCAGTGAATTCATAACCATTTCATGTTATAACTTTCTGTGAGGGAGCTTTTAGAGGCGGACGTCTGGTTCCTATCATCACCACTGTGAACAATTCTGACTTGGCAAGTTTCTCTAGAACGGATCATTTCACACCAAACCGCTCTGAATGACTCTGTTTACATTTTACCTGTTTAATTATGCAGAACATTTTGAAAAATTGGTGGAGTTCCCCTTTAAAGTCACACAGACCCAAGACCTTTATGAGAATACTGTGAGACAGTAGCCTCAAGGTGAAGTGTGTAGTCCTCTAGTTACCTTGGGAACACAGACAGGCACCGCACTCAGTCCAGCACCACATCTCACACAACAGGAGACGTGTGTGTGTGTGTGTGTGGAAGCACCAACACACATTCAGACATACCCACACGCTGGTATAGAAGGAGTGTGTGAGTGAGACAGAAGGCCTGAGGGGAGATAATGGAGAGTCCAGCAGAAGCTCAAGGTCACACCAGCTCCGTCTCTTTATTTAATCAGTCTAATTCTTCTGCAGGCGTTTAATTGACACCTCCAGACAAACAGGGACGCCTGATTGAATCCCAGGCACTAAATGAGTCGCTTCCAGCCTTTTAGCGGCGCTCCAAAGGGAAGAGAAAGCTGACAATCAGCTGCTGCCTCTCAGTCCAGAGAAGTTCACAAGTCGATTAATGCGATTCTACGTCACATCTCGAGTCTTAATAGAGAATTGTAGTGTAGTCTTACTGTTAGCTGCAGGTATTGTACCAAAAAATGCTACTAAAAGCCCTTCAGGTTCAACACAACCTCAGACATACACACCGATCAGGCATTATATTATGACCACCTCCTTGTTTCTGCACTCATTGTCCATTTTATCAGCTCCACTTACTATATAGGTGCACTTTGTAGTTCTACAGTTACAGACTGTAGTCCATCTGTTTCTCTGATACTTTGTTAGCCCCCTTTTACCCTGTTCTTCAGTGGTCAGGACCCCCATGGACCCTCACAGAGCAGGTACTATTTGGGTGGTGGTTCATTCTCAGCACTGCAGTAACGCTGACGTGGTGGTGGTGGTGTGTTAGTGTGTGTTGTGCTGGTACGAGTGGATCAGACACAGCAGTGTTGCTGGAGTTTTTAAACACTGTGTCCACTCACTGTCCACTCTATTAGACACTCCTACCTTGTCAATCCACCTTGTAGATGTAAAGTCAGAGACGATAGCTCATCTGCTGCTGCACAGTTTGTGTTGGTCATCCTCTAGTCCTTCATCAGTGGTCTCAGGACGCTGCCCACAGGACGCTGTTGGCTGGATAGTTTTGGTTGGTGGACTATTCTCAGTCCAGCAGTGACACTGAGGTGTTTAAAAACTCCAGCAGCACTGCTGTGTCTGATCCACTCAGACCAGCGCAACACACACTAACACACCACCACCACGTCAGTGTTACTGCGGTGCTGAGACTGATCCACCACTCAAATAGTACCTGCTCTGTGAGGGTCCATGGGGGTCCTGACCACTGAAGAACAGGGTAAAAGGGGGCTAACAAAGTATCAGAGAAACAGATGGACTACAGTCTGTAACTGTAGAACTACAAAGTGCACCTATATAGTAAGTGGAGCTGATAAAATGGACAATGAGTGTAGAAACAAGGATGTTATAATGTTATGCCTGATCGGTTTATGTCAGAAGGCATTATCGTTCAATTAGTCGGTTAATTGAATAATGATTGATAGATTAATTGATATAGATAATGATTGTCAGTTGCTGCCCTGCGTTGGACGCAGCATCAGTGTGGGTCGAAGCTTTCCAGAGGGAGAATCCAGAGGGGTCGATGACCCTCAGATAGAGCAGGAAAGGCGGATCGTGTGATGGCTCACCTTCAGAACTCTAAGCAGCTTTCGCCCTGTCTCTTTGTCCTTCTGCTGAGTGCTGATAAGTGCAGAAAGAGTGCTATTACAGCGCTAAGTGTGTGTGTGTGTGTGTGTGTGAGTGTTTGTGAGTGTGTGTGGCAGTGCCCTGCACCTCCCTCTAACAGCTCTCGGTCTTTCTCAATGCTACGTGAAAGCAGCGAGACAGAAAGAGAGAAGGAGAGAGACGACTTGTCCATGAAGCCTATGAGACAGAAAGAGAGAAAAGAGAGCAAGTAGTTTAGCCCTCCCATTCAGCCTACAGCAGTTTAGCCCCGCCCATTAAGCCTATAGCAGTTCAGCCCAGCCCCTTCGGCCTACAGTAGTTTAGCTTTTTCATGACAAACTTTAGTGAGGAAAATTATTTCAATACATCTTCAAAAATAGAGCATAAAAATAAAAATATATCAACATTTGTACAAGTTACAAAATTGTACAATTTATTTACATTCAAAATAATGTGATGTCCATTAAAAGTTCAGCAGAGTCAATTGGAACGGTTCAGTCCACAGAAGGTTCAGCCCACAGCAGTTTAGCTCCACCAACTCAGCCTACAGCAGATTAGCCCAGCCCCTTTAAGTCTACAGCAATTTGGCTCCACCCATTCAGCCTACAGCAGTTTAGCCTGCCCATTCAGCTACAGCAGTTTAACTCCATCCATTCAGCCTACAGCAGTTTGGCTCCACCCATTTGGCCTCCAGCAGTTTAGCTCCATCCATTCTGCCTACAGTAGTTTAGCCCCGCCCATTCAGTTTACAGCAGTTTGGCTCCACCCATTCGGCCTACAGCAGCTTAGCTCCACCATTCAGCCTACAGCAGTGTAGCCCCGCCCATTCAGAGTACAGCACTTTAGCTCCACCATTCAGCCTATAGCAGTGTAGCCCCGCCCATTCAGAGTACAGCACTTTAGCTCCATCCATTCAGCCTATAGCAGTGTAGCCTCGCCCATTCAGCCTACAGCTGTTTAGCCTCACACATTCCCACTGAAGTGATGTGGAGTGTTGTTCCTGCGGACAGTCTGTATCAGAGTTATTGGAGAGGAAGATAGGAAAATGCTTAAACATTGTGCTGTTCTTGGTTGTCAGTAAACATACTGATCATAAACTATTACACATTTCAGCCCAGACGGCTTTTTGACCGAGGCACAAAACAGGCCAGCCAATCAGAACAGAGGTCATTTACATATATCAGTCCGTAAAGGCACAGCAACAAAATTGGCCTGTTGAATTGTAAGGGATAAAGAGAGGTTGGAAAATGGTCACCTATGGTCTGTGCATGTAGAATAAAGGCCTTTCAAAAAACCACATTCACATATAACACCTGATGCTCTCTTCATCCAAATAGGATCACGGCCCTCAGATCAACTGGACTCAGCCAAAGTACACAGGTTTATTGAAGAGGAGCTTTGCGGAACAAGGCCGCTGACACCACTGCCCTCCATTGTACTCCTCAGTAAAAGGATTCAACAGGTACAACAAATCCGCTTCCAAACTTTGCTCCATGCTTTAGAAGGTATGAATTATGAATTATGATTGAACTGCCGTTCCAGGGGCGCAGGATCAGAGTTTAGGGTGAATGCAGCATAAATCAGAGTGCTTATAGGCACAGTAACACAGCTGCTGTGTCCCATTCAGATTAATAATTTATTGAGTGTATCTTTGTAGCATCTTGAGATCTACACTTAAATGAAATGTGCATTACAAATATTAATGTATTGAATTTTTTATTTTTTTAAATTATTCTTCATATTATTTATTTATTTATTTATTTTATTAAAATTGTTTTATTATTTCTAATTATTTATCTATTTTTATCTCCTTTTTTTATAATTTCTCTGACAATTAATCTCTCTCCACACTGGTGGCATCGCTGGTGAGGAGTATGGTGATGTTTCCCATAGTCGACTGTGTTGACCAGTACAAAATCTACATTTATGGCCGCCAAAAGCAAAACAAAAATAAAATGACAAAAGCGTAAAAAGAAAACAGTGAAAGAACACGTTAGCTATTTGACCAAATGCTAAATGCTTCTTCAAGCAGGAGTTTTAGTTGAGAAAGGCAGAGTTTTGCTCTGTAAAGGTTATTAGATATAAAATTGCAAAACAGCTACAGAGTGAAATACTTTTATTAGAAATGAACTCGAGTAAAAATAACAGTGCTATGATTTCATTAAACTCAGAAAAGTAATATCACAGAGGAAAAATATACCCAAGCACTGTAATAACAAGTATTTATAATCTTTTACTTCCCTCTTCGGCACTATGAGTGGTTTTACTCCAGATTAGCCGCGTTAGCATTGGAGGTAAAGCAGCCTTTGATCTGGCAGTGTTGTGTTGAAATAGGAGTTAAGAACAGCAGCTTTACAGAGATTAAAGCTAATAGCTGTTATCAAGAAGCCGAAGATAAACTATGAAAACAAGAAAAGACAAAGATCAGAGAGAGAGAGAGAGAGAGAGAGAGAGAGAGGGAGGGAGAGAGAGAGAGAGAGAGAGAGAGAGAGGGAGAGCGCACGCGAGAGAGAGAGAGCGAGAGAGAGAGTGAGAGTGAGAGAGAGAGAGAGAGAGAGAGAGAGCACAAGAGAGAGAGAGAGCACGAGAGAGAGAGAGGGAGGGAGAGAGGGAGAGAGAGAGAGTCTTACTGTGCACAGTGAAAAACAGAACAGAGAGAGAGAGAGAGAATATATATTAGGGCTGAATTTAAATTGTGACCCCTATATGTAGTGCGCCAGACTGCCAGTATGCTATAGTTGTGATATCACAAAACATGGAAGTTTGGTTGCCTCTGGGTTTATATATAGAAAGAGAGAGAGAGAAAGAGAGAGAGAAGAGAGAGAGAGAGAGAGAGAGAGAGAGAGATAAAAAAGAGCTGGCAGCAACATTGTGTTTATCACACTACAGAGAAAATGGTCCTCCTAACAACCACCTGAAAGAGCTGGTAGATACCAAAACTGCCCCCATCAGATAAACAGCACTTAAAGCTTTCATCTCTGAGAGAGAGGAGAAAATCAAGCTGCTTCAGATCCGAAAACATCCACAGGTGTTTCTGTCCATCCTTCCACTGTGAGAAGACGACTCAGCGCTGTGGGTCTGAAAGGATGTGTAGCTGATCAAGAAGAACCTCACTGAGAAAAGGAGACGGACACATCAAACAAAGAAGCTGAACGACGGACTGACCACCCCAGAGTCCAGACCTCAACACCACTGAATGTGTTTGATTACTTCAGAAAATGATCGACCAGCTTCTAAGACTGAACTTTGGAGGAACTGAAAGTGAGTCTCCTGAAAAGAATGGAAGCTGGAATAAAGATGGCGGTTTTGACCAGAAATCCTATATTTATATATATATATATGTAAAGCGGTTTATCCCTGTCACTGTCCTGAGAATCTATGAATGAACAAACACACATTCTGCAGCACTTGTGGTCAGAGTGAGCAGTGAAGGCCGTAATCGAGTCATAATTAATTAGCAGCCGGATTAAAGCAGAAGTGTAAGTTAGCAGGAGGTCCCTGAGAAGCGGACTGAAGGAGGATAAGTAATGTCTGCGCATGTGTGATAAGCACTGCTGCACTGAAATCAATAAGCGGCTGAATAAACAAATAAAAAATGACCCCATCTGAGCAAACAGGCAGCGCGGAGTGGTAAAATCTCATCAGACGGATACACGGCCTTCCCCAATGACGGAGTGTAACTCAGCACAGCATTAATGTCACACACACAGAGACGGTAGGGGGGTGTGTGTGTGTGTGTTACGCTAGGGTCCACTCCACACTTGACCCCTTCTGACCACAGCAGCCTCAACATAAGGCCTCTGTATTGAATGCGAGTATGTGGAGCTCCACACACTCTTCACTCCACACACACTCATCCACTCATCAGTCAGCACACACTCCTTCTCCTGCATGTGACTGACATGCATCTTCAGGCTCCAAGTGATTGGTCGCTTCACTCTCTCTTTCTGTTACCATGGTTACAGTGCCCTGCATCAAAGGACAACAGTAACCCGGTTAGGCCTGGAGTGTGTAATCCAGAGCAAGGAACACACACCCTGACGCGCACACACCCCTCGATGAGCACCCTGATGTGCGCACACACTCCGTTGCGCACCCCACCACGCACACATACCCTGACACACATGCACACCCCAACGCGCACACACATCCCAACGTGCACACAAACCCCGATGCACACACACACACCCGCCACGCTCACACAAAAAGCACCATGACACACACACAAACCCCGATTTGCACACACACCCTGACTCTGCTACTGTTAGTGACGCATGAACTGTCGCTGTTGTTACTATTTAATTCATTCACAGAAATGGCTCATCACCATCATGAGAGGAAAACAACCAAACAGGTGAATAATTTAGAGCTGAATAATTTAAAAGTGAATAATTTAGCTGCTGTTCTGCTTTGAAGGCTCAGAGGTTTGCTTTTCTTCAGTGGCTGACGCTGCACTGAAACAGCTGAACACAGATGAGCAGGTTCTCCGGTGAGACTTTGTCTACACGTGCTTGTTGGCTGGTCCAATTTTCCACTTGCAAAGCTGTAATAATCATGTCTGTGTTCACGTGCTTTGCTGCCAGAGATGTTGAGGATATCAGCAAATTTAGTCAAACGTATGGGTTTCATGGGCTACAATCTGCAATTGTACACCTCTATAGTGGACCTATAAGGTAGGTGTTTCCAATAAAATGGCCAGTGAGTGGAAGTACAAGGTAGGTGTTTCTAGTAAAGTGGCCAGTGAGTTGAACTACCAGGTGGGTGTTTCTAATAAAGTGGCCAGTGAGTGGAAGTAGAAGGTAGGTGTTTCTAATAAAGTGGCCAGTGAGTGGAAGTACAAGGTAGGTGTTTCTAATAAAGTGGCCAGTGAGCAGAAATACAAGGTAGGTGTTTCTGATAAAGTGGCCAGTTAGTGGAAGTACAAGGTAGGTGTTTCTAATAAAGTCGCCAGTTAGCGGAGGTACAAGGTAGGTGTTTCTAATAAAGTGGCCAGTGAGCAGAAGCGCAAGGTAGGTGTTTCTAATAAAGTGGCCAGTTAGCGGAAGTACAAGGTAGGTGTTTCTAATAAAGTGGCCAGTTAGTGGAAGTACAAGGTAGGTGTTTCTAATAAAGTGGCCAGTTAGTTGAAGTACAAGGTAGGAGTTTCTATTAAAGTGGCCAGTTAGTGGAAGTACAAGGTAGGAGTTTCTATTAAAGTGGCCAGTTAGTGGAAGTACAAGGTAGGTGTTTCTGATAAGGGCAAACAAAATAGTGTCAGATTTTTTACTATATATTTTTCCTGTACTTGTAAATCACTGCATGAACAGCATCTGACTGAACTGTCCTGTATATTTTCTTGCAGACTCTCCCTGATGCGGTGTCATGAATACCTGAACAGTGGGTGAAGTGTTTGCATATGGGCACCTGGAACGGTTTACTGAGTATTTGAGCACTCGTGCACAATCGTAACCCTAAATCACCAGCATGTAATCTTCAGGAATATCAGTAAGAGCTTCAGTACAACAGACCACACGCTTCATGGGAACACCCTGAGAAAGGGCATCAGCGTGAAGTAGCAGGGCTGCAATACTGGCTGCGGAAACACGGAAGACTCAGCTTCAACAAATCAGCTTTATGAGGGAGGCATCAGAGGTCACTCTCCCGGTCAGAGAAAACCCGTGCGGGTCAGGAGCTGGCTTACTGCCTGAGAGAGAGAGGAGGGTAGAGGTTGTTCTGCTGCTACTCATCAAACTGAGTTCAGTTCAGTTGCATGGTTTCTTCCAGCAAACACCAACTTTACTTTCACTACCACTGTACACAGATCCACTGATCTCTGGCCACGACTTTGTAGACACCTGCTTATCCAGCGTTTAACAGCCTCTAATCTTTTGGGAAGGCTTCACACAAGATGTTGGAACGTTGCTGTGAGGATTTGGTGGCATTCAGCCACAAGAATGAGTGAGGTGATCAGTTCTGGATCGCTCCAACTCATCCCAAAGGTACTGGATGGAGCTCCATCATTCCTGTTCTAGTGCTTGGCACTGGGCACGGTGACATTGGACTTGTGTGCTGTTGTTGCAGGGCGTCCCACTCTATTGGTCAATGCTTTTCTATGGAGATTAAAGGAAAAATAGGTACTGCAGTCCAAATTCAGAATGTTGTAGAGAGTTGTCTGCCCCCGTCCCCTATTCCCCAGACTCTAAGCTCACGCGGGTTGGCAAGTTGGCAACACTAAACCCACACGAATGAGCGCAAGATGAGGGCAACACTACACTGTGACAGTGGCAAGCAACGGCGGCGACGAGTTCAACATTATAAGTTGGTCAGCTAATGTTTATGTTTTTTAGAACTCTGTCAATGTTAGCTAGATGCATGGCTGGCTATGTACAGTAGCCAAAGTTAAGTCTGTCATCCCAAAAACAGTTACTACTTTCCAGCCCCGATAACATACAGCTCAATTTAAAGTTACCTAATATTTGCTGAAGCTCAATGCTTACCTGTTCAGGAGAAAATCAGCCAACTCGTTTTCCGTCTGTCTGAATCTTTCAAATACATCACCAATATTTACTCATATTTTGCTACAACACTGGTCATGGAGGTTTTTAGATGGATGGTGAGGCTTTTTAGGTCCGGATCCAGTTCATTTTGCTTGTTTCCAGGGATGCAGCATGCTGTGTTTGCCTGCCAGTTTGCTTTATATCTGGCAACCCAGGGTGTCAAAATGGAAAATGAAAACTGAATATTCCTTACAGTAGATACTGAATCAATTATAGTAGATCCTGAAAATTCATAGTAGATATTGAATAATTCATAGCAGTTACATAATTCATCCTATATACTGAATCATTCTTAGTAGTTTTAAATAATTCATAGTAGTTACTGAATAATCTCTGAAAAAGCTCTGTGGTTTAAGCGGCTAATCCAGACTCAGTGTGTGTGTATTTGTGAATGTCTGACAGTGTATGTGTGTTTTGGTTTGTATTTCAGTGTATTTGTTTGTGAGTGTATGTTTAGATGTGTGTGTGTGTGTGTGTGTGTGTGTGTGGACAGTCCTAAAGCTGCGATGCTCTTCGCTGCTTTTGAAGCTCAGTCCCTGGAGCTTCTTTACTGTACATGAATAAAACATCAGGCAAAGCATAAACCTCTCTCTCTTACACACGCAAACACACACACACACACACACACACACACACACACACACACACACTACTGGTGTAAACGGTCTTAATTCATTTACGATGCTTTAGGAATCTTTGGAATCAACTCAGTGCATCATGAAATGAAATGACTTCATCACAATTCAATTAGATTCAGTTCTTTTGGTGCAAATTAGAAACATATTTAAAAACACACTGAATACTCAAATGTAACTGGAGACACTAGTTACACTGTAGTGGAACACAGACAACTAGAAACGTGCCTTTCCTGAAGGAAACACAGAACGGTTCCACAGCTTAAATGGTTCCCATTTCCTGCTAGGTTGCTGCTAGGTGGTGACTATGGTACCACAGGTGGTTGCTGAGCTGTTGCTAGGCAGTTGCTATGGTATCCCATGCGGTTGCTAAATTGCTGCTGGGCAGTTGCCATGGTGTATGGGGTGCTGTTCATAGGGAGTTGCCAAGTGTTAGCTACATGTTGTTGAAAATGAATGGGATGAACGAGGGATGAAAAAACGACACATAGAAGAGTTCAGGTCAGTATGGCTGTGCTGTAGAGCTTGAGGTCCTACCCTTAGTGAGTACATGTAGTTTGGTGGCTGTCGGGTGACGAAGTAATAGAGTTTGTGTGGTGGCGGAAATGAATAGGACTCTATGGGAGAAACGAGGGATGAAAAAAGACAAACAGATGAGTGCGGGTCAGAACAACAGTGAATTTGTGCTCGAGGGCCTGGGCTGAGACAGTGCATGTGAAACAGTCTTTCGGTCAAGCAGAAGTATGGTAGATGGTCGTGCAATTTTTTCCTATTCCTATTCCCATGGGAAAAAAAACTGAAAAACATGCGTACAAGCCTGAATCACACAGTCAGACCGGACAATCTGGAGTTGGAACGGTGTTGATATCTCGAAAAACTGCTAGACGAGTTATGTGGCAGAAAAATAAGAATAATAAAAGAGAAGAACAATACAGTTGTGCATTGATTTGTGTCGTTTTTATTATGGTTGCACTTTGCAAAGTACACCCATAATAAAAACAACACACTGTGCTTACTGGTGGGGTTTACTTTGACCATAAGTGAGTGTGCACATTTACTGCCACCCATTAAAATGAATTATAAGAGATGATAATCTTCTAAAGTCAGTTTTAATCAAAATGCGTCAAAGTGATGTCAGCTATCACACCTTTAGTGACCCCTAACACACACACACACACTGTTTAAGCAGTAATCTCCTCTGTCTCTCTAGCTGTCACTCTTCTAAATTGGACACATGGCTGCTGAGCTCTGGGATGTTTCAGTGCTTTATGATGGGACTCAACCTCTCCAGTTTATGAGTGTTTGTGTGTGTACGTGTGTGTTGCTCTATTCCAGCTCAAAGCCACAACCAATACAACCAATAAACACACAGGAGTGTGATTTCTGAGGCTTTAGGAACAGTAAACCTGGGCAACATACAACAGTTACCATGGTATATCATAGTGGGTAAAACCACTGCCCTCCACTTACCATTATACCAATAGGCCCTTTTCAAATTTCTGCTTTTTTTCTGCTGAAAGTAGTCGTTGCAGGGTGACGCTGCTTCCTCTAAAGCAACAATGATAACATTGATGAGGTGTAGAGCGTGTACAGCTCACTCAAGTGTTCGAGTTTGAAGCAAAAGCAGCCTCATCTCAGTTTCAGTGGATTGTCAGCTGACCATGAGCAGAGGTTTGTGCAATAAACAAAGGAATAAACTCTGTCATATGGAGGTAAAGACCCTCTGTGTCTGCATTTCACTGCTGCTGACTAATGTTAACATGCAGTTCATGCTTTAAAGTAGCTGCTACAGCCGCTTTCAGAGGAACAGTTTTCATTTTTTTCCTCAAAAACTGTCGGCATCTGAGAAAGCGAGTGCTCAGCGGGGAATAGATGTTTGTTCGGAGCCAGTGTTTGTGGAAAACGTCTATAGTGACACTACGGACCACGACGACCCGGCGCGCCCCCTGCCGGCATGTGTACATGTTTAGCTTTTTTGCTAAACTAGTTTAATGTTAGCAAGCTGTTTCACCATCTCCAGCTAACAAGGGTTATCTAGCATTTTGGTTACAGTTCATTTTCACTCTGAAGATGTTAGCTAGCTGACGTTACTGTACTCTGATAGCTGTGAAGGACTCTTTCCACGAAGCATTTATATCCTTTATTTAGTTTGGACTCCCGCATTGTGGTGTGTTTGGTTCTCCAACAGTTCTGGACACATCCTCGAATTTCAATCTTGGCAACAATGACAAAGATGAAGTGACAAATCTTTCTAAGCTGAAGTGATACGAATGCTTGTATTTCTGAGGTTAGTAACTGTCCACAAGGCAATAGCAGAACTTGTTTAACCCAGCATTTACACACTTCCATTACTTGTGAAAAGGGTCTATAAGAGCACATGGGCAAGACTCTTAACACTACATTATGCCATTAAATGACATTACACCGGTAACAGTCATTGGGCAAGACTCCTAACACCACATAACACCATAAACTATGTTATACCAATATTAATTCTTGGGCAACACTCCTAATGCTACACTACACCAATAAGCATGTTTTTAATGTATCATTAGGAGTCTTGTCCAAGGACTCTTATTGGTATAATGTAGCATTACACCAATAAGAGTCCTTGGTCAACACTCCTAATGCTACATTATGCTATAAGAGTCCTTGTACAAGATCCTAATGCTACATTATACAGTAAGAGTCTCTGAACAAGACTCTTAATGCTACATTACACCAATAAGAGTCCTTAGACAAGATACTTAACACTACATTATAATAATAAGTTATATTATACCAATAAATGTCCTCAGACAAGACTATTAATGCTGTGTTATACAAATAAGAATTTTCTTGCCTATTTCTGTCAAATAACTTGCAAGCTGTTCTGGATAAGAGTGTCTGCCAAGTGCCATAAATATAAATGTAAGTTAGTGCCAAGTACACAGTCTGACTGGTTGGAAACTGTTCTCCGTGTTGTTGCTAACACTCACCACCGGTTGCTAAATAACGAGATATTATTATGTGAGTGAATACAGAAGAAAATCTTTGATCAGTGTGTGAGCGAGTGTGAGTGTGTGAGTGTGTGTGTTGTCTCAGATCAGTCTCTAATAGACAGTGAGAGAGGGGAACATGGGAAACAACACTCTAAGGAGAATGTCAATGAGTGATGCACACACACAAACACACACACACACACACACACACACTTTATTAAAGTGATGCACAGCCCCCCGCCTCACTGCGTCAGCAGCGGGGAATACTGATTATACAGACCACCACGTGCTTGTTCACACACGCACTGTCCCCACTCATGCTTGACTTGTTTGAGCTTAGCAAACAAACTAACAAAACAAACAAGCATAACACACACACACACACACACACACACACACACACACACGCACACACATGCATATGCATCAGGCCTTAGATGCCAGTAAATTAAGCACTAACTGGCCATCCTCCCCACCCACCCACACAGCCAGTATCTCACACACACACTCAAAGTGTAAACAGCACACAGCCAATCGCCTCCAACTAGAACACGTTCTGCATCTTTTTGCATTTGCCCCACTCCGGAGGCGCCGGTAGATATTTTGGACTCTGAATATTTCATGCGGGGGCCCCTCGCCTCACCTCATTTCCCTTAGCAGAACCTGTCACAACATTAGAACGTGCCAAAATCTTCATAAGCCTACAAATTATTTCGTCTTAGCTCTGCAGTTCCTCCTCTTACTCAGCGGGCAGAAGCAACATGACTGCAGATCAGTCTGCAACTAGCTGAAAATGTAACTGCATTGCATCTTAATAATGAACAGTTTTTGACTAGTATAGGACAGATACATATTCAAAGCTCTCCACTAACATGCTTATCCAGCTTTATCAAGGATTGAACCACTTTCTGCTTTACTTTCACTTTCAAGCTAAACATCATTTAAAAATGAAACTCTTTGCAGTATAAAGGACTTTATGAAACTAATATTCCATAGGTTTGAAACAATTTGTAAGAAGCTGTAAAAATTGAGAAATGTTTGATGATGAAACAGATGTATAAGAATCTATAATAACAGAAAAAGCTGTATAGAATGTATAGAATTAACTAGTATTATATGACAAATTTTCTGGAAACTTCTGAAAATTTTAAAATGTGATTGTGCTACCCTTTGCATTGTATGTAAATTTCATAATGAATGGACCAGAAGAAATGGCCGAAAACTACCAGGAAAAAAAGTCTGGTTACACTGACATATATTGAAAGTAAAGTAATGTTTTTTTTCTTGTCCTGTTATCATCATGGAGATACAAGATTTTGTATATACCAGGGGTCGGCAACTATAACGTGCCTACAAGAATCAGACACTTGCGGTTAGAGAACACAAAGGAGGCTTTACTGGTAGAATCAGAGCCCAAAGTCGTAGTCACAAAACATGCAGGGGTCGAATCCAAAAGGCACAGCAGCCGCATGCACTTCTTTTACTGTCCTGTTGCGGCTCCAAAGCAGAATCAGATTTGTAGATAACTATAAAATAATCCTCCTTTACAGTAAAATAAAGCTCTGCTGTTCGTTTAACACAGTTTAATCTGCAACGAGAAACTGTCAGATACTGAGTATAACTTACAATTTAAGGTGGAACAGGAAAATTCTAACAAGAAGCTGGTAAATGAGAAGCGATTTCAGCCTCGTCAAAAGTCGAACGTTGAGAGACATTTTATAAGAAACTATTACACTTTTGTGGAAAAGTTTCCTGCTGGAGCTACGAGAAAAGCGGCTATAGCTGAGCTAAAGCTTAAAGCAGAGCAAAGTAAGTCTGTGTTTTTGTTTACATTAGATTTTTAGCCTTTACTAGCACATCAGCACATACTGAGACATATTTACAGGAAAGATGGTAAAATGGACATGAAATGTTGTGGCTCCCAAGGTGGTTTGATTTTTGTTGAAAGGTCAAAATGGCTCTTCTTAACATTTGAGTTGCGACCCCTATATATATATATATACATATAAGGTCGCTCAGCACACAGGCTCCAGCACAACCACACAGACATGAGAGAAATAATGTGCTGCCAGGATCTCAATCACTGCGCATTATCCTTCCCACCTCATCCTTCTTCATTATTCCCCCGACATTCTCACATATTGTGGCCTGCTCATATAATCCCAAGAAATCTATGAGATCTATGATCATTCCTGGCTCTAAAACCCCAGCAGCTCCCTTTTTCTCCTCTAGAGAAACACTTTACCCTAACACGCTAACCTGCTAACCTGCTAACAACGAATGAAAGACGAACTAGCTTTTTGGCAAAGAAGTCCAGGTTTACTAGTTCTGGTTGCCTTTCTTAAAGTCCTGTAGCTCCCCTTTCTGCTCCTCTAAAGCAATATTTTACCACTGCATGCTAATATTGCTAATAACAAAAGAAAGTTAATAAAGTGCAGCTAATGCTTTGGTAATGAGCCCATGCTAACTCTCATAGGCTTTATACTTCAGTGGCTCGTCTGTCTGCTCCTCTAAAGGAATACGTAACTCTAGCATGCTAATAACAACTGAAAGGCATTCAGAGCAGCATTCTGCTAACAAATGTATGCTAGTTCACACAGGCTTTCCGAAACCCAGCCTGTAGCTCCTCTCCTGCTAAAAAAACAGCATATGTTTTCCTTTTTATGCTGGACTACCAGTGTGACCGTTCTTGGTGACCAGCTAAACCCACATTAGACCAGCACCAGACCAGAATAAACCACAAATTTCCATGCTAGTCTAAGCTGTTTTTTTTTTCCAGCAGGGCTGCTCCTCTCAAGAAATATTTCATCCTTGCTTGCTAATGTTGCTAATAACGAATGTAAGTTATAAAGGAACTGATATCATTTTGTAAATAAGTCCATGCTAAGTACTTTTTGTCGCCTTTGTCTCCTTTTTCCGCTCCTCTAAAGCAGTACTTCACTACTGCACAATAATATTAACAATAATGAATGAAAGATATTCAGGGCCATGTAGCATTTTGCTAATGAGTCAGGCTAACTAGTTCTCATTACCTTTCTAAACACCCGTAGCTCCCCCTTCTACTCCTGCCTTAAGAATGTCTCAGAGAAACAAAGTAGATCTCAACATTATATTAATGAAGAACCCCTGATTTCTCCTAAACCCAGCCTTAGGAAAAAAGAGGAGATTAACAGCATTTCACTATAAGATGTTCTGGAGATGAACTTGAGTTCTCCTTTTTGCACTGATGACGATGAGATCTCACACTTTCTTATGGAGATACTGTTCAGCTGAGACTGGGGTGAGACGAGTCAGACACTAAAGAGCTAAGCCACATGTGTGACAGTTTTTTGATCAAGGTGAGAAAATCTGAGTTTTATTTCTCAGGAGCCAGATTTCAGAAACAGGAGAAAAAGGCTTAAATCTCATTTTGATTTCAAGCTGGACTTATCATCTAGGAGAAGTGACTGAGATGAAGAGGAGATCTCATTTAGAATATTTCTTTCCTCTGGGCTAGCATGCTAACGCTAATAACGACTGAAGGTTATAAAGGACTAGCTAAAATTTTGGCCCATGCTAACTAGTTCTCATTGGCCTCTCCGATTCCTGATTTTCCAAAGCAATACTTCACCTTAGCATGCTAATGTTGCTAAAAATAAACTTTATGAAGGATTAGCTAGCATTTTCACTGTTAGCTACACTAGCATTTCTGGATGGAAGTTAGTTTGTTCAAATGGCAAAAGAGGGGCAGTAACATTAGCAGTAACATTAGCTAGCATTTTGCAAACTTTAGCTCCATGATAACTAGTTTCCATAGGTTTTCATGCAGTGTTAGCTCTGTTAGCACTTTAAGTTAAAAGGGAATTCTACTAATTTTTCCAAATTCATGTATAATTTAATGGTTAACATGTCAACAAAGTCATTGAGAGTGGTTTGGTGTGAGATGCTCCGTTCTAGAGAAACTTACCGAGTCAGAATTGTTCACAGTGGTGGTGACAGGAACCAGACGTCCACCTCTAAACGCTCCCTCACAAGTTATGAATGGTTATGAATATGCTGCCTAATGCCTGAGACATTGTTCTGTGATAGTTTTGTGATGAAGTTTTGGCCTATTTTAATCAATTTATTTTAATCCATTTATGGTAGAGGGATATATGAAGGGTGTTCTAAGGCAAAACAGTCCCCAAAGAACACTTATTTTTCCAGACTTACAATCATTTTACCCTCAACAATGTTACATTAATAAACTCAGAAGACTCGTGTAGAAGACTCACTGGTGGTTTGGAAAGTAAATAAAATGTCTATATTTGTGTTGTAGACATGGTGACCCCTGGTTCCTATCACCGCCACTGTAAAGACATCTGGACCATTTCACACCAAACCACTCTGAATGACTTTGTTTATCTCTCAACCCCTGAATTACACAGGAATTTTGAAAAATTGGTGGGGTTCCCTTTTAAGGTAGAAGGTAGAAGAGGATAGAGAGCAGAGATAGAGACATCAGGTCACACAGAATTTTATTTTTGCCCCCAGACACTAAATTCTGACACAGTAATTCTCTGAGTCGCCCATGCTTGTGTTACATTAGGCCTACAGGGAACGCCGAGGGTGGTTTAAAGGGACGCCGAGCGATGGAGTGCTACTTAACAGATAACACAGTATCAGAGATCGAGAGAGAGAGGCATCATTAAAGTGTGTGTGAGGGTGTGTAAGCGTGGTTATCAGAGAGATGGAGATGGTTTGAGTGAAATCATGAAACACTGCAGAGAGAGAGTGATCTGTAGAGAGGAGGAGGTAGATATGATTACAGTTAATACCCCCTTTTTTCCTGTAAATAATATTGGATCTAATTAGGAGGATTTCCAACTGCAACCAGGATTCATCCAAAACCGTAACAGCCGAACTGAAAAAACGCTCGCTGAGGCAATCACAGTAAGTGGTGTTAAAGTGCAGGGATTAAGGGCTTAATCTGCGCTGGAGATGCTAGCCGAGGATACTGAGAATGGAATTCTTTTTCTCTGTTAAAGATGGGTGAAAACATAATGTCATAAAGCTTAAAGGGGAATTCCAAAGATATTTATTCAGCCACTGAGATGTCAACTAGTGGTGGTGATAGGAACCAGAGGTCACCGTGACTACAGCACAAATATAGCCATTTTATTTACTATCCAAAACCACCAGTGAACCTACACAATTCTTTATATGGAATGTTGATGATGGTTTTGCCTCACAACACCCTCCATGTATCCCTCCACCAGCTTTATATGAGGGAGCTTTTAGAGGTGGTCGTCTGGTTCCTATCACCACCACTGTGAACAATTCTGACTCGGTAAGTTTCTCTAGAACAGAGGGTTTCACAACAAACCACAATGAATGATTCTGTTTACATCTTTAACATTTAATTATGCAGACATTTTGAAAACTTGATGGACTTCCCCTTTATTATTCTGTGTTCTGCTGTGTTCTACCCATATACAGCATATCGCTGTCGTCGGAAGAAAATCTCAAATCTCCATCTTTGACTTTGTTTTTCAGTTTTTGACATAATTTGAAAATAGATGTTACACTTTACATTGTATGTAAATTTCATGATGAATGGACGAAAGGAAACGGCCCAAAATGACTGGAAAAAAGCCTGATTCCATTGACTTACATGGAAAGTAAAGTAGGTTTTTTCCTTCTCCTGTAAAGTTATTATTCTGGAGATAAGAGGTTTTCTTCCAACAACAGCGATACTGTGCTGTAATTCATCATGATAACAATAACATCTTGTCATATTGCCCAGCTCAGTCTCTATCCACACATGTTTACCTCATTTAATACAAACACACTGCTTTGTCTATCCTCACAGATACCAACGTATGCCAACTGTCTACAGATACTAGAGTGTCTGCTTAGAAAAAAGCCACATATGCCAAAAATACTTATAAATAAATAAAATATGAAGTTTGAGAGACGTTTCAGAGAAACAGACAAAAGAAACTCGAGCGACAAACACAGCAGCACTGCTAGCGCGTGTGGGGAAATTCTCATTGGTTTTCTGCAGAGATCCAGAGTCGCTTCGTGACAACCAGACACACAAATACGACTTATCAAAAAGCCACATTCTCCTATTAGGTTTATACACTATCTGAAACAGTATTACTATACAGCAATCAGCCATAACATTAAAACCACCTCCTTGTTTCTACAGTCATTGTCCATTTTATCAGCTCCACTGACCATATAGGAGCACTTTGTAGTTCTAATTACAGACTGTAGTCCATCTGTTTCTCTGCATACCTTATTAGCCTCCCTATTTTTACCCTGTTCTTCAATGCTCAGGACCCCCACAGGACACCCACAGAGCAGGTACTATTTGGGTGGTGGGTCATTCTCAGCACTGCAGTAACACTGACATGGTGGTGGTGTGTTAGTGTGTGTTGTGCTGGCGCGAGTGGATCAGACACAGCCATGCTAATAGAGTCTAATAGAGTGGACAGTGAGTGGACACAGTGTGTCTGATCCATTCGCACCAGCACAACACACACTAACACACCACCACCACGTCAGTGTCACTGCAGTGCTGATTATGACCCACCACCCAAATAGTACCTGCTCTGTGGGGGTCCTGACCACTGAAGAACTGGGTAACAAAGTATGCAGAGAAACAGATGGACTACAGTCTGTAACTGTAGAACTATAAAGTGCTGCTATATGGTCAGTAGAGCTGATAAAATGGAGTGTAGAAACAGGACTTAATGTTATGGCTGATCCGTGTACTTCCACTAACTGGCCACTTTATTAGAAACACCCACATAGTGCTTCCACTCACTGGCCACTTTATTAGAAATACCTACCTAGTGCTTCCACTCACTGGCCACTTTATTGGAAACACCCACCTAGTGCTTCCACTCACCGGCCACTTTAATATAAACACCCACCTAGTGCTTCCACTCACCGGCCAATTTATAGGAAACACCTAACTTGTGCTTCCACTCACCGGCCACTTTATAGGAAACACCCACCTAGTGCTTCACTTCACCTAACCATCTTATCATGTAGAAAAATGTAAACAATCGCATGCATTTGTTCTTAGCATGCTGGATGTTTTGCCGTTCACTGGCTTGAGATTTCTTCGCACAGCGTAAGCTTGAGATAAACCCAAAAGCATGAGCCTCAAGCCAAAACCGTAAGAACTGGCAGCCGCACTACACGACAGCTAACACAAACAGTGCATCAACAGATGGGCTAAAATCTTTAACTGTACATTAGCAAGGTGGAGCTACACGGCAGGGGCTTGTAGTGAAGTATCCAGACAGTAGCTACTGAATGAAGCTGTTACAGCTGATTCACACACTGTCTTTAAAGCTAACACAGTGAATGGATGCTATTTCACCTAGTAGCACTGAAGATATCAAAGCTTAAAAATGTCACTAAGAGTTGGGTGTAAGTGCTGTGATGTGATGAGTGATGTTAAGTTCATAAATCGTAGTGCACTGCGAGCCCCTGAGGGGGAGCGTGCAGCGAGGATGACTAAGCTGCCACGGGGAGACGGCTGTTAGCCTGTGTGTAGACGGGGAGGTCAGGGCCATGCTGGGGCACAAATCTGAGCTGCTCACAGTTCACCAGACTGACCATTCATCACTACAGTGGACCATGGGCAGGCCAGGAATCAACAGAGAAAATGCAGTTGAAATGTGGCCTGGAAATAGTGCAGAATCTTGAACATACATTTTACTTCTTGTAACTTTTTTTGTTTTAAATTCTTTCAAATTCTAAAACTTTGTTGTTCATTTCCAGGTTAAACTGAAAAAACAAATGAAAAATGTTCTATGTGATCTCAGACTTTTGGACCCCACCATGTTTGCTGATGCCTTACTCATTTGGATTAGCATTATGGATAAATACAACATTTATTTCTGTAGGGAAACCAATGATGTCAAATGAATAAAATGCAGATATTTTAGCGCAGTAACTCAAAACATTCCCCATTTTAGGGCAGTCAACATCGCTGCCGGACCGCATTCGGTACCATTACAGAGCGGCAGTTTAGGAAAGATACTGTCCAAAATTATACTATTTCAGGAATATTGCTTTCAGAAAGTAGGATAGGATTATATAACGGAGGGAACGCAGCGATTCACGGTCATGTTTGTGTGATGTGTATTGTTTGTGTGGTGTTTATGTGTAGATATGGCCGTGTGGTCGGTGAGGCACAGAGAACCTGTTGATGTGATTGTTTTTCCTCTGGTTTTATATTAAGCTTATTTAATTCAACAGCCTATTCAGGGGGTCTTAACTTTATGTAGTAGTTATTTGTTTACAATGATGGTTAAAGCTTTGTAGCTGGGTAAGTTATAGCATTCCTTAATCCGTATAGATATTTATAATAGATTAACTTTAACACCTTCTTACACCAACCCGAAGTTGGCTTCTTATTTGACAGCTTCTTTTTCAAATTTTCCTGTTCCACCTTAAATGGTGCAGCTTCAGGCACCAGAAAGTGACTGCTGCACCATTTAAGGTGGAACGGGAAAACTCGAACAACAAGCTGGCGAATAGGAAGAATAAGAAGATCGTCCTTCTTACTGTGTTTTAAAGGGTTTATTTTATTTTATGTGTATTAAGATTAGAAGTGATTCACACATTGATGGATTTGCTGACGTGTGTGATTGTGTTTCTACTCGTGCTCTAAACTCAGTTTTTAACATGAGGTGCCGACTGAATACTTTCCTGCTGGTCTGGACGGCTAATTAGCTCGATCAGTTATTAAAGTAATAAAAGCTACTGAGAGCAGATCCGTGCAGTCTAGATTAATCTGTGTCTGAGGATTATAACAAAACAAATGTGGTGAAAATCGGTTGAGTAATAAGGAAGTTGTGGCTGATTTCATCCTGAGACTCTTCATCTCTCAATACAAGCGAATTTGTTCAGAAGTGGATCTTGACCTCTCCAACATGGCGGACGCGCAGACGTATCACCTCAGAAAGAGAACAACAGACAATGCGGCATCTAGGTATGTGTATCTATGGCCTCGCAGCTCCAGTGCAAAGCTAAAGAAGCACAATTCAGACGCCAAACATTCCTCGGCTGATCGACTATGTTTGGGGTAAAACTGCACGTTTGATTGTCGCCAAATTACTTTACTACAACAAGATACTTCTTTAGACCTTCCATAATCCAGGTTCAAGAAGGTAACCACATGGCTGCACCTCATTTCAAAGGATAGTGCCACTCAGTGGCCTGGAGGAGTCACAGCTTTCCCTCTCTCCTCCAAGCGTAACATCAGACACCCACGCGGGACAGGGAGCAGTGAAAGCGGATTTTCAGCCACAGGCCGCTTTTTCACCCCCATTAAGCAGGGATTATCCAAGAGGCCTCTCCGAACGCTGATCACTGCCTCTGGCCACGCCTCCCTCTCCATCGCCAAAACATTCCTCAACTCCTCCTCTTCCTCTCTTCCATTCAGTTCATCAGGACCGCTAATCTCTCTCTCCATCCAACACAGCCGAAGGGTGACGTCAATGCTCCGGCATCTTCTGCTCAGCGTCAGAGGCCAGTCTTAAAGAAATACTGCAGCTTTGCTCTGTCCATTTTATCAGCTCCACTGACCATATAGGAGCACTTTAAATATTGTAGTCCATCTGTTTCTCAGCATACTCTGTTAGCCCTCTTTTACCCTGTTCTTCAGTGGTCAGGACCCCCATGGACCCTCACAGAGCAGGTACTATTTGGGTGGTGGATCATTCTCAGCACTGCAGTAACAATAATGTAGTGGTGGTGTGTTAGTGTGTGTTGTGCTGGTCTGAGTGGATCAGACACAGCAGTGCTGCTGGAGTTTGTAAACACCTCAGTGTCACTGCTGGACTGAGAATAGTTGTCCTTTGACCACTGATGAAGGACTAGAGGATGACCAACACAAACTGTGCAGCGGCAGATGAGCTATCGTCTCTGACTTTACATCTACAAGGTGGACCGACAAAGTAGGGGGGTCTAACAGAGTGGACAGTGAGTGGACACTGTGTTTAAAACTCCAGCAGGTATCGAAATGTTGGTTTTTGTGAATTTTTATGAGTACGAGTATGATTGTATGAGCACAGTATCGGCCCAATAGCAGTATCGATGCAGCCCTAATTATTATTATTATTATTATTATTATTATTAACAATACTCACTTGTTGTGCCCTATTTTATCTGTGTGTTACAATTTCTTTCTATATAGTGCAAACATACAGTCGAGGTCATATCGCCCCCTATGTTTCCTGTAATGTATTGCAGTCTGGCTGTGTGGATCATTCTGGATATTAATATTATAAAGCACAATTTTTTAAGTAAACAGTAAGTTGGCAATAAAAATTCACAGACACATTTTCATAGTTAATGTCATCGACTGTGTCGACTAGTCACTGCAGCCCTTTGTAAACACGTAAATACGTAAACAGGAGACAGAGACGTGCTAAAACATGTCTGTGACGGGGCAGCTGGTGACAGACGCACGAGGTACATTAGTGACCTGGTGGGCAGCACGATGACACAAACAACAACAACAACAACAACGATGACAAGGGCTGACAGCACAGACCCTCAGAGGAGAGAGAGAGAGAGAGAGAAACAGAGCTGAGAAGAAAAAGACAGAAAGTTAAAGAAGAGAGATGAGAGAGAAAGAGAGGAAACAATGGGCGAGCGAGAAAAGCAAAAAAGAGAATGGAGGAGAGAGAGAGAAGGGGACGAGAGAAAGAGTGGAGGAGAGAAAGTGAGAGAAAGGTAGAGAGAGAAAGAGATAAAGTGGGTGAGAGAGAGAAAAGAAAGAAAGAAAGACAAAGTGAAAGAGTAAGACAGTGGAGGAGAAAAAGACAGACGGAATGAAGGGGGAAAGGGAAAAAGGATAGATGGGAGAGAGAGAAAGAGAAAGACAAAAAGAAAAGAGAGAAGAGAGAGCAAGAGATAAGGAGAAAGAAAGACTGGATGGAGGTGAGAGAGAGAAGAGGAAAAAGAGATCGGATAAAAATGAGAGAGAGAGAGAGAGAAAGAAGAGGCAAAGGAGAGTGGATGAGAGTGAGAGAAAGAGGATGGAGGAGAGAGAGAGAGAGAAGAAAAGGAGATTGGATGAGAGAAAGAAAGAGGATGGAGGAGAGAGAGAGAGAGAAGCCGAAAAAGAGAGAGTGGATGATAGAGAGAGAGGGGATGGAGGAGAGAGGGAGAGAGAGAAGAGGAAAAAGAGAGACTGGATGGTAGAGAGAGAAAGAGGATGGAGGAGAGAGAGAGATATTTACAGAGACGTAAACAACTTGTGGCAGCGTTTGAGCACCTCGTCGCCGTGGCAGCGTGACAGCATCACTCTCTGCACAACAAACACGTGGAAGCGAACAGTGCTGCCAGCCAGGGGCACACGCAGGGGCACACGCACTGGCACACGCACTGGCACAGCACGGCGAGGCAGCTGCGTGTTGGCACCTCGGATAAGACACATCAGTCTAACGACGTCTGACAGACACTGAAGAACTCTTTAAACTTAAACACCTGAAAAACAACATCCGCTTCAGAGCGCAACCATGAGAGTAACACCATTACAATAACAGAGAGAGAGACGGGGGGAGGGGAAGAGAGAGAGAGGGTGACCTAGTTAGCCGGCGGGCTGAAAAGGGTCAGACGCTTTGGGGCGTGGACGCTGACACAGAGCTTTAGACTGGTTCGGCGCGAACAGACAGCGAGGAGGATTATCAGTGTTACAGAGCAATGATAACAACAGCAGGGAGGAGAGGAGAGGAGGAGAGAAGGGATGGGAGGAGAGGAGAGGAAGACAGGGGAGGAGATGAGAAGGGAGGGGAGGAGGGGTGAAGAAAACAGAGAAGAGGAGACAAGAGGAGAGGATTACGAATCAACTTTCACACAGTGTGTCACTGCTGTCAGAACAAAACCTCATATCTCCAAAATGGCAACTTTACAGGAGAAGGAAAAACATACTTTACTTTTAATGGAAGTCAATGGAACCAGACGTTTTTCCAAATCAATTTGGGCCGTTTCTTTTAGTTCATTCATCGTTAAATTTACATACGATGCAACAGGCAATAAGTACTTTCAAATTTTGTCAAAAACTGAAAAATTACAAAAATGGAGATTTTGTTCCGATAGCAGCAATACGAAAACTAAATGTATTCACACAAATCAGAACAATTCTAAACATGTCTTATGATAAAGGAATAGTCTGACAAAAATAACTAAATAAAAACATTTTTTAACCTGTTTTCACTCCTAATGTAGTCAATCAGCCAAAGTGTGTCTGAAGTTTACTTCTTTGGCTCAGCACTGGAGCTACGAGGCTAATGTAGCTAACAAGTGCTAGGAACTTATACTCCAGCATTAGCATTGGGCAAAAATTCAGACTTCAACATCGCTGCTGCTACTGTTTTTAGCCATGCAAATGCAAAACTCTTTGTCTGTATGCAGCACAGAGTCAGAAACCACAACTGCAAGTCTTTTTGAGATTACTGAGCACAATGCTCATTTGTGAGGTATAAGGTTCCATTATTACCTTCGTTAGCCTCGTAGCTCCAGTCCAAAACTAAAGAAAACTTCAGACACCACACGTCTTGGTTGAGAAATTTTTCACCAAACTGTCGCTTTCAGGGAGGAGAAGAAAGGAGCTGAACGTGGGAGAGGAGAGATGTGCGGATTTGGCTCAGGGCCAGGCAGAGAGAAGGGATTAGATCTGGACACGAGCAGTAGTGAATGGGGCAGTGTAACAGGCCGGCCTCGCTGTAGTCTACATGGGCTTTGGCAGATTAAGATGAAGTGGCGGCATCACGGCTACAAGAAACACCCACACAGCACAGCACAGCAACAGTCGTGGTCATCAAAACGCTTTTTTGCTCTTTTTAACTAATTAATCATGTGTTGTTTTTAAAAGTGCTCCTCAGACGTTTTGCTTTGGCATTTATTCTAATATTCAATGTTGATTCTTTAGGTGTGAACACCAGACGCAAGGCTTCATGGTCAGCTCTCAGTAGCAGTAAAGCTAACCGGTCAGTACTCAGTAGCAGTAATGCTAACCGGTCAGCACTCAGTAGCAGTAATGCTAGCCAACCAATCAGCACTCAGTAGCAGTAATGCTAACCTGTCAGCTTTCAGTAGCAGTAATGCTAACCAGTCAGCACTCAGTAGCGGTAATGCTAACCAATCAGCTCTCAGTAGCAGCACTGCCAACCAATCAGCACTCAGTAGCAGTAATGCTAACCTGTCAGCTTTCAGTAGCAGTAATGCTAACCAGTCAGTACTCAGTAGCAATAATGCCAACCAATCAGCTCTCAGTAGCAGCACTGCCAACCAATCAGCACTCAGTAGCTGTAATGCTAACCAATCAGCACTCAGTAATGCTAACGGTCAGCACTCAGTAGCAGTAATGCTAACCGGTCAGCACTCAGTAGCAGTAATGCTAACCGGTCAGCACTCAGTAGCTGATCCTTTCTCTTCCTCCTCCTCAGCCTCAGACAGGGTAACTGAGGTCACTCAGCCTGCGGGGGGTCTGACAGGTAACAGCACTGCTACTGAATACGAAACCCTCATCAACATCTTCCATTCTGCATCATTAATTCATCACATAGTTAAGCTTTTTACACAAACCAAGGCGCTTTTTTCTCTCTCCAGTGATAAAACTGGAGGGCATGTCTAATGGGACCCCAGTGTCCTGATTGCAGCGAGGAAGTAAAAATAAAACACATTACCTATTAAAGAGTCACGGGAGAGCGGGGGAGCGCGGGCCGGAGCAGGCAGCCAGGCAGCACATGGAGAAAAAAAGAGAGAGAGGGAGAGAGAAAGAAAACAGAAAGTCAGATTAGTGCGCTCATCCATCACGTCCCGATCCACGCTGACGTTTAGAACATTGCCAATAATGTAAGCCTGCATTTCTGGGACGGAGAGATTTATTTCAGGGCTGAAAAGCAGGGAAATTTCAGAGCATGTTCAAGACTCACGGGTATTGTTTCTGCATACGTGGAGGACCGTCACGATAACTCGATTAAATCAGTTATCCAGGTAAAATACAATAAAATTGACCTTCTCTCTCATTACTCTTATTAATCATCAATTCAGTTTACTACTAATATATAAAACGTAGATTACTCAATTAATCATCAAAATACTCCACATATCACTCTTTCATTAATATAAAGCAATCAGATTACTTAATTGCAATAATTCCCCTTTTACTATGAACCTCGATTCCGAAAAAAGTTGTGACAGTATGTGAAATGCTAATGGAAACAGAAAGCAGTGATTAGTAAATTTAATATGTATTAATATGTATACAGAGAAACACAATATTTGGTTTTTGCCTTACTAACTTTTTTGTTTGTTTGGAAATATAAGCTTATTCCAAATGTGTTGCCTATGACAGGTTCCAAAGAAGCTGGGACCACTGTGTTACATCACCTTTCCTTTTAACAGCGTTACTAATTGTTTGGCAACTAAAGACACCAACTGATACAGTTTTGAAAGTGAATTTTTTTGCCATTCTTTCATTATACGTCTTTACTGTACAGGGCCTTCGTTGTCATACTTTGCACTTCACAATGGACTTACATATTTCCAATGGCAGACAGTTCTGGACAGTTTAACCCCTTAAAATCCCAGGCTTGTTACATACGAATGCCCACTTCACACCAGATGCGACGCGGTGCGCGTTATTCCGGAACCACTCCGCAACGCGTGTTATTTCACACTGGACACGACATCCACGTGTCGAGAAGCAAGAGCGGTTGCTGTAGTGTGTAATAGAGTATGCTGTAGTGTGTAGAGTGTTGCATTTTCACATAAAATAAATCTGTCTGTATTGTCTGTTTATTACTCATATAAACTTTATGTAGATGATATAAAGAGATCAACAATAAAATCTAGACTAGCTGCCTTGACGGTTGCTGGCTTCAATGCAAACTGCTTGAGCTATTCTTAGGTTACAGAAGTGTGTGATAAATCTTTGGGCCTGCCGGTGGGCCCTGGCCATTTAAGGGGTTAAAACCTGTCACGCAACGGGAAGATTCGGACTTCATTTCCCAGCATGCATGCGGAGATCACGTGTCAAAACAATTTCCCTCGGAGTCGGAAACTGAAACGGACTCCATTGCCCACAATCCTTCAGGAGATCACATGACATCAGACAATCGCACACGCACCTATCAGCGCTCCCGATCGCCGGAATACTAATGTTGTGCACCTGTGTATTCTGTCATATGACCATATTAGTTTAGTATATAAGCCCGGGCTTTAGATGTAGACATTGCGAGGTATTGTTTATTCCAAAAACTTACTGAGCGTTATATTCTGATTGTCTTTGCCTGTTATGACCTGTGCTTTGTTTCCCTGACCTTGTCTTTTGTTTAACCCCTTTGTACTGCTGCCTATCGTTTGTGGATCTGTGTTTTTGACCTTTTGGCTTGTTTTGGACCACGATTTTGGATTATTCCCTTTGTTCTCGTCTGCCTGGTATTATTATCACAATTGTGATCTGGCTGGTTTTTCTGGATTTGACCCACGCCTGTTTTCTGACCACGGCTTTGCCTGACTATAATAAAACGACTGTTGCACCTTTTATCCGCGAGTGCTGTGAAATCATATTGACACGGATTAATCAGGTAGAACAAGCTTGATTAGACCAATCAATCCAAATTAAACTCTCTCTCACACACACTGCTCCCTTAGTGTCTCTGACCGCACTCTGGAGCAGTGTGTTTAGTCACGAATCTGCAGGCCACGGTGTGTGTTGTGGGGAGGAGGATCAAACAAATATGGAACACACACACACACACACACACACACACACACACACACACACACACAGTACAGGAGCAGATGGCTCGTCTGTCTCGTGACTGAAAAACTACAAGTTTGGTGCCACTGAATTAACACGAGGGGCTTTCCTATCCACGCACATTCATAACACATGGCATACAGCAAAATACTGACCCCTACAATCTCTCCCTGTCCCACTCTCACATACACACAAGTTTGTTATGCAATGTCAGGACGTCATATACATCCATATCCCATATATATTATACATAAAATGTAGAAAAGGTCCCACATACATTATACATGTGTAAGTGCCTATATGTAATAGTTATGATCTGCATGTATTATACATGAGTACCTATTTGTGACCTGTTGTATATATATTTTATGCTTTTATGTTATATTTATACACCCCACATATATTATACAGTGCTGTGCAAAAGTCAGAGACACCCTTCATTTATTTATTTTTCAGTCAAAATAGTTACTAAGCTATAAGTTATTAATTTCTGAGGAAATATTGAGGAGATTAGATGTATCGCTGCTGTCGGAACAAAACCTCATATCTCCAAAATGAGAACTTTATAGGAGAACCAAAAAACCTACTTCACTTTTAATGTAAGTCAATGGAACCAGATTTTTTTCCAAGTCATTTTGGGCCGTTTCTTTTGGTCCATTCATCATGAAGACAATGTAAAGAGCAACAGGCATTTTCAAATTATGTCAAAAACTGAAAAATGACAAAAATGGAGATACAAGGTTTTGTTCCGACAGCAGCGATAAGATAATTCGCATGTATAAGGAGGAAGAAAGTAACAGGAGTTTTCAAAACTGGAGCTCAAAAATAATAAAAGCTACAGAGAAAATGGGCCTCCTAACAACCACCTGGAAGACCTGGTAGACCCCAAAACTGCCCCCATCAGATAAACAGCACTTAAAGCTTTCATCTTTGAGAGAGAGGAGAAAATCAAGCTGCTTCAGATCTGAAAACATCCACAGGTGTTTCTGTCCATCCTTCCACTGTGAGAAGACGACTCAGTGCTGTGGGTCTGAAAGGATGTGTAGCTGTTCAAGAAGAACCTCACTGAGAAAAGGAGACGGACACATCAAACAAAGAAGCTGAACGATGGACTGACCTCAACATCACTGTGTTTTGGAATTACTTGGATTGTGAGAAGCAGTAGATTCAAGCAACTTCTACGACTGAACTTTGGAGGTAGATTTACTACAAAGTCCCAAAAATGTACTAAAACAAACACACACTCTACACAATTTCGACTCTCCCCTCTCCCTCTGCCTCTTTCTCACCCACTTCCCAGCCCTCTGACTGACTGCTGATGTGTGTTTACGCTCCGCCGGAGGGTTCGTCTGAAGACGCTGGACAGAGGAGGAGCATGCATGAGCAGCTGCCCCACTGGCTCCCCCGGCCAGTGAAAATGTCAGCGCGCTGGTGCCTCAGTAGGAGGGGGCCTTTATTTCCGCTTCAGAGCGCTCTAACGGACGGAGCGGGACACAAACAAACATGGCCTCATTTAGTGGTGTGGAAAAGCAGGGAAAATGGGTCCGTGTGTTTCACAGGACGATGGAGAAAGGGGCTGCGCCTCATCGCCTCAAAATGAACCTTCACGCACAAACAATTCCATGGTTCAGCAGCCAGGATGACGAAAGACCACCCTGGAGTACGGAGCAGCTTGGATTTGCTTTATGATACATTCAAATAAGACCTTTTATAACGAATATATCATACATAACAGCCACTTCATTTAGTGCACCTCTTTGTATCTTCACTCATTGTCCATTTTATCAGCTCCACTGACCATATGGGTGCACTTCGTAGTTCTACAGTTACAGACTATAGTCCATCTGTTTCTCTGTGTACTTTGTTAGCCCCCTTTTACCCTGTTCTTCAGTGGTCAGGACCCCCACAGAGCAGGTACTATTTGGGTGGTGGATCATTCTCAGCACTGCAGTAACACTGATGTGGTGGTGGTGTGTTAGTGTGTTGTGCTGGTGCGAATGGATCAGACTCAGCAGTGCTGCTGGAGTTTTTAAACACTGTGTCCACTCACTGTCCACTAATCTGCTGCTGCACAGTTTGTGTTGGTCATCCTCTAGTCCTTCATCAGTGGTCACAGGACGCTGCCCACAGGATACTGTTGGCTGGATATTTTTGGTTGGTGGACTATTCTCAGTCCAGCAGTGATCCACTTGCACCAGCGCAACCACATCAATGTCACTGCTGAGAATGATCCACCACTCAAATGTTACCTGCTCTGTGGGGGTCCTCTGGGGGTCCTGACCACTGAAGAACAGGGTAACAATGTATGCAAAGAAACAGATGGACTACAGTCTGTAACTGTAGAACTACGAAGTGAAACTATGTGGTCAGTAGAGCTGACAGAATGGACAATGAGTGTAGAAACAAGGAGGTGGACTAATGAACTGGCTGGTCGGTGTACTGTGGTAGCTGCTAGCATATATGAGTGAGTTATGCAAGGACCTGCTAATGCAACTCTTCCTCCACCATCAGTCTTTCTTAAAGAACAATACAGGTTCATTTAAAGCAGCACTAGCCGTAGCTCACACGGCGGAGGCGTTTCAGAGTGTGCTGGTGCTAACTCTGACCGACGGACGCTTGTGATTAATCATTCATTCCAATCAGCCTCTGAAAAAAAGTGGCGAAAAGGAGGCCAGGAAAAAGAACAGTGCCTATGTCGACCTTAATATACGCTTTAAAAGCGTGGAAAATTCTTGACGCTGCTTCTTATTGAAAACAGTATTTAAATGTGAAAGGCGCATTTGGGATTCAAAGCGGGGTGGGGGTGCTTTGATGCAAATATAATGACTAAGACTAGCCGCACAACACACACATTTCATCAGCTGCCTGGGTCTCGTTTGGCTCTCTTTCACAGTGCACACAAACGCTAAAAACCCACCAAACATGAAGGGCTGTGATTACCATCAGACTTTTTTACTGTCTTTACTTCAAAAGAAACAGCCAACCGAGGTTGGCACACAGATTTACCCAGCACGATTAGCTTTAGCTAAAACTATGTTCACATTTACCTCATGCTGACCACCGAATGTACTGATGAAGTAAGAACCTGTTTTCTGTTTAAACAGAGGGGCTGGCAACTTATGTTCTTAACTAGAACTCAGCTGGTCAGCTAGCTAACAGGCTAAAAGAGCCAACAGCCTAAACAACTCCATCATTAATATCACAGGCTTGATTTAAAGTACTTATGGTGAGATTAACTGCAAAACGGCAGTATAAACATCTAAAAATGTCACTTGAATGTTTTACACACTTCAAATGTCTGTGTTTCAGTCAGAAGTCGCATCAAACCCAGGCTGAATCCCAAACGGCTCTGTACTCCCTAAATAGTGTTCTGGCTATGAAAGTTTAGAAATTCTAGCCTCTACAGCCAAACAGTGCATCATTTACCGAGTGTGGATGAGTCTGAGTCCCAAATGACTGTTTCCTAGCTGTATTATTCACTGTTGGGCTGCAGGATCCAGTATTTAAATTCCTATGTAGTGCACTACGTAGGGAGCAGGGAGACATTGGAGATTCAGCCCCAGCGTGAGAAGAGGGCACCGCTGGTTTGGTGCTAAATAAGACTCGTGGTGGTAATTTGGTAACCAAAAAGTACTTATAAAGGTTACTTGCCAACGATATCGCACTCTAAAGGAACTATATTTCTTGGAGAATAGTTGTTTATGTCGATTATTTTAATAATAACAAATTTTCTGAAAAACTGTGTCTTTCATCATAGTTTATGTTGGCCACCATTTTATAAAAGCAATAAGCCGCAAGAGGCCATGGGTTATTGTGATTTTATCACAAAGAAGGGAGTTTTACTCCACTTTGCGTCGTGCCTAATAACACCCTTCACTGTGGTAAAATCGCAGTAATGCACAGCCTTTTGAGGCTTACTGCTTTAGTGAAGTTCCACTCACAACGTCTGAGCATTTTAGCTTAACTAAAGTAACATTTACACAAACGTTGCCTGTTTTAGCTTTAGCTGGCATTATATTATCATCGACTGAGCTTTTAAGTATTACCAAAAGGTATATATGAGCTATTTGGGTTTAGCTGAAACCTGTTAGTAAGCATATATCGGTCTGCTGGCTTGATGTGGTTGGCACTCCGCTGTCTGTATGCCACGGCTGATCCACCCTCACACAGAGTCTAACTAGTTTTTAATCTCCTCAAACAGATTTTAAATGCACACAGCCTTTTGGAAAATAAACTAAGACAATTATTACAAACAATTGACCGAAAAAATACCTAATGACTAGGCCTAATATAAAATGATTTAGCTAACGTGTTGCTGACTTTGTGCCAAATTGGTTACAGCTGTAGAACCAGCTTTATTTTTGAAATTACTCTTAAAATGATTTAATAAACTCATTTACAAAGCAGAATGAAAGAGAGAAATGACAGAAAAATAAGTAAATTGGACTGTGAGTGCAAAATGAGCGCTGAAAATGGCATTTTGTCTAATAGTTTGCTTAATCACCACTGGGCTGCCCAGAAACGCTGAGCAAAAAGCCAGTGGGATGACCATCAGTGGGCCAACAGTGGCCTGCTATACCCTTACTATCTAGGAAGGTACATCACCACAATGTATCTCACATTTTTAAAAAAATGCATGTGAATATATGACCATGTCTTTTTTCCTGTATGGGATCACCTGAACTTTTAGCTTTGGATACAGTTACATTTACATCATCAGAGCTTTTTCATTGTAAAGTAACTGTTATGTTTACATCACTTGAGCGTTTTAAATACCTAAAGATCATCATTACATCCATCACCTACAATTTTTAGCTCTAGCTTTGCATTTACCTTTACATCTACTGATCTTTTTAGCTTTAGCTAAAGTAACCTTAACATCTACACTGCCTGAGCTTCTTAGCTTTAGCTGAAGCTACATTTGAATTTACATCATCTGAGCTTTTTACCTATACACTTAAAGATGGTTCTTCAAGGGTTGTTCAGTAAAAGCAATGGTTCTGTTTAGAACCATGAGTTCTGTATACCACAGAAATTCAATAGAATAACCCTTTTGGTGCAACATAGGACTATATACAACATGGGTATATATGGTTCTATGTAGTAACAAAAAGAGTTCTTCTATTTCTTGACATCGAAACAATAACAGAACCTCTTTTGGTGCTATGTAGAACCATTTTCAAAGAGGTTCTATATAGAATCATATACAACCCTTTCTCATTCAATCTGAAGAACAATTTCAGCTGGCAAAGAACCACTTAAGCATAAAGAACCATTAGCAACATTTTAGGTTAAGCTAAAAATATGTTCAACTGGTATAAACAAACACTAATTAAGTGTGTTTACATGAACGTAATAATCTGATAACTACAGAAAATCAATGCATTTACTTGCAATATGGTAATCAGATAATGGGGAAACTCCGGGTCTACATGAGTTAAACAGTAAACAGATTTCTGCTTTGCAATTGGCCAATAAACTCACAGAAGAACACGTGATGTAAACATAATGCGAAATTTTTAAACATCGAGTCACTTTACCTGAAAATGTGAACATATATAATCTAGAAGATGAAGAATATTTAAAACCTTCATTTCGTCAAGCATGTATTTGGTTTCAGCATTGCTACAAAAGTGTTTTCCTGCTCGCTTATTTCTGGTACCGCCGTCTGTTTTCGCTCATGCACAGACTGAGAAAAGCGAAAGAAATCAGAGTAAGAGTTTATAGCCCTGAGAAATCTGATTACTGAGCTAAAATCCAGCCTCTTTATCAGATTTCTTAATCAGATTTCTAGACCTTACTCCGATCTAAGAAATCAGACCGTGCTGTATAAATGACCACTGAATAATCAGAAAACTACAGAAATCCCATTGAGCTCGGAATATTGAGCGCATGTAAACGCACTCAAGGTAATGTTCAGAGCAGGGCCTCAGTCTGAACTGAGGACAAAAAGAATTTCACAAATGCTCTGAACAGCTTTTTTTTTTTTAAAGTGTGGAGGTGTAAACTCAGCTAGTCGTGAGACTGACGATTATCTCTTTGATGGACGTTTAAGGTGGGAAAGAAGCTGCAAACAATTGTGAAGACTGACATCAGGAGTGAAACACAATCAGCATTTGTCATGAAAGAGCCAGCTTGATCTGCAAACTCTTGACTTTGTGCTTCTTTCTAGGCTACAAGAGGCCATAGAGCCAGATAATAGCGCTGTCAGCTAAAGCCTGGAGAACGTCCATCTGAAACAGCTTCTGTCAGAGGAATAAACAGACTCACTCACGCACACACAGAGTCAGAGCGCTTCAGGAATAAGAAGAGTACAAATTTATCCTTTGTGCTGCTAACCTGCAGCGTTTGTGTGACAGGGAGAGATAGAAAGGGGGGAGTTTAGCGGCGCGTACTTTGCCGTCCCGTGGTACTCTTTAAAAACATGGCACTCAACAGGCGAGCGCCATTTGGAAAATGCCATTTCAGAAGTGATTTTAAACCCAGCGTAAACCTCTTAAGAGTAAAACGCTGAAATATCATCCAGCTCTGAAGAGCCAACAGCTGGTCCCTGTTAGCGCACCGCTAGGCCACAAAAAAAAGAAGAAAAAAAGGAAAATAGTGGTGTGTTGAAACTGAAAAACTCCTACAGCAACAACTGATGTTTATCAAGGCTGGAAGACTGCCCATAAACATCAGGAGAAAAGCACCGCTCTTTCAGAGCCTGCCAGCACACTGCTTATTAGAGCACTGCACAACTGCTACTAATCTTATTATTAACCCTTAGACGTGTAACACAGTTAAAACTCTCTGTATGTTTTAACATTATATTATATATAGATATTTTCTCCATAATATAGCGTATGTGTTGGTGCTGGGCAGTTTACGGCGGGGCGTTCTATGCCTCATGTCTCATCTTTATATATACACTATATGGACAAAAGTATTGGGACACCCCTCCAAATCAATAAATTCAAGTGTTTCATTCAGTCCCATTGCTGCAGAAGTATAAAATCAAGCAGCTAGCCATGCAGTCTGCCTTCACACACATTTGTGAAAGAAAGTGTCGTTTTAAAGAGCTCAGTGAATTCGAGTGTGGTGCTGTAATATGCCACAGTTGCAACAAGTCAGTTTGGGAAATTTCTTCCCTCCTAGATGTTCCACGATCAACTGTGAGTGTATTACTGAAAAGTGGAAGCGTTTAGGAACCACAGCAACTCAGACACGAAGTGTCAGACCACGTAATGTTACAGAGCGGGTCACTGAGTTCTGAGGAGCTTAGAGCATAAATCTCCAATCCTCTGCTGATCAATAAAAGCAGAGTTCAAAACTCCTCTGGCATCAACATCAGCACAAACACTGCGCTGGGAGCTTCATGGCAGGGTTTCCATTGCTGAGCAGCTGCATGCAGGCCTTACATCACCAGGCACAATGCCAAGTGTCGGACGGAGTGGTGTAAAGCGCAGCCACTGGACTCTGGAGCAGTGGAAACGTATTCTGTGGAGTGATGAATCAGCTTCTCTATCTGTCAGTCTGATGGACGAGTCTGGGTTTGGCGAATGGCAGGAGAACGTTACCTGCCTGACTGCACTGTGCCAGCTGTAAAGTTTGGTGGAGGAGGGATGATGCTATGGGGTTGGCCTGCACAGAGTCCTGACCTCAAACCCATCGATTTTTTTTTTACTTTTGTCCATATATATATATATATATATATATATATATACATATATATATATATATATATGTATATATTTTATATAATGAAGTGCTTGTTATTTCGTCACTGTTGAAAAAATTATCCATTTTCGTCTATTTTTTTTTAAACGTGGCCGATGTCACTTGCAGCAAATGCCCTTCACCATGAAAAACTAATGATGAATGGACCAATAGAAATGCTCCAAAATTACTTTAAATAAACCCTCTTTACATTAGCTTACATTAAAAGTTAAGAACGTTTTTGCCCTCTCTTATAAAGTTACTATTCTGGAAATATATGTTTTTCTTCAGACAGTGTCTGTGTTGAAAGTGAAGGGTTTTTAGTAGAGGTTTACTTCTGTGCAATGCAGCTAAGAATAAGACTACTCTAAAATTCTCTACTAAAGGGAACTGACTCACAGACTCTTACAAGGTGCACCCATTTCTGACACAGGGGTTCAACTGCACTCATACAGCTTTCAGCTCCATAGAAAAGCATTGACTAGTAGAATCAGATGCTCTGCAGGAGCTGCACATGAACCACCATGCCCAATGCCAAGCGTGGGACTAGAGGGGTATAAAGCCCCCCAGCATTGGAACAGCAGTGGAACTGTGTTCTCTGGAGTGATGGAGCTCCATCCAATACCTTTGGGATGAGTTGGAGTGATCCAGAACTGACCATCAAACATCAGGACCTGACCTCACTAATGCTCAATTAAAAACTCCTTATTAATACACTTCATTTCAGAAGATACGCTGGATCAGCAGGTGTCTACAAACTTCTGGACATACTTTCCATCCAGACTGTGCATTTAAACAGCAAAATGACAGTAATAACCTGACATCTAAGGGTTAATCGGCATCTCGGTTTCGGCCTGTGCTATAAGAGAATTAAAAAGCGCTGCATACCGTGCTGTAACCCGCTCGACCGCACTACATCAAACGCCAGTGTTTTGGGTTGTATACACAACTACTAAACAAACGAGTGATTTAGGAAAGCAGACAGATCAGCCTCAGATGTTCCTGCTGAGAGTTTAGCGAGTAATATGACGTAAACTCACAAAACTTCACATGGCCTAATGGACTGCAGACCTTTCCAGATCGCACTCACTGCCACTCGAAAGCTTGGAACCACTTCTCATACAATAATTGTTGTTTTATTCACTTATACATTGCAAAATAAAAATTGCAATATAAAAAAAATGTTTGTTATTTAAGTTGGACAACGGAAATTGTCGTGTTTTATTCAATATTTCAGAGTTTTATTTGTTTTTGAGGAACAAAAATGTTATTAAATGACGAAAACGTACACTAAGGCCCAATCCCATTTCACCCTTCGCCCCTACCACTGAGCCCTTAGCCTTCTGTTTTGCGCGTTCACGTCTAGGGGTAGGGTGTCCCAATTTTTGTTGAGATACAGGGGTAGGACGAAGTGTTAGGGCTACATGACCCTCCAAACGGAGGTTTTTCAGAGACTCCAAGATATTATCATTAGAACTTCATTCTGAATACTAACTTAATTAGAAATTCATTTTGAATTATAATTTCATTAGAACATCATTCTAGATATTACTATCAGTAGAACACCATTCTAGATATTACTATCATTAGAACTTAATTTGAGATATTAATTTTATGGGAACTTCATTCTAAATATAAATTTTATTAGAAAGTCATTGTAGATATTATCATTAGAACTTCAGTCTAAAAATTCATTCTAGAAATTCATTCTGAATATTAATTTCATTACAGTGTCATTCTAGATATTATTATCATTAGAATGTCATTCTAGATATTTCTATCATTAGAACTTCATTCTATTCATTACTTATTACAACTTCATTCTGCATGTTCATTTCACTGGAATCTCATTCTAGATATTTTTTATTAGAATTTCTTTCAAGATATTAATTTTATCACCGCTTCATTCTCGACATTCTGCTTTCTCAGTTTTAGAATCATCTGTTCATCAATATGGACACATCTAACATTTTTTTACAGCTTCCTTATAATTATCTGAAAGCTGTGAAGTTGCCCAGTACTGACATCATATTAGAACCATTTTGTATATTTATCTATTATTTATTGTACATTTTTCCACTGAAATGTACACGATTTCTGTTTATATCAATTTCAATAGCAGGAGAACGAACAGTGTTTGTGATTTTGCCCTGGAGCTGCAGCACGTTGGTGCAAATACACCGTCAAAACAGACAGAAAGCTCGAGCGAAAGGGAGGCGATTGCTTCATGCTCGGTTTCTTAACTGACTGCGTGTGGACGAGAGGATCTGTTCTATGTGCTCTACATTATTCAGAGGGAGGCGAATATTGCAGGAGAATTTCATGCCCTGAACACACTCATTTCACTACATACACACCCTGCAGTCTGATCATGATCTTGTACAAGCTTCAACAAAGCCTTTAAAGAACAATTACACCCATTTATACGAACATTTCTGCATAATTCAGCGGTTGAGACGTAAACAAAGTCACTCAGATTGGTTTGATGTGAAGTGGTTCATTGTAGAGAAACTTACAGACTCAGATGTCTTTACAGTGGTGGTGATACGAACCAGGGGTCACAATGCCTATGTTGCAAATAAAGGCATTTTATTTACAATCCAAAATGAATAGTAAACTTAACATGTGCCTTCTGAGTTTTATATGGAGTGTTGATGATGGTAAAATAGTGATAAATCTATCACTAAATTTTTGGGGACTATGTAGCCTTAGACAACTCTGCATGTACCCCTTCGCCATAAATGCTTAAAAAAAAACACATTTTGGGCGATTAATCATTTTTATATCAAAACCACAGTTTAACTGAGATTTTACATTATCATTTTTTTTTTATTTTAGCCTACGTGATTAAAAAGCGTCTCAAGTTTAAAGTGTGGAAATTTAACCTAATAGCACAGAGCTTGTGAACTGCCTATAGACAAGTTAGACCAATCAGATTCAACCAAAAACCTTCATTAGTTGTGACATCACAACTACAGCTTACTGGCAATCCGCACACTACGTTCAGGGGTCAAGCCTCAAGCCAAAAAATGTTGATATTCTGGTCTTATTGACCAAAAAAACAGGCCTGAACCCTAATTTATTAAATGTAATTATATTTTAAATCGCTGTCGCAATATTACTCACATTTTCTAATTTTCCCATTCCACCTTAAATGGTGTGGCAGTTATTATTATAACACCTAAGGCACCAGAATGTAACTGCTGCACCATTTACGTTTTTTAAGGCACCATTTATGTAACTGCTGCAAAATTTAAGTTCTTTTCTTACAGAAAAAAGCTTGATTTTATGCGGTGAAGTCGACAGTTTCTTGTGAATTCCCGAGCTAATGGTGATGCTAATAACACACTGCATTCAGACAGAAGGGTAACTGGTTAAGGTAAACAAAATAATGGCTAAATTAAATGTTTCAACATGTTTTCTACTCTTTTCTGGAGTGAAGGTGACGTGTAAATCGAGTAGCCGCTCCCATCTCTGTTATTTAGACCGAGATTTATTTCAAGCGAATTGGTCAGAAACACTGCAGATGTCCTGAGGTAAACTGGCATTAGCCCACCTCCCCATCCAAAACGTATCCCGTCCGAAAAGGGCTTATCAGAATGTACAAACGTATGTCACATAGCTATAAACAGTACTAGCAGCTATATTGAAACCTGAATTTCTTAAGTTTTTTTTTCCCTCCCTAATTTAGTCCTGGCTAATTCTACCTGCTAGCTTGGTCTCCCTCTATAACTCAATGCTACTAAGCTGGGAGGTGAATGCTAGCATATCTTTTCAAACTGCAGCTCACACATCATCAATGGACAGCTCAACATGCAATGGAGGAGATTCTGTCACACTAATTATATCAGCTAACAGATGCCTGCCTTGGCTAGCATCATTGACTAGCATCATGGACTAGCACCGGCTATGGGTGGCTGTGCCATTTTTATAGATGACAGCATGTCATGCAATTTCAAACACCACACAAGCAAGTCTATTTAAGATGACTTCAATGCTAATTATTGGAGAATAAGCTTCTATTAGTTGTTAGCTACATTAGTCTTGTAGCTCCAGTGCAAAACTAAAGAAGCAAACTTGGTTGTCTACATTTGGGATAAGGGGAAAACCATTTAAATGTGGTTTTTGGCTTAACTATCACTTTAAACGGTTCAGTAAACCCATTACAAGCTGAAACTGGACCACAGAAAAAGAAGCTTCAGAGTTTGCTGCACAGCAACCCACTCAAAATCTGAACAATCTCTTAGGAAATGCAAGATTTAAGGCCATTTCACTTCGATATTTCCTCTGACTGATTCAAGAAAGCTGCCCAGAAGATTCAAACCAAAACAAGCTCTGGGGTTTCTGCAGAGAGACTAAGAGGCTTATTACAAAACCACTCTCGTTTTTAAGCAATCACTTTAATGGACAGAAAGAAAAAGAAAGGAATGCGCGTGACGGGTAAGAGAAAGAAGGTGGCATGCTGTGTAAGCCTCTGTCAGAACAAGCACGGAAGGAACAATTCCAGAAAACGCAGAGCGATAATATTGTTCTCGTTCATCTGTAATTTCATTACTCGGAATGCGCCGATAGAATAACTGCATCCGTATGCATTATGCAACGCTAAGCTGCGCAGCAAGCCCATGCAAATCCCAGTCATTAAAGTTTTAGGCTGTTGTGGAGTCGTGCAGCTTCAGTCAGGCTGTCACACCCCAGGCTTGAGTTTCTGTCAGATAGACAGACAGCTCTCCGCACTCCTCTGTCTCATCACTCGCTCGCTTTCTCCATCTGCCCGGGTGGGCGAAGCCTTCAGTCATCGCCCTGTCAGTCACAGGCGTGAGAAGCAATGCACTGCGATTCAAAATTGGCCATGAACTTTTCTCCAGACTGGACTTCCAATACTGGCCAGACATCAACCATCCTTACAATCCTCGCTGGCCATGTTTTTTTAGACTGGAACACAGTAGCTCATTAGCGAGCTGCATTATAATGGTTTATGTCCCTGCTGGAAAACCAGCACAGACCAGCAAGCACTTCATGCTGGTCTAAGCTGCTTTGCGCTGGTCTGGTTCTGGTTTAGCTAGTCATGCTGGTTGACCAGCGTACCAGCATCCCAAACACAACATGTGTTGTGGTAACAAACATCTGTCTAGATAACTTTTGTGTTAATTGTGCTAAGTTTACATCCCAGCTAGCAAACTAGCTAAGTACCCAAGATGACCAAACTAGCTGGACATTTCACTATTTTGTTATTGGGCTGTGTTACAATTATTAGACAGATGCTAGCTGTTTAGCAGGTTACATTCTAGTTGGTTTATGTAACAAATCTTGCAGCACATGACCTCGCGAAAGAAGCAGATTATTTTTTCTGTGGCTAGCTAACTAGCTAAGTACCCAAAGGTGACCAAACTAGCTGGACATTTCACCAGTTTGGTTTGTTTACAGTGCTCAGACAAATACATTAAGAAGGTAGCCTGTTAGTGAGCTGCATTCCAGGTAAGTTGGTTTATGTAGCAAACAGCTATGTAGCTAACATCACCTCTCGAAATAAAGTTTTTTCCTAGCCAGCTAACTAGCTATGTTCCCAAGGTGACCAAAACAGCTGGTCATCTCACTACTTTGTCATTGGGCTGCTTTATGGTGATTGGATAGAAGGTAGCTTGTTAGCAGGTTGCATTTTAGTTGGTTTATGCAACAAATTTTACAGCTGACATGACTTCGCGAAAGAGGGAGATTATTTCTTTCCCAGCTAGCTTGCTAGCTATGTACCCTGGGGCTGACAGCACGGCCAACAGGAATACTAACAGTAGCCCTGATGGCCTGTCCACTTCTGGTAGAGACTTCTGTGAGAGCCAACAATACTAAATACATCCACCCACATGCAAATGGCATGACCCACCACAGCCGGTCATCAGAGGCCACTGAGTCAATACATCACGAGTCTGCCCTGTCAGCACCAGGGTCATGAGAGAGTGGGTGAACACACAAGCGATAGCTTTCACGATTTCCCCATTGTAGCCACGTTTTTTTTTTCTTAACCTTTTAGCCAACTGTGTCTGAACACATCGGAATTAGACCACCGCATTTAACCCATGCATGCAGTGAAACACCACATACACACTAGTGGGCACACCTGCCCAGAGCGGTGGGCAGCCCTATCCACAGCACCTGGGGAGCAGTTGGGGGTTAGGTGCCTTGCTCAAGGGCACTTCAGTCACGTACTGTCAGCTGAGAGGATCGAACCGGCGACCTTCCGGTCACAAGGCTGATTACCCCAACCTCCAGCCCACGATTGCCTCAATTTCATATACATTTAGAGGATTAGTTAATAAGCAAGTATGTGTGAATATGTTACTGTGCATTCATTTACTTTCATAATGGTAGATTAGGGCCAAAATCCATGCATTTTCATAGGGATGCATGATGATATCGGAATCATATTGATATCGGTGGAGAATTTTCAAAAAATGGTAAAATGCTGTTTAGATTTGACACATAATTTCAACCAAAATATGATACAGAACAATCAAGTCACGCTGGTCTGCTACACTAAAATGTCTGCATTTATTTATTTGAATGCACTCATGTATGTATTATATCGCTGCTGCCACAACAAAACCTTTTTTCTCCAAAATGGTAACTTTACAGAAGAAGGAAAAAACATACTTCACTTTTAATGGAAGTCAATGGAACCAGACGTTTTTCCAAGCAATTTTGGTTCATTTCTTTTGGTCCATTAATCATGAAATGTAAAACAGTCATAAATCTGAACATGTTGGAACAGACAAAAAAGAACAAGAACCAGCCGCATTAAAAAAACATACTATCAAGTAATCTGAGTACAGTGGGTTATATCAAATATTTAACATCCAGCGCTGCACTAAATCTAATTAAGCATGACTAATTATGCTCTCTTTGTGGAACATGCACTCAAAAACATGCAGTCTTTGTAAAACATGTAAAACATGCAGTCAATGTTATTGAAGTACTGATGACATCCACATTATCCTCAGACAAAAATATATTGACATACTGTGGCATAATATATCATGAAAATTATGAGGATCCTCCTATTAGTCACCTTTTCTTCTACTACTGTTTTTAGCTAGTCATATGCAAAGGTTTAGGCGCCTATTGTTAATTTTCTTAGTGAACATAAGTTACACATCTTCTACAGAGAACTCTGCACATTTTAATGCACAAATACTGTCTATTTACTGAATTTATCATATTGGGGGTAAATATTAAAATGTAAGATGTGGCCTGTGCAAAAGTTATGCTTGTATTTTTTCTAATATGTTCAAGTCTGCAAATAAACAGACATTTTGCACTAAAATTTGGACCAAAAAATCCATATTTGTGTTCTCTGTAAAGGATGTGTTAAATTATTTTCACTTAGAAAATCAATAAAACGCATACAACTGTAAGCAATGTACTTTTGTCCAGCTGGAATGCAAAACTAAAGAAGCAAATGTCAGTCACCAAACGTTGGCTGACTACCTATTCGATTTGAAATGATATTTTACGCTCGTAACGCTTCAGTATATGTGGTTTGTAGCTCTGACCCCTGTGTCTGACACAGCTGGAAGGTCATCAGAAGTTCACCACACCGTTTCAGAACACACAGGACCCCAGGGCACGGCGTGTCCCCTTTACACACGCGAGTGTGAATGCGTTATCATACACATTCAGCTGGCCAACACCAAAACAGTACATTAACTGACACATCTCTGCCTGTGACAGGGCGTGTTTTCTTTTGTGCGATAAGATAACAAAGCGCATTGAAACGTAAAGCACTTGTATGGAAATATACGCTACTACTGTTGGACAGAGTGACAGTTTCTGTATAAGCGCAGGATATAAATGTAGAGAATGAATTAACAGGCTATCAAAAGTAAACCAATATGTGTCAATATTTCTGCGCATTTATTTGTTTTCATCATGGTAGATCAGGGTGGAAATCCATGCATTTTCACAGGGATGCATGATGATATCGGAATCATATTGATATCAGTGGAAAATTTTGAAAAATGTTAAAATTCTGTTTAGATTTGACAGATCATTTCAACCAAAATGTGATGCGGAACAATCAATTCACGCTGGTCTGCTACGCTAAAATGTCTGCATTTATTTATTTTAATGCACTTATGTATGTAAAATATCTCCAGCAGCATTTTGGCACCCTTGAAAAAGAGATTTTCTCTGATACTGTTAAATATATGTTTTACACATATATTTGGTTCTATACGGCTAAAATATATTTTAGGAAAATGTAGGAAATTTTGGATATATTTAATGACTATTATATAAGGTAACTTTACAGGAGAACGAAAAAACCTACTATACTTTTAGTGTAAGTCAATGGAACCAGACTTTTTTGCAAGTCATTTTGGTTAATTTCTTTTGGTCCATTAATCATGAAATTTACTCACAACATTAAGGGTAACAGGTGTTTTCAAATTATATCAAAAACTGAAAAATGTCAAAAATGGAGATACAAGGTTTTGTTCCAACAGCAGCGACCTATTGTCCCATTTCTTCATAATCAACTCCAGTTAGATTTACCTAAACTACTTACTTCGTGGCATAACGAAACAATTTAACTTCTTTTCGTCAACTCAAATAAACACTCAAAAGAAATAGAACAAAGCAAACTGGTTGAGCAGTTTTATACAGTTGTATGCTGAAATTGGGCACCCCTGGTCAAATTCCATGCTCTGTTGATTTTCTAAGTGTAACTAAGTGAACACGTCCTCTACAGAGACACACTTCTGCACATTTTAAAGCTCAATTTACGTTTATTTACTGAATTTAACATATTGGCACATTAAAATGTGGCCGGTGTAAAAGTTTTATGTTTTTCAAGTTTATTAAACCCAGCAAATACATAGAAACTATGCACTCAAATTTGCAGAAAATATCACATTCAGGTTTTTTTTCCCCATGTAGAGGACTTGTTAATTAATTTCACTTAGAAAATCAACAAAATGTGTAATTTGGTGTTAAAACTTTGGCATACAAATCAATCCAAATCTCGGAATCAGCATAAGCAGACAGATATATGAACAATAGGCCTAAAACAGGCCTATTTACGATAAACTGTAGTTAAAAACTCTCCCTTTAGGCACACGTTTTAAAAAGGTCTTCACATTTGTGCTCAGGCACATTTAAAATGTTAAATATGGACATTATAATTTTAATTTTAATTTCATTGTGTAATTATGTAATCACTTTACAAACAAATGCAAAGCAAAATGACAATAACTACTCCAGTCATCTACACTGTTAGAAATAAAGGTTCTGTTCAGGTACATTTTTTGTTCATCAAAGGTACAAACAATGTACAGTGGTTTTAGGTTTTCCAGGTGAAAAGTTCGTATTTGTACCTTTTCATAACTAAATGTTTTAAAACAGAACAGTAAAATAAAGTCCTGGAGACGAGACGGGGTGTGTGGAGTCAGTACAGCTTAGAACATATCATTTCAGTGGATTATGGTTCAGTTATGTTCCCTGACTAAAGGTACTGAGATGGAGCCTTGAGAGTCCCACCCCAGTGACAAGAGGGGAACTGCCCCAGTGACAGTTTAGTACCTTTTTTGGCACAATTGGACCTTAGAACCACTGCTGTACCTTTGAGGGAACATTTACATTGTTTGCACCTTGATGAACGAAAGATGTACCTGCACAGAACCTTTATTACTAACAGTGTAGCCTCACTGTGTGGTTGAGGAAGATGCTGACTACTACAATAAGAATGGCTAAAGCTACTTGGGAATAAATACTGAAGGAAAAGTGCTGTAAAAATGAGCCAAACTTCAGAAAATCTGCATACACTGTACAGTAAAGCTTTCCACCAGCAGTGGGCATGTGGGGAATTGGCTATGAATAGTGCTGAATAAAAATGAGGACAAATACAGCTAAACAAAAGAACTGCTCTGCTGCTGATGCGGCTATGAGCTAAAGTATGCTTCAGATCTACACATCTAACCGAGCAAATAAAGCATAAGCAGAATGTACAGATTATCTTAATGCCAGGTGGTCACAAGCGCCAGACAGTGACGTCAATTAAGCAATTACCCCCCCGAGGCCCAATCAGATCTGCATCCCGCAATCGCTCGCTAACAGACCCGCAGACGGCATGACGCACACACAACTCAGCGTGCTGAGCGCTGCCTGCAGCGCTGCATCCACGACTGCACTGACTCGTGTTTTCACATTCGCTGTCGAGCGGCGCTGGTTTCGGCTTTCTGCCCCATCAGTCTCGACTCCAGCTGCCTCGGCGGAAGAGAAGAGCAGGTATTACAGCTGTAGATCAGACAAAAATCTAATTTACACAGTCTGACAAATGCAGTCAATCAGCCAAGGCATGTTTGGTGACTTTTTTTTTTAGCTACGAGGCTAAGGCAGCCTGGTATTTGGGCCTGAACCCCAAAGAGAGTCAAAGAGCTTTCTTTGTCCAACCTGACTCACATAATCAGGTTTTGAGTCCAAAACTTTACCGAAGACCCCCACAGGACCCCCACAGAGCAGGTATGATTTGGGTGGCGGGTCATTCTCAGCACTGCAGTGACACTGACGTGGTGGTGGTGTTTGGTGTGTTGCGCTGGTGCAAGTGGAGCAGCCAACAACCACCATGTTGTGTGGCAATAAAAGAATGAATGAATCAATCAATCAATCAACCACGTTAACTGATAATGACAAGCTTGAATTACCTGTTAGCCACATTAACCTCGGAGCTGCAGTGCAAAACTAAAGAAGCAAACTTAAGACAACAAACATTTCCTGACTGATTGGGGTCAGGTGGGTTACTTTAACAGACACAGGCAGCAGGAGGGGTCTGGGCTCATATCACTAAGTATCAGTCTCAGAAGGCGGGCCGTAACAACAGCAGGGACTCTGATCTATCGCACTGCAGTTCATCTACCATACATCTTCTGTAGGCATTAATTAAACACAAAAATCTACTACTATGTATTTATATGATAGCACTGAGTCCTGCTTGTGAGCTTGAGGGCATCTTAAGACTCTGTCTATTTGCAGTAGCTCAGGGATTAGTTTTCCAAGTAGACAGCAAAGCTCTCCTGAAAGTCTAGATAAGAATGCCTGCTAAACATTGTGAATCCAAACGGAAATCTACACTTGTAATCTGATAGCCGCAGCTTGGAGCCTCCTGACTCTCTTTAGCCAAACGTTCAGTCAAACATGCCATCATTCAAAGTTACGGCTTTGCAGCAAGCAACTTCCTCTTTACAGAAGCCCCCTACACTTCCTGTAGTGTATTACAGTCTGTCAGAGTGACTGTGTGGATCATATGAACAATATAGAGGCTTTTTAAATGAAACAGTAGAAGCCATATCGCCCCCTACGCTTCCTGTAGTGTATTACAGTCTGTCAGAATGACTGTGCGGATCATATGAACATTACAGAGTGCTTTTTAAATGAAACAGTAGAAGCCATATCGCCCCCTACGCTTCCTGTAGTGTATTACAGTCTGTCAGAGTGACTGTGTGGATCATATAAACATTATAGAGGCTTTTTAAATGAAACAGTAGAAGCCATATCGCCCCCTACACTTCCTGTAGTGTATTACAGTCTGTCAGTGTGACTGTGTAGATCATATGAACATTATAGAGCGCTTTTAAATAAAACAACAGAAGCCCATTCAGTCTTTGCGATCATTACACTGAACAGAACAGAAACCCCAGACAGCACAATGACCTCCGACCTGAGCTCCTGTTCGGGATCACAAGGGGTCAAAGTGTAAACTGGCTAATTGCTGGTTCCTGTAGGCAGTCGGGGGGAATTGGGCGGCAGTGAGTCAGAGCCGTGCAGAGGATCGAGAATGAAGTTCTCATCAAACTAATATCCAGAGTGAAATTTTAATGATGATAATATCAGCAGTGAAGTTCTAATAAAATGAGTATCCAGAATGATTTGTATTGGTGATCAAACAGAAAACCTGACAAAGAACAACTATAATTACAGTATATTATTTATTAATTAGTAACATCTTGTTGGCCCAAAAATGTAAACACTTTACACTGTATACTATAATATTCAACTGAATTGAATAAATAACGACAAGTGATCACACACACACACACACACACAGCCGCTGGTGTGCTCGCTCTCAGTGCAGAAGCTGTATGATGTTGGTCGTCGGCAGCGAATCTTAATTGATCACCAGCTGAGAGAGAGAAAGAGTTCTGCAGAGCGACTGATTAGATACTGCTTCATATAATCCTCCAGAGAGAGGGAGAGAGAGAGAGAGAGAGAGAGAGAGTGAGAGAGAGAGAGAGAGAGAGAGAGAGAGAGAGAGAGAGAGAGTGAAAGAAAGAGATACAGAGGGAGAGACAGAATAGAACAGACAAAGAGAAGCAGAGAAGCAGACAGAAAGAGGGAGAGAGAAATAAAAAGAGAGAGACAGAGAGAGACAGAAATAAAGAGAGAAAACGATAAAAGGAGAAAGACAAAAGAGTGAGGGAGAGAGAAATAAGAAAGAAAAGATAGAGAGTACAAGAAAGGATAGAGACAGTGCTAAAAAATGGAGAGAGAGAAGTGTGAGGGAGAGAGGGATAAACAATAGACAGAGAAAGAGGAGGAAAGTGACAGACAGAGACAGACAAAGAGGGAGAGAGATAAAGAGAAATAGAGAGAGAGCGATAGAGAGAGAGATAGAGATAAAGACAGATGGATAGATAAAGAAGAAAGAGAGGAAAGAGCAAAGAAAAAATGACAAAGACAAGACAGAAAAAGTGTGAGGGAGAGAGACAGATATAGAAGATAAAGAGAGACAGAGAGAGAGATAAAGAGAAAGAGACAGAGATTAAGAGAGAGAAATATAAAGAGAAATATAAAGCGATATAAAAAAGAGAGATACAGATAGAGAGATAAAGAGAGAGAGAGAGATGAAGAGAGAGAGAGAGAGAGAGAGAGAGAGAGAGAGAGAGAGAGGGAGGTACAGACTCAGTCCTGTATGCCTGTAGAGGCTGCTGCTGAACTAAAGCAGTCACTGTTGCAGCCCCTGTTCATAACAGGCCTCCAGTTACAGGCTGTTAGTGCAGATTCATATTCATAATAACCTAAACCACTCGCTAAATATCATCCTGCCAAAGAGTGCCGTGAAAGCTTTAGTGCCACGCTAAAGGAGAGGCTAAGCGCTCTGAGCGCTCCCAGTCTGTGTGAATCTGGGAATAAAGCAGTAAAGCGTCCGCGTTACGGCCCGTTCTCGTCCAAACGTCCTCGGTCCAAACGCAGACTGTATCTGACTGGCTATTGGTATTCATGCATGGCCAGCCTGAACCGCTGCCACACACCATCAGTTCTGCTCCAGAGAACGGAGCGGATAAGCAGCTTCTTATAAACACGAGATATCAGACATGACAGCAGAAGAAGCGGTAAGATAACAGAAATGTCAGAGCTGCTTTCTTCCCTCCGCTTCCCTCCTCCTCTCCGTAAGACGTACTGTGGTTCGCAGCGTGGAACTGAGGCCATCTTTGAAGCCTCCTCGTCCCCGTTCTTCATGAGGAGGGGAGATAAGGCTTTTGACAAGAACCATGCGTCTTTATTTTAGTCGAAGAGATGTGGAAAGAGAGAGAGAGAGCGACAGGACATATAACAGCGACTGGAAAACTCAACATTAGGAGAATAGATCAGTCAGAGATGCTAATGTTGCTAACAGTGAATGAAAGTGAATGGCTGCCAATTAGCAAATTAGCAGTGGTGAACCACGAGTATTAGAGCTTGGCCATGAGGCTATAAATATTCAAAAGAGAAAAAAACTCTGTGATAATGCTAATATCTGTAGGATTTCTGATAGCATGTTAGCACTAACGATGGTGCACGTTCATTTTTTTGGAGGCTCTAGATTAAAAACAGATATTTTAAGCTTGTAACATATATTTCACCAACATTAACATATATTTCACCTTGTATTCTGCAGTATTAAAGTGCCTTTTAGTGAAGAAAGTGCCTTTTTTATTCATAACAGCTAACTGAAACCTGAAGTAGATAGATTACATCATGCTAACTGCTGGTTACTAGCTTATATTCATTGTTATGTTTGTATGTAGCCATGTTAGCGCACTCTTTTAAGGGAATATTTCACTCAAAATAACTAGTATTGAAAAAAATGAGTACAAATGAGTGGAAGCTGATGAAGAAAATGCTAGCTGACTTTCATATAGGCTACTGTAAACAATGCTAACATTATTTAGCATTCCTTTATTTCATTTGCATTGCCTTTACTTCAAAAACGCAGCTTAAGCAGAGAACTTGAAGAGAGGAGAATTTCCACTCTGTAATGTCTTCTGGGTTTCTCAAACACTAGAGGGCGCTCCGTAGCGAGTCCAAAATGAATGGGTTGACATGGAGCATTTGAGCAAAATCATAGTTTATAAATGCTTAAACATTTTTAATGTAAAAGAATACAATTATTTCCTGAACACTGAACAGCACAAAACACTTTAACACCACTGTTATATTTTTAAAAAGCTTTTAAACTCGAGTTATAGGAGTTTAAAAAGGCGCCTTGTGTATGTTCTTGACGTCCTGCTGCACAAAACCCGTTTGCTGTAGAAAAATTTTTATTACTAAGTGTTACTTCACCTTTTTTAACATTACTGTTAAATAAATTCATGCTAAAAGTCTGAATCTGCAAATACCGAGTAAGGCTAGGCAGGTGCAGCTAACACTTGTGGAAAAAACCCGCACTAACTGCTCACGCTTGTTTGTCTTCACTGTTAGCAACATTAGCATTTTTGAATTATGTTGTTCTTTAGTGATTCCAGTCACCAGGAATTATTTACTGGCAGACACCTCCTCCCCCTCATCCCGGAATCCCAGGAGAAAAGGAGGAATTCCATTTCCAGTAGAAGCAGCCCAGTAAATGTAAGAATGATGAACGTGAGGGATTTCAAAGTAAAAGCTTCTAGTAACCCATCCCACATTCTTTACAACCTACCAGCTACGCTGAACAGGTGTGTTAATCAAAGGGAAACACCAGCGAGCCACTGCTTTATACCCCAAACCCCCTCAGCAAAACACAGTTCTGTCTACTCAGTAGCTCCGTACAAGGGTCCAGTCCCAGTTCAGTCCACCCCCCCATTTCACTTCCACTTGGGACCGTCCATGCCCCAGTAACGAACAGTAATGTTAATGGTGTGCAGTTTCATTCTGTCATGCTTTCATGTAATATGAAAGGAAAAACCCAGTTAGCGGATGCTAACATGACAACAGTGGAGTAGTTCTACAGTTACAGACTGTAGTCCATCTGTTTCTCTGCACCCTGTTCTTCAGTGGTCAGGACCCCCATGGACCCTCACAGAGCAGGTACTATTTGGGTGGTGGATTATTCTCAGCACTGCAGTAACACTGACGTGGTGGTGGTGTGTTAATGTGTGTTGTGCTGGTACGAGTGGATCAGACACAGCAGTGCTGCTGGAGTATCGCTGCTGGACTGAGAACCAAAAACATCCAGCCAACAGCGTCCTGTGACCACTGCTGAAGGACTAGAGGATGACCAGCACAAACTGTGCAGCAGCAGATGAGCTATCAAGGTAGGAGTGTCTAATAGAGTGGACAGTGAGTGGACACAGTGTTAAAAAACTCCAGCAGCACTGCTGTGTCTGATCCACTCGTACCAGCACAACACACACTAACACACCACCACCACGTCAGTGTTACTGCAGTGCTGAGAATGACCCACTACCCTAATAATACCTGCTCTGTGGTGGTTACTATGGTATTTTTGGTGGTTGCTAGGACATTGCTAGGTGGTTGCTAGGATGTTGTTAGGCAGTTGCTATGGTACAAAAAATGGATGCTAGGATGTTGCATGAAAAATAGATGTTAGGCTGATATTTTTTGGGAGGCGGGGCTAATTCTGAATATTTACATAGTTGTATGCAAAAGTTTGAGCGCCCCAGTCAAACGGCATGTATTGTTAAATTTTCTAAGTGACAATAAAATAACATATGGATAAAACTAAAACATAAAATATGGTCTGTTCAGAAGATATAGCATGTTTTCCAATATGTTAAACTAAGCTAATAAATAGAAATTGTGCATTAAAATGTGCAGAAAAATGCCATATTCCATATTCCAGTCTGGTTCCCTGTAGAAGTGACACTTATTTTCATTTAGAAAATCATAAACATGAAAGCGATGTTTAAACCTTGTTTTTCCTTATGTGTCATATTATTGTTAAACCCCTAGCAGCCACTTACGGAGCAGGAGCTTCAGCCATGCAGGCCACCAGCTCAGAGCAGCCTCAGAGAACACATGCTCTTCATCAGTGTAAATGAAGCTCTCAGTAATGTGACATTCACACGGGTGCTGTATTCCTCAAAGGCTTAAATCTACGGGATGAGAGGCTTTACGAAGGCTTTGCGATGCTAATGAGTGACCGCGCGCTACGTGATCGGGGGTATGCGTGCGTTTTGCTGAATCACGCTTTAGTTAGTCAGTTCAGTCACTGGAGCAGCACACACAGGCTGACTCAGAGAGCCTGGAGCAGCCGGGCATCGGCAGGCCCCAGCACGGAGCTCCGCCATAGGGCCCTATCTCCCTCTGGCCTGCCTGAGGCACCATCAAGAATGAGTGTCCTTCGCTGCGACCGCGCTAGGCTGCGTGCCAATTGACTCGGGACGAACTTGATACATGAGTTTGTCTGTGTGTGTCTGTTGTGTAATAGCCAGGGGGCCAGCAGCTGAGTATCAAATGATGTTTCTATCCTAAAACTTCAGGACAATGCCACACGCTGAGCTGACAGGGGTGTGTTTGTGTTAAAAAGAGGAGCTCGGTCTCACCTTGACATGACATAACATCTCTATTACATTAACACCTGAAGTGTGGGGCTTCAGTATGCTCTGCTAAGCACATTAACATTAGCATTTAGAAATGACTGGCATCCTTCAGTGCCCTCAATTAAGCATCGAAGCACGCTTATCTGATTCCGATCTCAATTGTGCAGTTTTTAGTTGAAAATAAGTGAATACATCCTCTACAGAAAACACACTTAAATATGGCATTTGTATGCACATTTTAGTGCAAAATGTCTATTTATATGCAGTTTAACATATTGGGAAAATATAACTTTTGCACTGGCCACCTTTTTTTTTCTTTCCCAGTATGTTAAACTCAGCAAATAAACAGTAGTTGTTTGTATATAACTTAGAAAATCAATAAAACATCATTTCCATTCACCCGTGCTTTCGATATAGCACTTAATTTGATTCATGTTATTTAAATAGATTAATTTTTCACAGCAAAAAATGTTAACAAGAGAAATCATCTTAAATCTAGTCTTAATATCTAATATTTCTCATTTTGAGATAGCTGTATGAAAATTATAAGATTATTAAGTAAAATTATCTCACTATATTGGCAGATAATTTTGCTTGTTTCAAGCGCATTTCTTAAAATAAGAATATTTATCTGCCGATTTAGTGAGATCATTTTAATTAATAAAAATACTGGAAACAAGTAAAAAGCATCCAGAAATAAGCTGACAATAATGTCAACCTGAGGAATATTAGATATATGAACTAGACTTAAGACAACTTAACTCGCCAAGATACTATTTTTTGCAGTGTTGATTTAAGAATTTTTAAGGACCAAATAATCTTATTTGCATTGTGACTTTGGCTAACAGAAAGTAGTGTAAATGTGCCAGTGTGCTTTATGTGTTCATTTAGCCTGCACAGCATTTACTTTGAATAAAAAAATAATAAAAGGCTAGTAAAAATTGGTCAGTAAAATCAGCCATTCCACCGATTTGACTGTAAAGAAAACAGAACTGGAACTGGCCATCAAATTCAAGAATAGTTTGCAGTTGGTTTCCAAACTGTTAGCTTTTAATAATATGTTTATTATTCATTTTCATCAGATTTACTGAGGTAAATATGGGTTAATAAAGGAAAACAGAAAATGCATTTTTTAGACACGAGATACGAGTCTTACAAAAAACAGCAAACTTGGTATAAACTTATACAATATATAACTTGGTGCTATAACACCTTTAGAGGGCAGCAGGGAGTAATGTTTGTTTATTTGAGCCCAGGCTGTGTTTGCTGGAAGCTACTATGTATCGACAGCCAGAATATCTAGGACAGCTTGCAGAGCTAATCAGACCATTTGTCCACTTCAGGCTTGTACTTTTATACCTGCATACAATAAACAAAAGAGACAAACTGTTCATTGCAATGATTTAAACTTCCATGATCCTGACAGGCCTGCTGATATCAGGATAGGAAATTTACATACTCTCATATCCTGACATTGTCCTGGAGGATTTAGTCCTCACAAAGAGCTATATACAAACACAAACACACACACACACACACACACACACACACACATACAGCTGGCTATGACAATTATCCTGTCATAAACTGTACAGAGCACCAACAACGCTAATTAGCGCCTACATCCCTAATTAATGAACCCACTCACTTCCACTCCCTAAAGCACTCTGCACACACGGACACGCCACACACTTTGTGTTATGTCATAGATGGCTTGGTCAGTGGTACAATAATAAAAAACAGCTGTATTGCTCAGTTGTGGTCAGGGTTAGGAGTCTTAAGATGACTTTTTTGAGCTAACTAGTAATGTGAAGCATTCATTTTTTAAATGAATGTAATTCCCTTTTTTATTTGATGGGACAAAAAGTTTTTTTACCCCATTTTTCCCTGAATGGAGCCTCTTGGTCTCCTCATCACACGATGCTACCAAGCCGGGAGGGTAAAGGCTAAAGTACCACCACATCTTTTCAAACTGCCGCTATCACGTCATTGTTCAGCTCAGCATCATGCTGAGTGATGGAAGGACCATCCTGACCACCCGCAGAAAAGAGAGAGCATAGTTATGCTGTCTTGGACTAATGGTCATGGATGGCTGTGGCATCACCGGGGACCAAACTCTTAGCATGTTGATGTAGCTGCGTGACTGACTTTAGGTGGTGTGTGTGACAGCTAGTTCAGCTAATGCTATCGCAGACAATAGCCTTCACAGAACGGACATTTCTGCAGAAGTTATAAGTTTTAATATTATTTCTGAAAATAACGTATAAACTACAGTGGCAAGGATATATATGATGGCCCAATCCCATTTCTTATTTTTACCCCTACCCCCTTGTTTTCGAGTGTCACCTTGCCCCTTAGAACTGAGTTATCCCTACGAAATGGGACCCTCAAATAAAAAGAGCATTACTTCATTAACAGCTACTAGCGCTGCTCTGTAGGCGACCCTGCCAGTCTGCAGTGACAGCAGAGGAGGGTAAAGTTCAGCTCCTCACTGCTGGGCTTTAGTTACATTTAGGGAATCATGTGCCTTAAAAAGGGGGATGCAATAATTATTTATTATCACCCACCCCTAATTCTTCAGTGATATGAAGCTGAAGTCAGATATTCACCAGCTTCTTGTTCAAATTTCCCTGTTCCACCTTAAATGGAGCAGCAGTTACATTCTGGCGCTTCAGATGTCAGAACTGCTGGACTATTTAAGGTGGAATGGGAAATTTAGCTAGCTACCAAGACATTAGCATACTTTTAGCGATTTTTATTATGCTTGTAATGAAGAAAACGACCATAATACACTGAAACAACATTAAACTAAGATAAAACAGTGGTTATCCTAATTTTTTAACAGAGAAAATTCTCACATTTGTGGGTTTCTTTGGTCTCTTGTTCTGCCATCTTGACGGTGTTTGTTTTTTTCTCATAACTCTCTGTTTGGAGTCTCTGAAAAACCTCTGTTTGGAGGGTCATGTAGCCCTAACACTTCGCCCTACCCCTCTATCTCAACAACAATCGGGACACCCTACCTCTAGGCATAAACGCGCAAAACAGAGGGTTAAGGGCTAAGTGGTAGGAGCGAGGGGTGAAATGGGATTGGGCTCGATGTCTCATGTATTTGACAAGCTAACAGCTGCTCTACCTGTGATACCGCCACCATTAGCATGCAGAGATCCAGTGTGGAGAAGATACATGGTGCTCTTGACCTTTTGCTACATGAAAGGATAAGTGAAGCCATAGCCAACAGTTTCTATGGTGTATATGGTGCTTATAGAGACTGAATGGAGATGCTGTACAGTGTACAGCAATAACACACAAACCAATTAGCCTATTATTTCTGTTCAGAACATGATAAAGCACAGCTGCATTTACAGTTCACAGCACATACTAACACAGAGACAAAGGCACTGCCTTCTTACAACACGCACACACACACACACGCACGCAGACACACACCAGAGGGAAAACATCTGCTATCTGATAAAAAAAGCCTTGAGTCAGAGAACGAGTTAAAGCGACTGGGTGCCTTCAAATCAGCGACAGGCGTGACAACAGCCCTCAGCGGCCAGTCTGCAAAATCCTGCACCCTGGGGCTCCACAAGGACAACGCTGAGAAACATCAGCCCGCTTTACAGTCTGGGTCAAAGCTGCTGTACACTGGTTCTTTCCACAGTAATGCTGTCAAGGACAAAAGTCACAAATTGTGAAATAAATCTTTAGTCATGAGTTAAAATTGTGGTCTAAGAATATCTAAAAGGCAGGTATTCTACATTTTACTTGCAATTTATTTAAGTCCACTTACATTATCGGTGAAGGTTTATGCATCAAAAACAGTCACGATTCATTTCTACATGAACATTTTCCAGCCTCTCTTTATCCCTCAGAATTACACACAGGCTCGGTTCTGTTTGGCAGATCTGTATTGCACCTCATTCGGCCTTTCCCACATGTTCCACTCCAATAACTGCTACAGGAGCTCCGGAGGAACAACACTCCACATCACCTCAACAGAACTGGGCATAGCGGGCATAGTGGACTGAATAGGCAGGGCTGAACTGCTGTGGACTGAATAGGCGGGGCTAAACTGCTGTGGACTGAATAGGCGGGGCTGAACTGCTGTGGACTGAATAGGCGGGGCTGAACTGCTGTGGACTGAATAGGCGGGGCTAAACTGCTGTGGACTGAATAGGCGGGGCTAAACTGCTGTGGACTGAATAGGCGGGGCTGAACTGCTGTGGACTGAATAGGCAGGGCTGAACTGCTGTGGACTGAATAGGCGGGGCTGAACTGCTGCAGGCTTAATGGGTGGGCGTATGTACATGTGTTCATGGTTGTGACATCACAACCAGGACGAATTAAAAATGGACTATTTTTGCATCTTAGACTAGGTAACAAACACTATAACAATGCTTACATGCTACATTGAACCCATTTTTTTAAAATAAGGAATATCTGGTTTTCCGTACGGACCTAGAGCTTTGGGATTTGACAGAGTGGGAAGAATCTTCTACTTTGCACACAGGCCTGTCAGTTTAAACGGTGTTCCTGGAATAAGGTGTCACTTACATAGCCATCATTTCCACAATAAGAGCAGACAGCATGTGGGAGAAAACGACGTTAACATCCTGACCCTCCTCCGGTCATCCGAGACGCTGACGGGTTTGACACCAGCGAGATGGATGGGAATAAGAAATGGGACAATTTTTTTAAAAAAAACAAAAAAACCCTGATCTCTGCTGTTGGTGGAGTCGCAGAGAATCAATCTCGGATGAAATCACCCCTTTAATCTGTGGGACAGAAATAATAATGACCATCTAACAGCTGGACTAAACTAACCAAGTCGTTTCCTATAGATTCCCGCTGTGGTGGTAAATCTACCGAGCTTAAAAACTCTGACCTTTTGGGAAAAAAATCTTAACTACTCTGCTTCGTCAACAGCGGAGTGAGCCTTCATGTTCGGAATTAAGATGTCCGGTGGGGCTTTGCGCCAGGAAAATACATACATTAATAAAAAAAAAACCCTGTCTGATTTAATAAGTGCAGACAAAACAACTCCATCGCAGCAGGCTGTGACTTAAAAATGCATGAGGATGTAAAAGTGTTTTAAAAGAGTAAAGAATAAACGTCTGGACTGAGCTGTGAAAAAAGCGACGGCCGTATAATTGGCCTGTGAAGCTCACGTCTGGATTAAAGCTTCTGAGAAACAGCCTACAGGCCAAACTCAGCAGGGCTCAGACTGACGCCTGCCTGACAGCAGTATAACTACCACAAGAATAAGCTGAAGATGGTGTTTAGGATTATTCATACAACATACAGCCGTAAAAAAGGACACTGCATACCTGAAACGGTAACTTTAGTTTTAATATTAATGGTTAACAAACAGCACAGAAAACACTATCTAAGATTAAAATTTGTTCTGATTATGATTCAGCTGTACCGTTTTATAATCTTTTGTTTTGAAATAACATTTATGTCAGTCTGAGCCAACCAGCTCTGTAGAAGACATTCAGTTATGAGGTTTTCTTATAACAGCTGTGCTACGTTAGCATAAAGATGGTTGACAGCAGTACACTGGTCAGAAAAGCTGGTTACAACTCGAGATGCTAAGCTGATCCCAACTGACGGCCCTCAAACTGCCATGATGTCCTTGACTCAGCCACTTCTATGGAGTTAATTTTGTGCCAAAAGTTTCAAATAAAATAATAAAATCCACAAGCAAAATATTGATTATCAATATCGCCCAAATATTTTGCACATAAAAATAATGAGAGTCAATTTAAACTTAACTTTTCCAAAAGATTACAACTCATTTTCTCTCATTCTGATATAAATATTACTCACTATTTGCTGATTTTGCATTTTTTGCTTCTGTAATCTTTTATTTGCTTCTAACTTTCGGCACTTTTTAACAGGGGGCGGGTCTTAGAAGAGGACATTCACATTCACTTGGTCAACTGATTTGGAGTGACAGGTCTTCTAAACACATAGCCACTCAGCATTAACCAGCCCCTAGCATGGCGGAGCTCGCAGTACTGACCTCTGCTTTAAGTGCAGCGTTGTACTGGTATATCTGAGATTATGAGCAATGCATGCCTTATTCTTTATGATTAATGCGACACATGCAAAATCAGCAAATAGAAAAAGTTAAAGCAAAAACTGTCAAAATGAGTAATAAATTTACATCAGCATGAGAGAAAATGAATAGTAATGTTTTTGAAAAGTTAAGTTTGATTTAACTCTATTTGTCTTTGCAATATATTTTGGTCATTTTGATACTTTTGACATTTTGCTTGAGGATTTTATTGTTTTATTTGAAACTTTTGGCACAAAATGAACTCCATACACTTCGTACAGTAGCACACCAGCAGAACTGACTCTGAATTTGGCAAAGGCACTAAACAAGGCCTAAAAGCAGCTAAACAATGAACTCAACTCTGAATTAGGGAGGTGTATTCAGAAAGAGGATACAGCAGTAATTTAGCAAGAAAATGAAATGTATTTCTTCAGTTTTGTACTGGAGTTAATGTAGCTAGCAACTAATCAAAGCCCTTACATAATCAATCAGCATCATTATAGATAACAACATACTGTACAGTGTCAGAAACCACATAAGCAAGTCTGATGATTTAGCCATGCAGTTAGCATGATGCTACCCGGCAAACTGTCCTTTACGTTTGATTTATCTCTGAACTATCGCTTTAACACCAGCATAATTTAGATGTACACTGTACGGGCAGCTCTTTTGTGCTCGCGGTCATGGTTAGAGCTGTAAGTGACAGCGTTCAGGGTGGCCCACGAGCTAAAGGGTAAAGTCGGCTCCATTCACGCTCTCAAAGCGCTGGCACTAAGTGAGGGGAGGGACAGCCTAATTGATTCTCAACAGGAGATGGTGGAACAAAGCAGGACAGCCATGTGTCCCAGCGAGGCTCTCTCTGAGGAATGCCTGGCTGTGCGTCCAGCCTCTCCAGCACCAAGCGGCTCCAGCACCTCCTCTTGACCACCAGAACAATGGCACCCATCTCCTCCAAGTGCCTCCGTCCTCCAGAGTGAGAAAGAAAGCAGCACTGTTCTGTTTTACAAATCATGCACGAGTCAGTAGAGCTGAGAAACATAGTTTGCAATATTTGAGCGAAATGCCTTCATACCAGCTTATAGCTAATGTAGCAATAATTAAAAAAAGCACCCAGCCAAAATGGAAAAAAACCAAGACATTTAGTCTTTATATGTAGTGAATAAGCTGAGTTTCCTCCTACAGGGGAGCCACAGTGGTCTCGGGAGTGAGATTTTATAGATTTTATAGTTCAAAGAGTAGAACATCAAACTTCTGATGATGTATCTTGAAGGTGGGAGTCATTTTTGAAAAACTACAATCATTTTGGGAAGGATAAACGGAAGCAGGCTGAATTTAAATTTTTTCCACACAAGCTGGCTAATGGTGGGTCAGAGCTTTCTTTGAGGCTGTGGGGGGATTCCCAGTGGTCATATGACATATTTGCGTAATGGATGCAGGGTATTGTAGTGAGAGCACAATGATGGAGGAAAACAAGGGTGCATTACACATATTAAATGCTTGTTTCAGGCTGTAATGATCCTTTAAGAGGAAAAAGGAAACACTTTCAATTATTGTTGGGGCATTTACAACATTTGATTATAACTCAGTACACTTTAGCTGCTCATTGTTATGCACATATTTTATACTTAAAATGGCAATTTATTATACTTGAACATGTTTTGCATGAAACTGTCAACAATATTGTATTTGAAAAAAATAATGTCATTTAGGTCGGCACAATATCTTCACCATCACTATGCTGGCCTTTGCAATAGTAATGTCATAAAAGGCTGCAATGAGGCTTTTAATTTAGTCCTCTAACCAATCACAGTGTGTTTTACTGTGTGTGGTGAGAATCCTGACCAATCTCAGACCAAGATGAGCTTCTGTGGGTGTTTGATGAATCAGGTTATTCATGTGATCCAACAGTAAATTATTTTTATTATTACACAAATAATGCAATAATGCAGGCCAATAACACCAATTTTGCTATTTTAATATATTACAAATACGCACACAGTATTTAGCAGTTTAATCACAATTATGGTCAGGACCACTTATCAATTTGTCAATATTTATCAATGATGGCCATGAAATAGGTCAGTAGAATTAATATTTTTTCTTTCCATTTTATATAAATAAGTTTTTGCACTCCGATCCAGGAACCAAAACTCCAGTCCTGGTTTTACTTTAATTACAGATGCTGCAGTGAGTTACCCTGTCAGTCACAGCACAAGTGCTGAAGCAGTGTTTTTCTTTCTTAAGTTTAATATTTATTCTTCATCAGATCTTTCTGCACATCTGAGTCTGATTTTACGGGATGAAAAAAGCGAGTATAATTTTGAACGCAATAAAACATTCACATCAAATCCAATGCACTTTTGTTATTAAAAAAAAATGACTCATGAATGCAGGAGAATCCTATATGGAAAAATGTGCATATGTATATATATTGACTTATATTGGAAATATTTTAAATATATAGTTTATATTTAACATATATATAATTTGGAAATGTCAGCTGTTATAAACACACAAAATTAGTCTAAATTAGTCACAATTCCATGGTGACCGGACCAACAGAAATGGTCCACAATTTCTTTGAACAGAATCTTGTCACATTAACTTCTATTGAAAGGTAAGAACATTTTTCCTTCTCCTGTAAAGTTACTGTTTTGGAGATTCAAGGTTTTGATCTGACAGCGTTACATGTCAAACACAACACGTTTCAAAAAAACGGCTGTAAATAGATTTCCTTTGCCTACAGGATGGATCTATCAAGTAGTTATCATTCCTCGTTGAACAGGGCAAGTTCCTTCAACTCTCTCAGGACCTTGAAGCTGCACTATTGTGAAGGGCAGCATTAGTTCCCAAGTTTCCAGCATTTCCGAAACTTCACATGCACCGAAAAGGCCTTAAAGCTTTATTGCCCATCCAAATGGAAACTGTCCTAGATATACTGAATATACAACTGTAATACACCTGTGGATTTAAATATTGATATTTATTGATCATTTTATCCCCTATTCATCCATTTTATTGTCCCAGACTAAATTACTCCTCATTGTGTAGCCCTAATAGACACCATTAAAGAAATGGAGTGAAAAATGATTTTAAGCTCAGCTCTGAGTCTATAAGACAGCTCTTCTCTGCCTCTCTTTAATGAAGGCACCCATGGCCCCATATAACCCAGTATTACCCACCCCCTCCACTACTATTTTAGTATGGTCCATGTGCCCCAGACCACCATGCCAAGCACAATGGCTTTCTGTCTGGCTATAGGATCTTCAGAGGGGGGAGGGGGAGGTGGGTGCTGGGTTTGGATTCCACTACACAAAAGATGAGCTATTCACCACTGCCGCCGCCCAGCACTGCCTTTACAGGGGAGACCCAACAAACGCCATAGTGTCTAAGGGAAAAGAATGGCTCTCAGTGTTACTGCAGGGGAGAAGCTTTTCTCTCACAGAAATATTATTTCAGCACCCCCAACTCCCAGCAGCGCTCCATTCAGCCTTCCTCACTTCATCACTAACACCCACACAGGCGCACAGCACCCAGCGCTTCTCTCTCACTCATGAGGCTTCACTTGCAGATTGGTTTAAACACATACACACATTTATACTCTTTATACACTAACGCACAGAGATTCTACACAAAGACACCACAGAAGCTCAAACGGTGTCAACATACACAGTATGGGCTGGATTTACAGGCCCAGATTAAGCTTAGTCATGGACTAAATTACATGGTCAATGGGGATTTTGATCGAAAATCCTCTTTAGGGTGGAACTTAATCAGTTTCCAGAAAACTCATGCGGACGCACATACACACAGGCTGAACCGTAAAGGCATACGCTTACGCTTGACTATTCACAGAAGGGGTTTCCTTATTTTCCATATTTTAGAAAAGCGGTAAAGACATTTTAAATTAATTGCTATGACCAAAAACAGCTGAACAAATGCAGACTACATTCTTAAAAAATGGTTCTTCAAGGGTTCTTTAGTATAGAAAATGGTCATATATTGAACCATCAACACTCAAAGAAGCCTTTGCATGATTAAAGGGTTCTTTGCATGGCGTAATGGCTCTTCATATTGAGGGAACGTGCTGCATATGGTTCTACATCGCACCAAAGAGGGTTTCACTATTGTTACAAGCCATTAAAAGCCAAAGAACCCTTTTTGGTACTATATTGAACCCTTTTGGTATGTGTGTACATTCTATTTTAGATTTTGCGAAGTAGGCCCCTTTGCCTTGATGCAGCTTTTGACGCATTTATGCATTTTGACTCTCACCATTCTCAAAAGCAGCTTACTTTAGAGGGTTCTCCAACAGGCTTAAAAAGTTCCCATAAAGTATATGAAAAAAATGAAACAGAACAAGTGGTTCCCTGGGGTTCTCTGGAGTGATGGAGCTCCACTGAACGCCTATAAGAAGAGTTAGTGTGATGAAGCACCACAAAAACATCTGGGATGAGTTGAAGTGATGGAGATCAAATGAACATCTCTGTGATGAATTGGAGAGTTGAAGTTCAATGTTTTAGGAAAAACTGGAGTAATGAAGCTTCTTTGAACTCCTTTGGGATGACTGGGAGGGATAAGGCTCCATTTTGACTCCTTTTAGATAAGTTGGAGTAATTAAGTTCCACATTTGGGATAAAGTGGAAAGGGGGAGCTCAATTGGACCCCTTTAGGATTAGTTGAAGTGATGAAGCTCCTTTAGACTGTTTGGGATCACCTGGATTGACAAAGCTCCACTGAACTTCTTTGGGATGTGTTGGAGTGAGAAAGCTCTTTCAGACTCCTTTGGGATGCTCTGGAATGATGAAGCTTTTTTAAACACTCTTCTGGGATAAATGATCTCAACTGAACATGTGGGATCAGATGGAATGATGAAGCTCCACTGAACTCATATGGGATAAGTCGGATTGATGACACTCCTTTGAACTCTTTTGGGATGAGCTGAGGTGATGAAGCTCCTTTGAACTCCTTTGGGATGAGCTGAGGTGATGAAGCTCCATCAAAAACATTAGGGATGTGTTAGAGTAATAAAGCTTCATCTAACACTTTTGGGATTAGGTTAAAGTAATGAAGCTCCACTGACCTCCTTCAAACATCTTTGGGATGAGTTGGAATGATGAAACTCCACTGAACTCCTTTAGGGTGAGATGGAAGAACAAGCTCCAGCAAACTCCTTTGGGGTGAGTTGGAGTGACGAAGCTCCATCAAACACCTTTGGGATGAGTTGGAATGATGAAACTCCACTGAACTCCTTTAGGGTTTGATGGAAGAACAAAGCTCCAACAAACTTCTTTGGGATGAGCTTAAGTGATGAAGCTCCATTAAGCCTCTCTGGGATGAGATGGGATGATTAAGCTCCAATGAAGACTTTGAAATGAGCTGGGATGATGAAGCCCCATTGAATTCCTTTGGGATAATACCTTCGGAAAGAGCTGGAGAGCTGCTTAAAATCCAGAATCAAAAATCAGCCGAAATCAGTAACGTTTTTGTGGCTGAACGCAATCAAATCCTCACAGCAATGTTCCAATATTTAACATAAACCCTTCCTAGCAGAGTAGAGGCTGTTAAAGCAGCAAAGGGGGACAAACTCACTATTAATACCCCTTCATTTCATGAGAAATGTCCACAAATTTTGCCCTACATTTAGATAAAAATATGAAAGATTATTAAAAACATACATTCCAAACTTTTGACTGGTGCTGAATATTAGACACTATTTTTATTGGTTATGTGTAAAAAAGATTGGACACGCGACTGAGCATATCCTGCCTCAGCCACTGATCCTGCCACGCTTGCACTCTCTCTGAGAGCCCCCCGCCCCGCCTCAGTCAGGCCCTGTCAGCTGGATGAACGCACCGCTCACGCGTCCTCAAGCTAAGAGGCCGACCTGCAGCGGGACCCTGTCGAAAGAGAGAGGAAGGGAGGGGGCCGAGCTTGGCAGAAGCGTTCACTCTTCTGCTGTAGGAAACAAATCGGATGGAAGAAAGATGGCTGGGCTGTAAACAGGGGCAGGGATTGACTTCCTGTGTAAATCAAAACAACCTCAGCCGCCAAGCTCTGTTTACGATTCGGAGAGAAAGTCTCAGCCCACGTTATGAATTCAGCCCACTGGCGGAGGCACGGGGGTGAAGATGTGTGGGCAGGTGACAGAGGGAGAATCACTCATACTTAAGGCAGGACGAAAGCAGTCAAAAGTTTGGAGACACCTGACTGAATTGTTTGTAAGACAGTTTAAGTAAAAGGCTTATGCTTAGGACAAAAGGCTTATTTCTAAGCCTAATATAAATAGTGGACAATGCCAATGAATTCAATTACAAGATAAAAACCAAGTGACCAGTAGCTACTTAACTAGCCTTGTATGCCATAATGACATTTCCCCCATAACACACATAGAAATGAACAGAATTTTTTCTTAAATCTTAAATTTACTTAACATTAATGTCGTACTAAATTAAAAAAAAACATAAATTCGTTTGAACACATCTGGCCAAAATACATGAGAAATAATAAAATAATAATAATAATAAAAAATAATCAGCTAATTTTAGTGCATAATTTCTATTTGATTTGCTGGGTTTTAACATATTGGAAAAAACATAATGTGCCAGAACTTTTACACAGGCCACACTCTATGTTTTCATTTTCTTCCTAATATGGTAAATTCAGTAAATACACAGTCATTGTGCATTAAAATGTGCAGTTTGTTCCCTGTAGAGGATGTATGAACTTATTTTCACTTATTTAATTTGATAGTGGAGTTCAATTCTTGGCATATGACTGTATCAGTCATAACTATGATATTTGTTATGTTATGCTCTATTCTGTACAACAGCATTACATAATTCAGCCTTATCAGTTTGACAGAATTTTATACGCTGCAAAAAATGGTATCTTGTCAAGTAAAATTATCTTAAATATAATCAAGAAATCTAATATTTCTCCTGTCGAGATTGTTGTAAGCTTCATTTAAGATTATTTAACTTATTTCTAGACATTTGTACTTGTTTTAAGTAATTTTTCTCAAGTAAAATTCTCACTTTATTGATAATTTAGATTTTTTAAGAAATGTTCCTGAAACGAGCAAAATTATCTGCCACTATAGTGAGATAATTTTACTTAATAAAATGACTAAAACAAGTAAAAAATTCCAGAAAATAAGCTAAATTATCTAATGATAAGTACACAGCAATCTCAAAATGGGAAATGTGAGATATATCGACTAGATCTATCGACAAGATCCCATTTTTTGCAGTGTATAATTTTCCTGTTTTTGTTTAATGTCCTCTCACTACAATACCCAGCATGCATCACACAAACACATCATACAACCACTGGGAATCCCTGAGGCGTCAATCAGTCCTGACTGCTAGCCTAACCAATGAGCTATAGGCTAAATACAACTATGATAGCATTGGTGCGCCTTGGTTGTTCAACAAAATATCAGAGAAATAGCCATTCTGGCCTTAATCAGCAAAAAATGGACGCCAGAGATCAGGCTTTTATCCTTTGAGCTGGAGAAAAGAACCAAACTGAGGTAACATATCTAGAAAACCATTGCTAACTTTAGCTTTTAGCTTTCTTAACTTGTGTGTCACGTCTGTTGTACTGTTTTAAGACAGTTACTACGATTATACGGCTGAGATATTTGGCTTTTCTGGTTGTAATGTTATCTGCCTTCTCTCTCTTCACCATCTAATGAGGGAGAAAATAATAAAAATAGCTCACTTCCTAAAAATCCACCCCAAAGCGGTTGTAGTTTTCCAAAAGTTTCTCCCACATCAAAATGGGATGTTTCTAGTCTTTAAACTGTAAAAATATCTCTCAAGAAGCTACTGTAGCATCACTGCAGCACGCTAGCAGACATGTTTACCACAAACATAGCAATGGTTTTCTTTTTGGCCGGAGTGTCTCTTCAGAATGACATTAAAATGAATAGGTTTCAGATATTTCTGTAACCAGCCAAGTGCTTTAGTCAGAGAACTTGTAGAGAGGAAAATTTCCACTCTGTAACGTCTTCTGGGTTTTTAGGGGGCACTAGGGGGCGCTCCTGAGCGAGTCTAAAATAAATGGGTTAATATGGAGCATTTGAGCAAAATCATAGTTTATAAATGCTTAAACATTTTTAATGTAAAAGAATACGATCATTTCCTGAACACAGAACAGCATAAAACATTTTAACACTGCTGTTATATTTTTAAGAGCTTTTAAACTCGAGTTATAGGAGTTTAAAATGGCGCCTCATGTACGTTCATGACGTCAGTGAGCACGAACAGCCAATGAGCTGCTCCGCTCACCAACCAATCAGCACTCAGTAGCAGTAATGCTGACGTACTGCTGCCCAAAACCCGTTTGCTGTAGAATAAAGGAAACATACAGGTGAGTTTCCTTTGCTTTTTTAGTGAAATTCATCCTTCTACTTTCTAAAATTAAAGGAAAGCTCTGGGCGAGAGATTGGAAACTATTTTAACTTTTAGTTTTTAGCCGTTTAGCTCCTTTTACTCCCATTCATTGAAGACCCACTCGTGGGCGCCCTCTGCTGTTTTGCAGTCGTGTTTTTGATATAATGGGGGAAACAGGAAGAGGCCAGGCTCCCCTTTAACTGACTCTGCTTTAGTTACATTGGTATATGTTAGCTAGTCTTGCTAACCCTGATCAGGTCAGCAAGTCAGACTACAAAGCTAATTTATTAAGTTCCTCTGAGGATTTCAGCACTTGTGACTTTGTTGCTGTTCCTATCGTGATCCGCAGCAGCTCTTCTGAGACTGAAAGTCAGGAAGCAGCTCTCAGCCTAACCCATGTCATCAAAATAACTTCAAAGCAATTACCACAAACCAACAAAAGCTCACCCACCCTGCGACTTCAGAGCGAGACATTTCTCGATTAATCCGGCTGGATTTTCTGACCAACTCAGAGTTGGCCTGCTCAGCTCGAGAAGAATGCTTTCAGAATAAAGGCCTGGGGTCTATTTTACTAAGCTGGCTCGAACCCTCTCCTGTTCCACACCACGGAATATGACCCCACCACCCCCTGCCTGCTGAATAAACTGTCCAGTATTATAAACCGTAATGGGGTTTTGTTGAGGAACAAGCAGGATGGTTGTTCTGACCTTCTGCTCACTCACTTAGCACTCCTCTACTGCAGTAACATGATCACAGGCCCTGTAATGGCAGCTTTCACAGCCTGCCTGAGGGGAGCACCAGCATATACTTTGTAGGCCCCTAAGGAATCTTAAAGCAGGAATTTGGCAAAGAATGAGATTTACACAATTTTCCGCTGAACCAAAATTACGTTTTGCCCTGGAGCTGACAAGGAATGTAAGCTTTTACCTCATCAGTTAGCATCACGCAAACTAGGGATGGGCATTTTAGTCAAATCTGTAAGGCATTACTTGAAAAATATTAGAATAATTCTTTCCTCCACAAAAAACAACCAAAGATCCACACAGGACTCTTAAGGCTACTGGACAGTGGATGCATTAGGCAGACAACACACAGCATCTTCCTCTTACTGTCCATCATCAAACCCAGACCTTCAAAACAAATCCATAGTAGCCCTGCTGAAAACAAACCATTACAACAATTAGGATTAAGACCTGATGGATGATTCCTAATAGGACTTGGCTTAAAGGTTCCCATTATAGATCACGTTTCGTACAGAACCTTTAGATCCTGTTAGAAAACCGATCAATTGTAGAATCAGTCACACGCAGAACCAAACCAACAGGAACCGCAAGAATCATTTAATGGTTTGTTTGTTTGTCAGCAAGGAGGTGAAATGTGACAGAGAAATCAGTCTTTAAGATAAGAAGACAAAGGCTAATCATCTGTTTTCACCTTGGCTAACCTTGCTAGCCTAGTCACATGTATTTCACCTCATATCTTTTAGCTGGAAAACAGCAAGCTTGAAGAATGTGACTGATATGAAACATGATAAAATCACTAAATTACTTTAACAGCTTTATTTGATTTAATCCTTACAAGTTGAGTGTTAAATGAGCTCAGTCTTCTTGTTTATTGATGCTTTTCTGTGATGCTTGCTATGTGCTACAGCTGTGCTTTGGACTATCTGCAGCTCTGCGTGGTGCTTCTCGTTCTCTATCTGGCTGCAGTAGTTTTTCTACGTTTTCTACAACGGTGTTTTAAGGCCACTGTTAAAAATAACAATAACAGATTCTGAAAATCAAGTAGTATTTTCTAGAATACATACATACATCATCTAAACCGCTTATCCTTCTGGGTCGCTGGAGCCTATCCCAGCTGTCACTGGGTGGAAGGCAGGATACACCCTGGACAGGTCGCCAGTCCATTGCAGGGCAGACAGACAGACATACACAGTCACACACACTCACTCACACCTAGGGGCAATTTCAGCATGTCCAATCAGCCTGACTGCATGTTTTTGGACTGTGGGAGGAAACCGGAGTACCCGGAGGAAACCCACACAGACACGGGGAGAACAGGCAAACTCCACACAGAAACGACCCTGGACGCCCGGCCGTGAATCGAACCCAGGCCATTCTTGCCGTGCCACCCCTATTTTCTAGAATAGGATCGTAATATTTTGGAAAAAAAGTTGTAATATTTCGGGAAGAAAGTCGTAGAATTATGACATTAAAGTGAGATATTACCAGGAAAACTCGAAATATTATGACCAAAGGGTTAAAAAAAAGGACGTTGAGGAGTTGGTAAAGTTATACTTTCATATCGATTTCACCCATAAAGAAATATTCAGTCTCAGCACATCAGCTTCTGCTTTTTCCTCCAACTAAATCCCTGCACTTGTGTTTTCTAACGATTGTCCATCCTCGACAACCAAATTGTTCACTTTCCAACTTTGTTTTAACAGTTAAACACCAACACTGTACAGCACAGCCACCTAACCAGTCACCGAGAGGAGCCGACGTCCTGATAAACCCCAACAGAGGAGAAAGGCCGTAATTGCAGCGCTTTCGCGGTAATTGAAGGGAATTGGCTGAAGGCTAGCTGGCAGTGAAGAGCGCGCGGCGTAGGAACAGGAGGAACACAAACACAGCCAAAGCCATGATTAGATTTCAGCAAGATGGCCTCAGGTGTCAATCTTACTTGGCAAACATATAGGAGCACATAACGCAACTACCCATCAGGGATAATGCAGAGTCTCTGAAGGCACCAGCTTATATAAATATGGCGATAATGGAGCACAAAGAGCAAATGGACCATCCTTTGGCTCTAATGCACACGCTGTCTCGGGAATAAATATGAATGATACTGATTACTGGGTCAGCGGTCCATATATATTATACTTGTCGCAGGAACAGCGCTGAGCTAGGACCTGTTTTTTTGGCCTTTTAAAGGGCCCATAGCAGGCAAAACCACTGGGTATCGTCCACTCCCCAGTGTCCATTTTGAATTCACTGGTTTTGTGATGTCATAAAAAGCCAGACCATTTACATATTGTAGTTACTGAATAATTTAAATGTGGTTAGTGAATAATTCATAATAGTTACTGAATAATTCACAGCGGTTAGTGAATAATTCATAGTAGATACTGAATAATTCATGATAGATACTGAATAATTCATAGTAGTTACTGAATAATTCATGATAGATACTGAATAATTCATAGTAGTTACTGAATAATTCATGATAGATACTGTATAACCCATGATAGATACTGTATAACTCATTGTAGATACTGAATAATTCATAATAGTTACTGAATAATTCATAGCGGTTACTGAACAATTCATAGCAGTTATTGGATCATTTATAGTAGATACTGAATAATTCATAGTAGATGCTGAATAATTTGCTGTGGCTGCTGGATAATTTCTTGTATTTACTAAAAAGGATTAATATTAAAATATTAAACAGCATTAATAAATTAATTATTGTGTATATGTATTACATATATAATTTTAATATATGACATTTATTACAGCATTTAATATCATAAATGCCTAAAACCATGTGGTAAAGTGTAGATATGCTCCAGGATCAGCATTTACACTCGGAGGTGTTTGATGAATTTGGGTCACTGCTGGAGACACATGTCCCCTCTCCATAAGCCCACAGTCAGGCTGGACCGGCTCCAGCAGAGGGGGGGTGGGTGAGCAGGGGGGCAGTAATAACCTGGCTGGCCGCCTCTCTGCGTGTCAGCCACTGACCTGGCAGAAAATTGCAGTATTGATCGCGTGGTGATTTGGCTGCGTCGCCACTATTTTTTTTCTCCCCCCTGCAGAGCAGCGCTGCACTTTCACACAAACCTCCAGCAGTCGAGACACGAGGTGAAAAAAACAGCAAACGGAGATGAAATCTGACCAAACAGAAACGCAGCTTTACAGACGTTTGCAAGGTCAGGTGGACTTCGGCTCTGACTGCGTGATCATTCAAATAAACTATGATTCTGTAGGAACTGATCAGCTGCATCAACTCAAATCTCAACTTTCACCATAATTCAATTGGATTTGACTGGATATACAACCAGAGGAACTGTTTACACAGCAGATAAAGGCAATAAAACCGTAAATATTAATAATTATACGCAGTAAAGCTTTAAACAAAGTGGGCTTTTTGGAGAATTTTACTTCTGAAAATAGTATAAATTTTATTGACAATATACTTTACTGAATTTATCCAATTAATAATTAGTCAATATATATGAAAATTAAATATCCCTCACTGTTTTGAAATAAAGAATTTTTTTTATTTTTTCAATTTTCTCCCCAATTTAGTCATATCCAATTCCACCCACTAGTTAGGACTCCTCCAACCACACGATACCACCAGCGCTAGGAGGGCGAAGGCTAACACAGGCTTCCTCCAAGTCGTGTGAGGCGCCACCGCTTCTTTTCGAATATCCACTCACGCCGCGCTCACCGGACAGCTGAATGCACTCGGAGGAGAACACTAATCGGCAGATCTGTTACGTTAACAGATGCATGTGCTGGCTAGCACTGCGCTGAGTGATGGGGGAGAAGGACGGCCATCCTACCCACCCAATGAGAGGGAGGACAATGGTGCTCTCTTTGACTCCCAGCCATGGATCAGCCATAGCATCACTGAGGGATCAAACTCATGATCCTCTAATGGTTGCGCCACTCGGGAGCCAAAATAAAGTTTCAAAACAAACTGCTCACTCATGGTCCATATATGGACGCTAAGCTGCAAAAACAGCTCGTTTTTAATTCTTTGTTTTTGTGATGTCACAAAGCCTAATGCATTTCCATATATGTGCCTGTTCAATCTACAGTGGTTTAGCTCCGCCCACTCACACTGAAGTTAAGAAGTGTTTCAGCTCTGAGTGATTTATGAATGAAGCACAGCACAGAGCAGAGATCAGAACATAAAACAGTGTTAATAATATTACACCAATTATAATAACGCAGTTGACCCCTTTCAGATCGATGATTGATGCACCGGTGCATTTTTCATGTTTCGCTCTGACTGCAGTACAAATCTAAACTTCAGCACTGAACAGGAGATTTTCCCACTGAGTAGTGACCCGCATTCCTGGGCTCGGAGCCAGGCTGAACCCACAGCGAAGCTAAGAGAAGCCCCGCTAGCTGCTTTAGCATTTTCCTGCATGACTCACACCCCCTCACATGCATTCCTCTGAAGCTGGAGCTAAGGGCAGAAAAAGGAGAGTGCCTGCCAATATCTGAGGCTTAGCAGTGAGGAGAGCTACAGTAACTGTATCATTATATAGAGAACACACACCGACTGAAGAGCCGCGCTTCCTACCACACTTTCTAGACTTTCCACTCACTGGCCACTTCATTAAAAACACCAACCCAGTACCTCCACTCACTGGCCACTTTATTAGGAACGCCAACCGAGTACCTTCACTCACTGGCCACTTTATTAGGAACGCCAACCGAGTACCTTCACTCACTGGCCACTTTATTAGAAACGCCAACCGAGTACCTTCACTCACTGGCCACTTTATTAGAAACGCCAACCGAGTACCTTCACTCACTGGCCACTTCATTAGAAACGCCAACCGAGTACCTTTACTCACTGGCCACTTCATTAGAAACGCCAACCGAGTACCTTCACTCACTGGCCACTTCATTAGAAACGCCAACCGAGTACCTTTACTCACTGGCCACTTTCATTAGAAACGCCAACCGAGTACCTTCACTCACTGGCCACTTCATTAGAAACGCCAACCGAGTACCTTTACTCACTGGCCACTTCATTAGAAACGCCAACCGAGTACCTTTACTCACTGGCCACTTCATTAGAAACGCCAACCGAGTACCTTCACTCACTGGCCACTTTCATTAGGAAACGCCAACCGAGTACCTTTACTCACTGGCCACTTCATTAGAAACGCCAACTGAGTACCTTCACTCACTGGCCACTTTATTAGAAACACCAACCTTGTGCTTCCACTCACTGGCCACTTTATTAGAAAAGCCAACCGAGTACCTTTACTCACTGGCCACTTTATTAGAAACGCCAATCGAGTACCTTCGCTCACTGGCCACTTTATTAGAAACACCTACCGAGTACCTTCACTCACTGGCCACTTTATTAGAAACAGCAACTGAATACCTCCACTCACTGTGGCCACTTTATTAGAAACACTGTGCTCCCCTTCACTGGCCACTTTATTAGAAACGCCAACCGAGTACCTTCACTCACTGGCCACTTTATTAGGAACGTCAACCGAGTACCTTCACTCACTGGCCACTTTATTAGAAACGCCAACCGAGTACCTTCACTCACTGGCCACTTTATTAGGAACGGCAACCGAGTACCTTTACTCACTGGCCACTTTATTAGAAACGCCAACCGAGTACCTTCACTCACTGGCCACTTTATTAGAAACACCAACCGAGTACCTTCACTCACTGGCCACTTTATTAGAAACACCAACCGAGTACCTTTACTCGCTGGCCACTTTATTAGAAATGCCAACCGAGTATACTCACTGGCCACTTCATTAGAAACGCCAACCAAGTACCTTTACTCACTGGCCACTTCATTAGAAACACCAACCAAGTACCTTCACTCACTGGCCACTTTATTAGAAACACCAACCTTGTGCTTCCACTCACTGGCCACTTTATTAGAAAAGCCAACCGAGTACCTTCGCTCACTGGCCACTTTATTAGAAACACCTACCGAGTACCTTCACTCACTGGCCACTTTATTAGAAACAGCAACTGAATACCTCCACTCACTGTGGCCACTTTATTAGAAACACTGTGCTCCCCTTCACTGGCCACTTTATTAGAAACGCCAATCGAGTACCTTCACTCACTGGCCACTTCATTAGAAACACCTACCGAGTACCTTCACTCATTGGCCACTTTATTAGAAACGGCAACCGAATACCTCCACTCACTGTGGACACTTTATTAGAAACACTGTGCTCCCCTTCACTGGCCACTTTATTAGAAACACCTACCTTGTGGTATCCCTCTTAGGCCACTTTATTAGAAACACTTTTTATTTCTACTGAACTGGCCACTTTATTAGAAACATTTACAATTACTGCCATAGCTCCACTATGCTGGTGTAAAATTACAGACTAGTCCATGTCTTGCTGCACGGTTTATCAGCTTCCCTCTATCCCATTCATCACTGGTCAGTTTGTGACCACTGGACTGCTGTTGTCCAGATATTATTTGGTTGGAGGTCCACTCTCAGCACAGCACCGACACTAACATGGAGTGTATCAGACACAGTGGTGCTGCTGAGGCTTTTACACACGCCAGTGTCACTGCTAGGTCGAGAAACTGACCACTGATAAAGGATTAGAGGGATGGCTAAGACAAACTGCGCATCAAAAGATGGGCTACAGATTCTAACTGTACGACACAGTAGAGCTACAAGGGAGGTGTTTCTACTAAAGTGGCCGTGTCTATTTGCTGTGATGTGTTGTGCCCCTCCTGCGCTCCACACACTGTGTTATGTAATGACAGTGATGTGTTTGTCCTGCTTGGACTGCACTGGAAGTGTACGGCCAGCGTGGCGCGAGCTTTTAACACACTGTGTGTGTGTGTGAGGTTAAAGCCTTCTGGGCCTGAAATTGCACGTTTAGACTGAGTGTGGTTTGGAAGGATCCAGCGGCAAGGCTTTCCACGGAGTTCTCCTGCCTCAAGCTGGATCAGAGCAAAGTCTGCGAGTGGCAATCTGCTGATTTAGCCTGTATGTCTCTGCGGACAGTATTTTTTGGGGGTTACAAAAAGGTATTGAAAAAAAAATGTATTGCAGTGTCGGTGCAGAAGAAGAAATCTGGGTGAATGCTCTTTTATTTTGAACAGCCACTTTAACAGAAGCAGCAAAATGCCCAGCTATTGCCTAGGGCTGGGCAATAAGACAATATATATCGTTATCGTGAAAAATTATGTCAATACAAAATGCTTTTCTGACCATATCATGAATATCGTCAGTACTAGTAGAACACTAACTGCAGTGTTTCATTGTAAAGAGAGCAAAATTAGCCCCGTTTACCAGGATTCAGTGCAACACAGTTTGACAAATATTGAATAAAATCATTGTGTTCACAGTTTTTGATAGTATTTTTTAAGAAAAAAGCGCTTCTGGTTCTTTTTTTTCTCTTCCAACTGATCACATCTGACAAAATAATTATCATGACAAACTGTGCTTTGTGAAAATTTCTTGAAGTATCGTGAAGTATCGTTTGCCATATCGCCCACTTCTAAACCCAGTGCTAGCCCGAAAACTAAACACAGGGAGGGGTAATGCAGGAGGACGCGACACATGGTGGAGGTAGACACTTCTAAGCACTAGTTACCTACAAATCCCACCCTCCTCAGACACAATTACTCTAATAACCGCAACAACACATTAACAACACCAACAGTATCAACAGCAACAACAACAACAACAACTGTCCATTTTTAACCAGGAGTGTGACACACCCCGAAAGCCACTTTGCATGGCCACGCCCCCTAAGCTGCCCACGCAGAGCCCTGGGCCAGTTTCATTTAGGAATCATGTCCAAAACATGTCCAGATGTCCAATTTATGATGACCAGCCGAGTGCTGTGGATGATACCAGATGCTGTGATAAAAACTATCCAGGTTTGATAGTGGTGTAAAAATGAATATGTTTTCTTGATACATCATATATAATTACTAATGAAACTGCATCAATTGTAAAAGAAAAAATGAAGTTGAGACACCTGCAACTGTTGCAGACAGGTTTCAAATGAGTTGCAGGAGGATTTCACACTGTGAAACTCTATGGCAATTTAGTTTCATGTAGGTTTCAAAGTTGTGTGAAAGTTTCACTGTGCAAAGCCAGCCTAATATTTGAAGATACACTTCACTCTGTGGATGTGTGTTGTTCTGTATCTGCTGCTGTCCTTTCCTTCCCATAAGCCAGGACAGTGCACATTCTGCAGTTTGAGCTCACTTAGCATTTAAAGTGCGTGCAGTTCGGGCCTCAGGGCAGCTGCTGTTAACCTTGTTTCATTAGCATAAGAACCGCAGGGCTGTAATGTATAGCGAAATAAACGTCCCAGAAATGGAGGCTCTGAATTCTCTGACATTAATTATACGCCGCTTAAATGTCTTTCGATTATCGATCACTCCATGCATTATCACACAAATTAGCCGCAAAAAAGTGCTTGCGCATACGGCTGAAGGGTGGACGGTGCCACAGAGGTTCAGTGAGGGGGTTTTGGGGGTGTTCTGGGTTTTGAAGCTGTGTTTAATTAGGACCACAGCCAGAGCAGATTTTCTTCCCCGCTGCGTCGGCTTTCAGATCTCACCACACACTCTCACTTTCAATAGGTTCCTCTGCCTCATTTCCATAAGCCATAGAGACATCAGCGAGGGTCGGCCTGAGCTGGCTGAGTGTGAGAGAGAGAGAGGGAGAGGGTGAGAGAGATACAGATAATGTTGCTTTCTGATTCAGCTTGAAAAGAACGGATAAGCCTTTCTGCTTAGAATGCAAAGACACTGGCTTGTTTTGAACATGTCTTATTTTTAAGGGCCAAAAAACAACCTAGTGAACTGTCCAAGCCCGACTCGACCCGCATCTACTTTTGAGTCTGAACCTGACCCATTTGTCCAGGCCCGAAACTGAACTGAACTAAAAAAAAAACTGTAAGAACCCAACCCGACCCAAACTACATCATGTTTAGAGTCCAAAACTGACCTGACCCAACAAAATTCCATCCAAGCCCAACTCAATCCAAACCACATCATCAAGTCTCGAGTCCAAAACTGACCTGAGCCCAACAAAACTCTGTAAGAACCCAACCTGACCCAAACTTGATCATGTTTAGAGTCCAAAACTGACCTGAGCCCAACAAAATTCCATCCAAGCCCAACTCAATCCAAACCACATCATCAAGTCTCGAGTCCAAAACTGACCTGAGCCCAACAGAATTTTGTCCAAACCTGACCCAAACCGACCAACATTATGAAGTACTCAGTCAGAAACTGACCCAAGCCCAACAAACATCTGTCTGAACCTGAACAGACCAACATGTCAAAGTCCAAAACTGACCGCAAATCAAGATTAGATTCTGAAATTGACCCAAGCCCAACAAAATTCTGCCAGAAGCTGATCAAACCCAACCCACTTCATCAAGTTTTGTGTCCAAATCTGACCTGAGATGGCAAAATACAGTCCGAACCTGACTTCACCCACATTGAGTTTTGAGTCTGAACCCGACCCGAGCCTAAAAAAGTTCTATCTAAGCCCAACCTGACCCAAACCTAATCAAGTTCTGAGTCCGAAACTGACCTGAGCCCATTAAAATTCTGGTCAGAATCATAATCAAGTTTTGAGTCAGAACCAAACCTGGACAAAATTTTGTCCAAACCTACCTGAATTGACCAAGATCATTAAGTACTCATTAAGTCAGAAACTGACCCAAGCCCGACAAACATCTGTCTGAACCTGAACTGACCAACATCATCAAGTTTCAAGTCCAAAACTGACTGCAAAACAAGTTTTAATGCTGAAATTGACTCAAGCTAAACAACAAACAAATTCTGCCAGAAGCCGATCCGACCCACTTCAAGTTTAGTGTCCAAATCTGACCTGAGCTGACAAAATTCTGTCAAACCTGACTTGACCCACATCACATTTTGAGTCCGAAACCGACTCGAGCCTCACAAAATCATGTCCGAACCGGCCTGATCCACATGATCAAGTTTTGAGTCTGAAACTGACCCAAGCCCAACAAAATTCTGTCTGACATGACCCAAGCTTTGAGCTCGGGACTGACCCAGGCCTGAATAAATTCTGAACCGATCCGACCCACAGGATCAAGTTTAAGGCTAAAACTGACCTTGACAAAATTCTGTCCTGACCCGACCCAACCAACATCATTTGAGCCTGAAACTGACCCGAGCCTGAAAAAATTTCAGTCGGATAAAATAATAAGACATAACACAATAGTCAGCTGTTCAACAACAAGCTTAAGTCTTAAGTTTGCGTTCTGCTTTAACAAATGCATCAGCAATGGCTTTCAACAACATCCCAAACCTCTTTGGGATAAACTGTCCACACTGCGCTGTTCTCATGCTGGGTGGAGCTGATATAGCATCATATCAGCCTTTACCAGTTTAACCCTAAAACACACTAAAAAATAAATCATAAAACATATTTTTGGTCAAACAAATGAAAAATAAAGCCCTTTTTGTTGCACTCAGCTGTCCTCTCAGTGCCGTGAGCCTCGCGGAGCTCAGCGCTGAATGCTGTCAGTAACACGAGTGAGGACTCCAGCCTGAAGGGCTGCAAATGAAAGGAGGCGTGCTGTGAGAACCCAAACATGAAACCTGACCCTGACCTGAGACGGACACATATTTGAGAACCAATGTCCGAACCTGATGCGCACAGTCGGGTTCTCAAGCTCTCGTGTGGTTGTGCGGTGATTTAGTGCTCCTGATGTTGGACCATAACAGGAACAGGATGATGCTGTTTCAGCAGAACGTGTGACCAGTCGTGTCCTGTGTGTGTGGGGGGGGGTGGTCTGCATGCCTGAGGAGCTCTGCAGTCCACATCCAGCTGCAGTCATCAAAAAGCTTATCGGGGTCAAAAGTCACGCCACACACCCGCTCTCAGGCAGTGGTCACTCCGCAGCTGCCACTTCCTGTCCTTGCCCGCTGCTGAGTGGCCGCCTCCCCGCGGGAGCCGAGTGAGGGTCTTTTAAAGCGAATTCAGCGTTTCCACAATGATCTGTAAACAGCGCGTCTGAGGATCAAGGCTGAGAGAGAAACACTGGCCCACATAGAGAGAGAGAGAGAGAGAGAGAGAGAGAGATGCTGAGAGAGAGAGAGAGAAATGCTGAGAGAGAGAGAAAGAGAAGCTGAGAGAGAGAGGAGAGAGAGAGAGAAAGAGAGAGAGAGAGATGCTGAGAGAGAGAGAGAGAAAGAGAGAGAGAGAGAGATGCTGAGAGAGAGAGAGAAATGCTGAGAGAGAGAGAAAGAGAAGCTGAGAGAGAGAGAGGAGAGAGAGGCAGAAAGAAAACAATGAGCAATAAATACACTCATTCACATCCTTTACTGACCCAAGACTATCACTCTTTCCTGCTCTGCTGACTTCCTCTATCTCTCACTGTCTCTCTCTCTCTATCTTTCTCTACACTGGAGCCCTTTATAAAGCACTATTATAGAAAACAGAAATGGCCCCCTAAACAATATTCCCTACATTAGAGCACTAGTACACTACTATAGGGGAGAGAAAATCGTCAGTTCGCCATCCAATCAGCACTCAGTAGCAGTAATGCTAACCAATCAGCACTCAGTATCAGTAATGCTAATCAATCAGCGCTCAGTAGCTTTAATGCCAACCAATCAGCACTCAGTAGCAGTAATGCTAACCAATCAGCGCTCAGTAGCAGTAATGCTAACCAATCAGCACTCAGTAGCAGTAATGCTAACCAATCAGCGCTCAGTAGCAGTAATGCTAACCAATCAGCGCTCAGTAGCAGTAATGCTAACCAATCAGCACTCAGTAGCAGTAATGTCACTCTCAGCTCTATCGTTTTCCCATCAGGAATTTGATATAATTATCATGATATAATTATCTGATGTAATTAGCTTGTCAGTGATTCTTCAAACCAAACGATGCAGTGCATTATGGGTATGCTGTGTTCACTTTGTACTGTTGCAGTCCACTGTAAGACTGTAATAACACACCAAATGTTCTCCACCATGTTTTCAAACACCACTAGAAAATGCATTCTAGTGCACTATATAGTGGATTGGGTGTGATTTAGGACGCTGCCTCTGTTTGCCTTTTATTTTTTCCTGTTTTGTTCATGGCTCTGTTTGGGGAATAAAGTTTGGGGATGGTGCACCCGGCTTTCTTTGCTCAGTAAACAGTCGGGGCGTTAAAGGGGAAAGTCCGAGGTTGTCTTGTTTGTTTGCTTTGGCGGAGATGTTCTTTCAGCAGGGGGTTTCATCTTTGGACTTCAGCCTCGTAGGCGTCTGAGTGTTGTTTTTATTTTTTTGTGGGGGAGTAAACAGCGCATTCCAAACAGGATCCTGCTGTTCCCCGTCTGAACGTTCATATCAGTGTCCCCTCAGGCCGCGTGGAAGCAAACCCTCCGGGTAAACACGCACCAGCACACATCTCAGACGCTCACTCAGCAGCATATGGCCTGCTTAATAAGTCATTGTTGCTTTTGTCACTATTGCAGTATGCTGCCTTACCCGGCCACTTTATCAGAAACCCCTCTCTTGTAGCTCCTCCTTGCTGATGTACAGTTACAGACTGTAGATCATCTGTTGATGCACAGCCTGTGTTAGCCACCCTCTAGACCTTCACAAGGCACAACACAGAGCTGCTCTTGGATGGATATTTATGGGTGGTGGACCAGTCTCAACCAAGCAGTGACACAGACAGACTACAGTCCAGTAACGTTTTACCTATGAAGAAGAGTTATAGGATAGGCATTTCTAATAAAGTGGCCAGGGACAGGAAGCACAAGGTAGGTGTTTCTAATAAAGTGGCCAGTGAGTGGAAATACAAGGTAGGTGTTTCTAATAAGGTGGCCAGTTTTTGGAAGTGCAAGGTAGGTGTTTCTAATAAAGTGGCCAGTCAGTGCAAATACAAGGTAGGTGTTTTTAATAAAGTGGCCAGTTAGTGAAAATACAGGGTAGGTGTTTCTAATAAAGTGGCCAGTCAGTGGAAGCACATGGTAGGTGTTTCTAATAAAGTGGGCAGTTTTTGGAAGTACAAGGTAGGTGTTTCTAATAAAGTGGCGAGTCAGTGCAAATACAAAGTAGGTGTTTCTAATAAAGTGGCCAGTCAGTGCAAATACAAGGTAGGTGTTTCTAATAAAGTGGCCAGTGAATGTATAAAGCTTTAGTTCTTCCTCATGCACCTCTTAGTCAATTTGTGGTTTTAAAAAGTGAAAGAGAACCAGAACAGCCTTTTTCTAAACAGACTGAGTGTGTGTGTGTGTGTGTGTGTGTGTGTGTGTGTGTGTGCAGTAGTTACTGTAACAGTGCTGAAATCTGGGTCTCTGAACGCTGTATATACACAGAGCTGCTCACAGGAGCTTCTAATCCAGCAGCTCGGAGAGACAGATGGACACTCAAAGACTGAGAAACACCAGCCCACACAGAGTGAGAGAGAGAGAGGGAGGGAAAGACAGAGAAGGGAGAGAAAGAGTAGGATATGCTTAAAGAGAGGTAGAGAGAGAGAGGGGAAAAGAGAGAGAGAGAGAGAGAGAGAGAGAGAGAGAGAGAGAGGAGAGAGAAAGATAGATTTCCCTCCTACGTCTCTATAAATTGTTGATGGGGGTTCAGTGCAGCTGAATCACTCTGAGTTCCCCCCATCTGTGACCTTCAAAGCAGCAGACCAGGGCCTCCTAACACACGGCCAAAGGAGAAGGAACGAGGGAGGAAGAGGAGAACACCGTTTTCACCGTTTTAGAAGAATCTTTCCGAATCTGACTGGATGTCGTTGAACTCTGGTATAGTGTTGTACAGTGCAGAACCATTTCACCAGTACACAGTTAAACAGGACAGGAAAGGTTTCTGATTTCAGATAGAAGATATAATTGTTTGGAACAGTTTACTTTGCTAGTTTAAAGACTTCAGTTTAACTTTCATCTTGATATCACTGAGATGCCAGAACTGACAAACGAAGAATACTAAAAAGACTCACGTACTTTAGTTCTCTTAATTAGGGTACTAAGACAGAAACAAGGGGCTGTTCATTTTAATCACATTTTCATGATGTCAGACCTGAGAACTGCATAGAACACCACATACTACCACACGCACGGAAAAAACAGGGCTCCTCTCCGAAATTCTAATTTAACCCCTGACTATAATAGTCATAATAGTACAGTATGCAATATTAACTAGTACTATTTCCAGTTCTCTTTTAGGGCTGTGATAAAGAGCCCAGTGGAAGTACAAGGTAGGTGTTTCTAACAAAGTGGCCAGTTAGTGGAAATACAAGGCGGGTGTTCCTAATAAAGTGAGTGGATCATAATCAGATTTCTGCAGTTATCTGATTATTCAAACGGTCATGTAAACTGCATACTCTGATTTCTTAGATCAGAGTAAGGTCTAAAAAATCCGTATAAGAAATCTGATAAAGAGGCTGGATTTTAGCTCAGTAATCAGATTTCTCAGCGCATGTAAACTCTTACTCTGATTTCTTTCGGATTTCTCAGTCTGTGCATGGGCGAAAACAGACCGGAATTAAGTAAGCAGTGTTACCGCAAGACGCAGCAAAACATTTTTGGAGCGACACTGAAACCAAATACATTCACATACACAGGTAAAGTGGTGTATTTTTAAAAAGGCTGCGGCATTAAGTTTAAGTTTTATGCTATGTTTACATCACATCTTCTTCTGTGAGTTTATTGGTTGGTTGCAAAGCAGAAATCTGATTATTGTCTAACTCATGTAGACCCGGAGTTTCCCCATTATCTGATTACTCAAGTGCATATAAATGCGTTGATCGGATTACTGACAAAATCTCATTTTCTGCAGTTATCAGATTATTGCGTGCATGTAAACGCACTCACTGATAACGAAACAATGAGTGCGTGGGTGGTTCTCAACGTCAAAGAAGCAAAAACATGACAGGCAAAGGCAGAAAACCCGACAGCCACTGTAGGTTCTACTACACGCTTGGAAAGGGAAGGGTGAGGGAGGTGGATTTGTTTGGCTGCAACACCACTAGATGCCACTAAATCTTACACACTGCACCTTTAGGCGCCAATATCGACACAGATACTGATACAGTACTGGTCCAACACTATTATAAGCAGTTGAGGAAATCTGACTATGAGCCTCAACAGGTAGCAAATCATCACATGCATGCAGGGTGATGTTTGTTAGAGAAGAAAATTGGTGGCAAATGATTCAAATCCTGTGTAACGGTGTTTCACATGCATGGCAGGATGACAGGCCTATCAGAGAGAGAGAGATAAAGAGCATTATAAACCTGTCATCCAGACAGCTTTATCACACCCCCTCCTCCCCTCCCTAAAGAGTTATGTGTTTTATTCTTTCTCTTCTTCCCCTCCCTCTCTCTCTCCCTCTCTCCCTCCCTCTCTCTCTCTCTATCCTGTGCTCTTTAGTTTTGATCTGAACTTTTCTTTTCTATGATGACTCAGCACTCAGCGCTGAAAACCTCATAAAGCAAGTTGCTTAACGGCAGGACAGAGCTGCAGAAGTCCCCGAGCTTCTGTAAACACACACGTACCCGTCCAAATGTGTCTGCGCAGCACACTTCGATATTGCTAAACTGCTGATTCTGTAGCTAATGCCTTTTTTCCATCCAGGCTCAACAAAAAAACACCTTTGGTCATAAAATCATTCTCTGATAGCGATGCTATTCATAATCAAAGTCAACATGGTTAACCCTCAGAGCTCTGGAGTTATTATTATTAGCAGTATTAACACTGTGAGAGAAAGACAATCTGCAGCGCGCTGTATGTTACTGTGGAAGAATCTGTGATTGGAGCTCCAATACAGCTTTTAAACGTTTTTAAAGCGATACCTGCATCATCATAATTTGAAAATGCCTGTTGTTCTTTGCACTGTTTTTAGATTTCATGATGAATGGACCAAAAGAAACGGCCCAAAATGACTTGGAAAAAACTCTGGTTCCATTGACTTACATGAAAAGTAAAGTATGTTTTTTCCTTCTCCTGTAAAGTTACCATTTTGACTGGAGCTCCAATACAGCTTTTAAACGTTTTTAAAGCGATACCTTCAACTCCTTCAGCAGACTGAGCTAGACAGATGCTCGGAGAAGAACTATGGATAAATCAAACAGCTGCAAACTAACAACACCAGCAGCTTAGTGGAGCTCTATATACACTCATTGGTTGCATATATAAGATATGCATGATATATACACTCATTGACTGTGTATATGATATATGTATACATACACTCTTTGACTGTGTGTGTACATATATATATATACATATATATATATATATGTATAAAGACAATTATCATCATTATTTGTTGTCCTTTATATTGTGTGTAAATTTCATGATGCATTATGTTAAAACGGACAAAACAAATATGGTTAGAAATTACGTGTGAAAAAAAAAAATTGTTGTTTTTCAGTATTTGGCATAATTTGTACCCATTGTCCTATGTTGTATCTAATTTTCTTGATGAATGGACCAAAAGAAACGGCCCAAAATGACTTGGAAAAGACTCTGGTTCCATTGACTTAAATTTAAAGTAGGTTTTTCCCTTCTCCTGTAAAGTTACCATTTTGGAGATACAAGGTTTTCTTGTGACAACAGCGACATATATACTTATTGACTGTAGATATGATACATATGATATACATACTCATTGACTGTGTATGTGATAGATGCTATGTACGCTCTTTGACTGTATATATAAGATATATACACTCATTGTTAGAACATGCAGACACTGTTGCTCTCACTGGACATCGATGATGAAAACTGGAAACTCTGTGGAAATTACAGTGACAATAACGTTACTGCATTATTGAAAGTAATAAATACATTTTTATGACGCTTATTTTGTCCTCTCATATAGCTGTAACGGAATGCAGTCCTTTTTTTTAAATTTAAATATTTCGCCTTTCAAATTTAACCAAACATGAAAAAAATTAAATATGATTAATTATTCCTATTATTTAATCGAACAAATGAACAGCCTTGGAAACTTGGAAAATTGGAAAAAAAACTTTCTTTAGGGTTAAGACAAATGCAATTAATTGGGATTAGCTACAAAAAACTACTGTGATTAGTCGCGATTAATCACATTATTTTGTGTAGCTCAGTCTCCCTCAGGGACCCCCAGATGGTCCTCATATTTCGCTCTATCTGCTGTGTGTTGCAAGTTGTGCTGGAGCAAAAATGTGGACTGGCTGGAGGTCAGCGAGGACTGATTTGACAACTACAGGTGTGATTAATCGCAATTAGTTGTTTGACAGCACTAAACAGTACATTATTGTCACTGTGCTATATTTTCAGTACACGTTACTTATTTATATGTAATTGCATGAATACTGAATTATTTGCATAGTCACATAATGACATTTACATCCTGTACAGTCAGCTTCTGCACTTCTGACCTCTCTCTGTTTGTACTGATGTCAAAAAGATAAAAACAGCAGAAATGTGAAGGATGCACACAAAATAACTTCAAATCATATTAAAAGGTCTCCTCTTCTACATACAAACAGGAATGTAGTTTGAAAGTTTAGAATCTGAACTTTGCACCGAACTTCTCTGCTTGTTTCTATGAGCCACGAGTGAGAAATAATTCAACAAAATGTTTCAAAGTGCATACGCGATGGAGGAGCTCGCACGGTTAACTGCATGAGACTGAGCACTAAATAAAGCTAATATCGGCGGCCTGGTGGGCCTGTGGAGATCCGGAGGAGAAACCGTCCCTTCTCTTCATCATCAATCCGTCTTGGATTGCATTTAAAAAGCAGAGTGTAGACAGATTTTGTGCGATGTGGCATGAAAGACTTGCCAAAGCAAGCTAGAGGAACTGTTGCGTTAGTGACTGAAAGAGTTCACAGAGCAAAAAGATTTATGAAGTCACTCAACGAGGCAAAGCTGACAGGGAAAAGAGCTCTTCACCATGTTAATGTCTCTCTCTCTCTCCCCTTCTCTCTCTCTCTCAGAGCCTCTCCGTGTGTACACTCAGCATCTTTTCCTCAAGGAGTTTTACTGAGAAGGTCAAAAGCAGCAGCCTCAACTGCCAGCGATGTTTAAAGGGCCCATATCATCTAAAACTGTATTTTCCCAGCTTTTTTTGAAGTAAAGACTTTGACGTAGCATGTAAGCACTGCTCAAATTTCAAATTGTACCATTAACAAGTTGCCAGTTGTGTTTGTGATGTCACAAAAACCAACTTTTCCAGACATTCGGGCTACAGCAGTTTAGCCCTGCCCACTGAAGTTTAAGTTATAAGGTGTGTTTCAGCCCAGATTGCTTTTTGAATGAGAAACAATACAGGGCAGCCAATCAGAATAGAGGTCACTTACATATATCAGTCTTATCAGCACAGTAACAAGTATTTAATAAAGTGGTAAAGATAGGTTGGAAAATGATCATGTGAAAATGAATTATGGCTGTTTATGCACCCATAAAAATGTCACAAGTGGACCTAAAGAAAAATGACAGGCGCAAAAAAGAAAAACGCATTTACAAGATGAAATGTCCAGATGAGGTCTGGACAGGTCCACTCTGGATTACACAGCGTCTTCCACAGGAGTAGCGCCCTCATACCCTTCACTGCTCTAGTGATATTAACTGACCCAGATGAGGACGCTTGACCCCCTGACCTCATTGCATTGTAAAAGGAGAAGCAGTTAACCTCTTAAACTCTAATGCTGCCTATGTTTATGTTGGAAAACAAGGTCATTCCGTACCTCATAGCGGTTCGTGGCTGACGGCATCATGAAGCTGTGCAAACGTTGGCATGGCGACTGCGGTGCTGGCGAAAACGGATGATTATCAGACGAGAGCTATAGCAGTGTAAATTATTTAAGGTGGAGAAAGACTGGAGGATGCTCTGCGGCAGCTACGGATGACGTCCATAGCTACCCAAAAAAACCAACGTCCGGTTTATTTCAGAAACTGGGAACACTGAACTCTTGACGGAGCGTTCTGCTCACCGCTGCGGTCGTGGCTCCATTGAAAACAATGGAATACAGTAAACATCTACAGTAAACATGTGAATGGAGCATAAGGGTCTGTATGTAGGTCCTCAACTCCTCGCTCTCATTACTACAGAACACATTTGTTTTACGGTAGCTAGTGAATAGTTCATAGTAGATCCTGAATTATTCATCATAGATACTGAATAATTCACTGTGGATCCTGAATAATTCATAGCATATATGGAATAATTTATCACAGATACTGAATACTTTATAGTAGATCCTGAGTAATTCTCACTCCTAGCTCTTTGTGGAAAGTGCATGTGCCACATTTATGTTTAAAGAGGAAATATTTTATTAAGTTTTACATTTGATGAAAAGTTGTTGTCAGTACTGTCTTGTTTTGCTGAAAGAAAAACTCCATTACATTTTTACCTTGTTTTTGTCTCATTTTTTACACTGAGCCAAATAAAGTCATAGGTGCAGACTCAAACCTGCTGATACAGAATTTAATATAAAATGTGAGTCAATGTGTAGGTACTTAATTACGTTATTATATTATTACATTTAAAACAGCAGTAACAATGATACAGCACTGAGGGTTAAATGGTTCAGTTAAAAGGCCATAAAGAACATCAGGATATCATTTTGTAGGGGAGACACAGGCCGTAAACAACAGCGAAGGATGCGAATGATAAAACGTCAACATCTGCAGAAAAAAACGAGGAAAGTCTGGGTGTATAATCTCAGGAGGTGAAGCTGGTGTTTTTCATTTAAAAAGCCTCTTCCTGTAAAAAGGCTCTTTGTCACGCTGTCGGTCGGCGGCGCGAGCATGACGGGTCTTAAAATAAAACTGATGGTTAAGCAGATAAGAAGTGTTTTTAATGGTGATGCCCCCCCCCACATCTACTCTTTCATATTCTGTAGTTCAAACGTGCTTCAATTACAAGCTCTGAGCTGAGCAGAGGGGTCGGTCACTCTGCAGGTCAAACACAGGGAGATTTACGGCAATAAGAGCTCAGCCTGGACATAGGCAAGAGTCTCACCTTTACACAGGAAATTAGCTCAATGCAAGTGAGTATGTTTGTTGTACCTTTTCAGGATATCCCATGTGTATTACTTACGTATAAGTAATATTACTATTACTACTACTACTACTACTATTACCAATAATAATGATAACAATAATAATAATGATAATAATGATAATAATAATAATAATAATAATAATAATAATAATAATAATAATGTCCCATGCATGCAATATACATATACATACACATACTATATACTGTATATGTACTACATATATATACACTAGTAAGACTATCTGTGAATTCACTGCTGCCCCAGGGGACATAGTGTGTAAAGCTGTGGTTTTACAAGGCTGCTGCTTCGAGCTACATCATAGAAACTGGAAAGAGAGAGAGGGAGAGAGAGAGGGAGAGAGAGAGAGAGAGAGGGAGAGAGAGAGAGAGAGAGAGAGAGAGAGAGAGAGAAGCCTCCTGTGTATGAGGACCCAAGTGAAACCACCCTTCTGTTTCTCACTGTAATTTGTGAAGAGGCCCTCTGTTGAGGCAAACGGAAACCGTTACAGTCCCTCTTGTACAGAAACAGTTTCGGGGAAATTACCCACAGTCCCACTCTGTGTGTGTTTAGTGAACAGTGACTCCAGCGTGGGATTTCAGCATGATCATGATGGGCTTTTCTCAGAGGAGCCTCAATCTCATAGAGACTTTCTGCTGCTTAAAACACTCAAACGTCCTTCAACTGAAGCAACTATAATACATTCAATTACCGCATTTCAACTACTGCATTTCAACTAGCCACTATAATATATTCAATTACCGCATTTCAACTACTGCATTTCAACTAGCAACTATAATACATTCAATTACCGCATTTCAACTACTGCATTTCAACTAGCCACTATAATATATTCAATTACCGCATTTCAACTACTGCATTTCAACTAGCAACTATAATACATTCAATTACTGCATTTCAACTACTGCATTTCAACTAGCAACTATAATATACTCAGTTACTGCACTTCAACAACTGCATTTCAACTAGCAACTATAATACATTCAATTACTGCACTTCAACAACTGCATTTCAACTAGCCACTATAATATATTCAATCACAGCATTTCAACTAGTCACTGTAATATGTTCAATTACTGCACTTCAATTAATACGTTTCAAAAATAAAAATCAGCCACTGAAATTCAACTATTACAACTAAATTTCAGCTACTGAAATTCAACTATTACAACTATATTTTACCTTCAATAATACACTACACTGCTGCACTTCAATTACTGAATTTCAACTAGCCACTGTAATATATTGAAATACTATGATACATTCAATTACCTCACTTTGATTTATAGCTAATAAATTTCAACTCCAATAGTGGTCACTTACTGAAATTGAACTTTCACAATTGAACTGCATTTCAACTATGTATTATATTCAAATGCTGCACTTCGACTACTACAATACATTCAATTACAGCAGTTCAACTAATACAATTCAAACACTATAATACATTCAGTTACTACACTTTAACTACACCTCGATGACTAGAAATGTGCCATGCTTGCATATCACTGCAGTTTTTGACATCATTTGAAAATGCCTGTTGCTCTTTAAAGCGTGTGTAAATTTCATGAATAATGGAGAAAAAGAAACGGCCCAAAATGACTTGGGAGAAAATTCTGGTTCCATTGACTTACATTAAAAGTAAAGTAGGTTTTTTCCTTCTCCTGTAAAGTTACCATTTCTTCTGACAACAGAGATATGCTTTTTATTATTGTTAACACTTTTTAAGATCAAAATCGGGGTGCCAGTAAAACAAAAAAAAATACAATAATATAAAAAATTGAATTGGTCAGTCACATCAGGAACAGCACAAATTTAAAGTTGGCGATCCTGTTTCCCAAGTGGAAGTGTCTGACGGAAGTGAGGTCTAATCTCTCCCAATTGGAACTGGGCCTTCGTTTCTTCCCCTTTCTCGCTTAAACAAACATGCTGTAATGGAAGCATCCTTCATTCTTCCCAATATCAATAAAGCAGCTCCTCTGAGGACAGCTGCTGATCCTTTACTCTTTTACCCCCTTCTCTCTCTCTCTCTCTCTCTCTCCCTCTCTCTCTCTCTCTCTGTAATATCCCTATGCGTTTGATTGTGCTGTGCTGTTCTCTTTGCCTAATGGCTTCTGCAGAAGTAATAGGGCCGATCCATCTTCTCTCGCCAGCTTCCACAACACAATGTCACCCTCCTGTCCTCTCAAACGGACACAGGTAATATTAAGCGCCTTCCCCGGGCACCGAAATGTTTTTCCCAAGCCTACCATCAAGGTATACGATCCAAAGCTACAGCGCCATCGCTTTCCACAGCACACTGTATAGTGAGGGCATTGGTGCAAATTCAAGGGGGGTGCTGAAGGGGACATGACCCCTCCATTGTCTGAAAATACATCACTTTAGGGGTCGCAGGATGGTGGCCGAAAAAAAAGTATATAGTTGAGCTGCAAAAGAGCTTCAGATATCAATTATAGCTGTCAATTACAGTTTAAAACTCTAATTACACCCAAAATGGATTTGCTTAATAACCAGTTATGACAAAAAAAAAGCAGCACTAATCGGTCCTGGAATCATTTTATTTACTGTCCTGTGATTGTTCGTTGACTTACGCCATAACTGTTATTAATAGTGCATCTTTCTCTTCTTAATCGTCATTATATTAATCATTAAAAAATTGGGATATTTTAGACCAGATCTGCATCCCTGAATGAGGGAATGAGGGAATCAAATTTATATCAAATATCAAATCTATCATAGTTCACCCCCTTAGCAAATCAAGGCAAATTTACATCAATCAAGACAAATTTGGTGTCTCATGTTTACTTTTTTAGCTTTAGCGCTGGCGCTAAGAGGCTAACAAGTGATAGGAGATCATACTTAATCAGTTAGCATGGTGCTAACTGCACACCTAAATCATCACTAATGTTGATATTCGAGTCTCCGTAAGGGTTAATAAATGAAAGCCATAATCAGTCGTATGGCTGTAGACTTACTTTTAGAAGTTATAGCTCTGGAATAAAGAGGCTAAACAATCAACAGCACAAAAAATAGCAGCACACAGAAGAACACTTTTGTTTTATTACTCAAACATAGGAAATAGGAAACCAATAGTTTTTCCTGTCACAAAATGAAGGCTGCCTCTTCAGATAAGCTAATGAGCTAATGCTAAAGCTAACACTACAGCTAACCATATTTGGACACTGTTGGAGACTCATCATCCTCTACAGTGGTCATTCCCCTCAGCACTGGGCCAATATGTTAGTCAGAGAAATAGATTTTCACTGTGACTGAAAGTAGCTAACATCAGCTAAAGCAGTTAGCCACATTAGCGACAGTCACGTCCTTGGCGGTCACGTTACGGCACTTAACAGTTCATACTAGCAAAGTAGCTCATGTGGAAAAGAAATATAAAAATATATTCAAAAATATATGAAAATGGCAAAGCAATTTTTTTGCTTAATATACTTTAGTGTTCGAAAAACATTTTTGGAAAGAAACAATACATTTGAAATGTACCCTATGTAGAAAAGAAATGTATTTTTCCATGTATTTCCATACGGGATAATGTATATTCACAAATACATGCAAACTTCCACACTTTACAGTCCTATTAAAACATAAAATCAGTGTTTCATAGAATTATTCACTTATATTTTTCTCCATCTTCCCATCATGGAGCATAACAAAAACCCTACAATGATTTTAGTATGCCAAATATATAGTATACTCTGGTACTGGCACCTTGTACAGTTAACCGATCACTCGGGCACACATGTACATCCCTGACCAGCAAACATTTCAATGGTCAGATTGGTTGACCAGCATATCAGCATCTAAAACACAACATATGCTGGTTTTGCTGGTGACCAGCTGTGTGTCTATGCTGTTTTTTCTAGCAGGGTTTACAAAATGTTACTTTGCTGAAAGCTTCCCCGTTTTTAGCTACATTAGCCTCGTAACTCCAGTGCAAAACTCAAGAGGCCAATTTTGGACACTAAATGTTTTGTAGTCTGAGCCTCAGGGCTGCACTCAGGGTCACTATTCATCTCAACTTTACAGCCCAACATTTGACATGTTTCAGACGTGGAGAAGAGCCTGAAGCACTTCAAGTGTCCAGAGCACTGCTATTCAGGACTGTAAAGAGGTCAGCATGCATGGCCAGTGGATAAACACAATACATTTATGACAGGCAACAACATGGGCTTCTGTCTTAAGGGACGAGAGACTATAAACCAGGCTTAACCCTTGCGTGGTGTTGATGTGTTTGTTACTCAGTGGTCTGGTGGACCCACCACATTACTGTTTATTAAATCAATAAAGCCATAACAATTTGTTTTAAACTGGTATTTTTACATATCACAAGTGTCCAGCGTAGGGTTCTCCTTTAGCAGCTGTAGCCAGTCACAGAGTGAAGGACACAGCACCTCCACACTTTTACGCCCTGCAGGTTCACTCAACACCACATGTGTAATATAAATGTGTGGGGGGTGAACAGAGTGAAGCACTGAAAATGGGTTATTTTATATGTTCTTCACAGAAAATGAGCAAAGACCAAGAAATAATAATAAATCACATCATTTTTTCTTTTGGTAAACACTGAAAATGGGTCCCACAGACCTGAACACCACACAAGGGTTAAATGGAAGGTAAAACAAAGCCTGGTTGTGGGGTTTCTGACACTGTATAACATGCCGTATAAAATGGACAAACATACGATTAGCTAAGTGTAGTAGAAGCCAGCTATGTCCACTTTTATAGATAACAGTGTCATGCAGTGTCTGAAACCACATAAGTAAGACTTTGACACTGTTTGGGGCAAGTGTGTGATGATTTAGGCGAGTTAGCAGTTAGCACGTTAGCATGATGCTATATTAGCCTGGTAGCTCCAGTGCAAAGCTATAGAAGCAAACTTCAAACACCAAACATGATACTATAGAAAGTGATTAAGAGTATATTTTCCGGAGTGAGAGACGTTACGGGTGGAGACAGGAAGTTTACGTCAGTCTGCTTTGGTTTAGTTCAGGTTTGTGAAACTGCTACTGTGGCCAGCTTTCACAATGAGAGTTTCTCTATTTCTCTAATTTTTTCTACCTGACTCTACTTATTCTCCTTCTGCTTCTTTCTTTCCTTCTTTCCTTCTTTCTTTCTTTCTTTCGTTCTTTCTTTCTTTCTTTCTCTCATCTTCTCTCTTTATTTACTTGTTGCTTTCTTTTTTGAGACCTTCTCTCTCTCTCTTTTTGTCCATCCCCTCTCTCTGATATTCTGAAGCCTCTTACTGTCTGATTTAGCTGCTGTCTGTAGGACAGGAAACAGCGAGAACTGACCCCACCCTTAGGGTGTGTGTTAGTGGAAGGATGTGGGTAAAGTGAGAACTAAACACTTGTGCGCTCACTCGTTCACTGCTGATTCTGAATCAATCGCTCGTTGAGCCCTGAATCAAATCAAACTGTGTTTCTGCAATCAAACCATACGAACAGCTGCATTTCGAGAGCTCCGTCATAAACAGGAGGACGTTTTTGTGGTTGTGTGTTACTTGTCCCCATCTACAAACCTGCTTAGAGAAGAACAAACCCCTGTTGTTTAATGCTCAAAGGCTCTTGGCTACTCAGTCTTGGCCTTGAGTACTTCATCTTTTAGTGGAAACAGTGTGGGAAATGCAGTATGATGTGATGAACTGCTAATATCCAGCTTTATCCAAAGTGTGCATCGCTGCGCGCTACCATCACTCGCAGGCTGCCATGCGTAGGGGGAGGAGCCATCAGAGGAAGCTGCAGTTGGGCTGCTGCTGTGGTAGATTTTGAACCCCGCAGTGCCAGAGTTCCTCACAACCACGAAATGCGATATGCGATACCACTGCTGGAAACAGACGGGGCGGGTGGTAGCGTACATTCAAAACTTAGCATGTTGATTTTATGCTATTAGATCAACAAAAAACGAATACTGACTGCATCAGGCACTCTGTATCACTGAATATAAAGGATTAGCACAAATCAAGCTAACGTGAGCTTGTTTTACTTAGAAAGCCACAGAGCACAGCAGCAAAACATTTTTGCAATGCTTTTATTTTTTTCCATACCCATCATAAATGATGAATGATAAATGCTGTGTGAGTATTTTATACATCCACACAAAAAAATAAAATTTTTGGCTTGAAATTTGCTTCACATGGCTATGTTCTCAAGCACAAAACAAAGGAATAAGCAAAAACGTGCAAGGTTACGGCAGTAACGCGCCCACCACTGCAGTTGGCGTGCTACCATTGCGGTGTTGCGGTGAACACTGTAGTCCTAAGTTGTGGTTTGAAAATTTCAAACGTTTACTTATTTATCCTTCATTAACTCTTATTTCTACACAATGTCACTTCAAAATGCTATAATAGTAACTGATCACCACAGTATTTGACTACATTAATAAATATATCTCACAAGTTGATTTCCATTCTTCTAGCCCACTAGGACAAAACCGGTCTCAGCGGTTATGCTAATTTTGCACTTCCCATGTTTGTGTTCTCCCCCAACAACCAAAGCTGTTGACTTTCAGTTTTCTATCAATGAGTGTGTTTACATGCACCTAATAATCTGATAACTGCAGAAAATCTGATTTTGTCAGTAATCCAATCAACACGTTTTCATGCACTTGAGTAATCAGATAATGGGAAAACTCCGGGTCTGCATGAGTCAGACAGTAATCAGATTTCTGTTTTGCAACCAGCCAATAAACTCACAGAAGACAACGTGACGTAAACGTAACGTAAAACTCAAACTTCATGAGCAGCTTTTTTCAAACACATCGAGTCACTTTACCTGAAAGTATGAACAAACACCATCTAAAAATAAAGAATGTTTAAATTCCTCGTTTCATCAAGCAGCAAGTCATTCCGGTACCGCCGTCTGTTTTCACACATGCACAGACTGAGAAATCAGAAAGAAATCAGAGTAAGAGTTCACATGCACTGAGAAATCTGATTACTGAGCTAAAATCCAGCCTCTTTATCAGATTTCTTAATCAGATTTCTAGATTTCACTCTGAGTATGCGGTTTAAATGACCATTTGAATAAACAAATAATTGCGGAAATCTGATTATAATCGGATTATTGAGAGCATGTAAACGCACTCAGTGATGACTGGTTTACTCACATAAACACATAACACAAACATCGAGGGTAACAGAAAAAAACAACCCACTAGAAACTCAGTAATTGCTAGAGTCACTACAAACTACAGCAATTTTATTGCCGTCCAGGCGTGATAGTTTTATCACTGAGGAGATGTGTAAAAATTTAATTACAGACATCCGCCTGATAAAGTTACCCAAACATAAAAGAGCTTAAAACCTTAAACTGACAAACACGTGGTTGTCTCAGAGCTGCGTGAGCACAAAACTTGCGGACAAAAACTTGCTCCATGTGCATAATTAGCAGGTCTGGTCATTGTCTGACGCAGTGCTCCTCAATACACCCCATGCCTCTCCGTGGATGCTGATTCACGCTAATTGGGGTTTGGCTAATTCATGCTGGTTTTTCATGCAGCCTCTTGATTGCAATTACTGGGTGCTCAAAACCTGGGAGCTCTAATTTAGCACTAAAGTTCTGCTCTAAAAGAAATCCTGATTCAGGCTCGTAATTAATATTCATGCAAGAACCACTGCACCGTTCGAGAATTTCATTTTGATTCATCAACATATATAAATTAATCAGTTTAAGTTCCCTAAGAGCAAGAGGAAAAAACACTGAGAGGAACCAATATTCAAAAGGAGAAAACCCATGAGAACGTGAGGGAGAAATACGGAAAGGAACCAAGACTCAAAAGAAGAAAGTCCCTAAGAGCATAAGGAAGAACCAGAGAGGAACCAGAGAGGAACCAAGGAGAAACTCCCTAAGTGCATAAGGAAGAACCAGAGAGGAACCAAGTCTCAAAACGAGAAGCTCCCGAAGAACATGAGGAAGAACCAGAGAGGAACCAAGACTCAAAACGAGAAACTCCCTAAGTACATAAGGAAGAACTCGAAAGAATCCAAGACTCAGGGAAGATTAATCTGAAGCTCTTAGATCAGACAGAGGAAAGATTTAGGAGATTTAACACTGACTGATGCTAAAGCAATGCTGATTGTCTGACTGTCTCATCTTTGAAAAGCACTGTGAGGAGAAGCTCACTGTCACAGTCAAACGCAGAACCGTGAGCCTCAAGCATTTCGTTTTCATGCGAGGCCTGGGATCTCACGGTGGAATGCAGTATGGATGTTCCGTCACACACATATTTACGCTATGATGAGCAGCCTCAGTTTATTTCATAAGTTGGCACTTATGTTTGCATCCATCCTCACGCCTGTTATGAATAATAGTGAAATCTGTGCAACTGACTGTGGAGCCAAAGCTGAGTAACTGTGATCTGCTCCATCATGTAAACCCAACAGTTAAAAACAACACACAACAGCTGAGCTCTACTGGACTCTGGTGGTCTGGGAGCTGTTTTGTTAGTGTGTCTGCTGTGATGTTAATGAATAAATACACCCTCCACCAAGCTCAACAGCAGGCTAATGACCCTGTTAATTAGCGGTTATTTCCTCCAAAGTTGACCCTGTGGAAATATCACCACAAACGACTGGATGTTTCTGACTCAAACTAGGGCTATAATCAATACTTATTACTATAACTGACCATTTATTGACTATTATTTCATTAATTGATTAACTAAATGAACTGACATTATGCCTTCTGCTGTTTTCTGCACCACCATCATTTAGTTTCAACTGTGCAGCAAGCGATTTCTTCTTTTAAGAAAATCAATTGAAGCTTCATTGCTGTGCAAAAGTCAGAGACCACCCTTCATTTATTCAACATCCAGTCAAAATGTCCATTAAATAAAAGCTATTCATTTTTTAAGAGATATTGGATTTGGATAAGAATTTCCAAAATTAGAGTTCAAAAAAATAATAAAAGCTACAAAGCAATTTAGACTCCTAACAACCACCTGGAAGACCTGGTAGACCCCAAAACTGCCCCATCAGATAAACAGCACTTAAAGCTTTCATCTCTGAGAGAGAGGAGAAAATCAAGCTGCTTCAGATCTGAAAACATCCACAGGTGTTTCTGTCCATCCTTCCACTGTGAGAAGACGACTCAGCGCTGTGGGTCTGAAAGGATGTGTAGCTGTCAAGAAGAACCTCACTGAGAAAAGGAGACGGACACATCAAACAAAGAAGCTGAACGATGGACTGACCACCCCAGAGTCCAGACCTCAACACCACTGAATGAGTTTGATTACTTCAGAAAATTATCAACCAGCTTCTAAGACTGAACTTTGGAGGTGTGTCTGCAGATTCTTTGAGGAACTGAAAGTGAGTCTCCTGAAAAGAATGGAAGCTGGAATAAAGGGAAAGAGTGGACGCAATAAATACTGAACAGTTTGATATTATATTTAATTGTTGAGGCTTCTGTGTCATTTTTTGCCAAATAAATGCTTTTTTGTGATGCTGAAAAATTAACAACTTCGCAGTTTTGACTGGAAATAAATGAATGGTGGTCTCTGACTTTTTCACAGTATTGTATATCGCCCCCTACACCTCCTGTAGTGTACTACAGTCTGTCAGAGTGACTGTGTGGATCATATGAACATTATAGAGCTTTTTAAATGAAACAGTAGAAGCCATATCGCCCCCTACACTTCCTGTAGAGTATTACAGTCTGTCAGAATGACTGTGTGGATCATATAAACATTACAATCAATGGGCCAAGATATGTTTGGTGGCTTAATGACACACTATTATCTATAAAAATGGACGAAACATAGGCTACTATTATTTTTAGCTATGCTACATACTGCCCTCTGGTGGCGTATAGAGTTCAGACACCTCATGGTTCTAAAAGACGAGAACATTTAATGTTAAACGTAAATGTAAAGTCTATTAGAGATTTTTTAACAACTCTGCTAGGTTTGCGGTGAGTGTCAGATGATTCCAGCATGCAGTCAGCACAATGCTAATTGGTGAGGTACAAGCTTCCATTACTTATGCATGCATGTAGCTCCAAAACAAGCAAATGCCAGACACCAAACATCAACTGCATTTGGCATAAGAAGGGAAAATTTCTTTAAACATGATTTTCAGCCAATCACAGCAATAAACCCCAACAGATTCCCTTTAAGGCGAGACAGAGTGCGAGCGGTTCTATATAAAGAACAGAAGAACAGAGCGAAACCCTGGGACGTCCCGTCACACCCCCTCGCCCCTCCCGCTGTGTGGTAACGCACATTTTCACGCATGTTTTTTTCTGTCCTATTAGGCAGGAATAAAAGCAGGGGAGGCGTGGCCTGGGACGAGCTGCAGGTTACAACTGGGCCATTCCTCTCTCCCTATCTCTCTCCACATCTCTCTCTCTCTCTCTCTATGACACTGAGAAAATACTTTTCCTTTAGCCTGAGGCAAAGAAGGCCACCCCGTCCTTTTTTCCCTCCATTACTTTCCCTCGCTTTCTCTAGACTCTTGCACTGAATGCACATACATACAGAACTGTCCTTTGACACACACAGCTTTAATCAAGACTAGGGGTTTAACAAAAATGCACTGATCTGAAACATATGATGATTTGCAGTTTAGCTACATTAATGTTAGAATTGATTAGACTCGATTAGAATAACATTCATTAAAGTATGATTTTTTGGACAAAAGAAGTCAAATATATACATGAAAAAGGCATGGTGTATTGTGTTTATTTTTACTCTAGTAAAATTAATTACTCAACTTAAAAAATATATTTGATTAAAATGTACTTTCTTGATCTTAATCAGCTCAATGATTAATTTGCTGGTCATCATAAAGCCATGTTTTGTTTTGCAGACTGCAGATTCTCCATGAGGGGGAGCTATAAGCACTCAAGTGGCATCCGCGTGCATCATTGAAAGGGAGGAAACCCACACCAACAGAATCCCACTACTGCATGTATGTTTGTTACAAATTTCATGTATATGGAGTAAAATTAAACGCTACATGTTACAAATTGTGTGTTTATGAGCTTTAAAAAAAGTCTAAGCCTGACAGCTCAGCACACAGCACAACAGGCTAACAGGCTACTCCAATAATAATCAGTTAGGCTTTACCAAAGGATTCACAGTAAAACTGCAGCATACAAAGTAAAGGAGATGCTACTTAAATGCATCAGTTTCAACTTTTAATTAGAGCTGGTCTAATGAGGAATATACACTGTGTGAAAAGTGAATGTACACCACTACTAGCCAACATCACACTGAAATTCTCAGACAAAATTCCCATCTGTTATCATTAGAAGTGCTAGCATAAATTAGCATTATTGTCTGGTGGACACATATTTCTATTCTTATTTTTCACATACTGTTTCCATAGGTTGCTTCTTTTATCATATGGGGTTGCTTACTTGACTAATTGTCAGAATAATTGCTAAGTAACTAAATTCATTATGTAACTGATAGTGATCATCCTCTATTCCACTATTGTGTAAATAGTTACGTTAATGGCATTCATTATTCAGTAAATCTTAAATAGTGAACCGTATTAAAGAGAAAATCAAGTTGAATCACAGTGAAATGATGCACTGAATCATTTCCTAAAGAATCGCAATCAAATGGAATCACTGTGAAGGACTTAAGACGAATCAAAAGAAGCTGATCGGAAGACCTCAAAGATCTTTAGCTTGCTGCTTGATTAATCCTCCATTACAGCCTCCACCAAACCCTTCGCTTTCCTTGCCCTCCCACCCTTCTCCCCTCTTGAGAGAAAGAGAGAGAGCTCATTACTCCTCTTACTAATAACACAAATCTACAGAATGTCAGAAAGACGTCTGTCTAATGACACTGAGGGAAAGAAAGAAAGGGGAGGGAAAAGAAAGAATCTACAAAAGACAAGCGAAAAAACAGAGCAGGAAAAAGCCCAGCAAAGGTATTGCACAACAAGCGGCTGAGTAAAATTGGGTCGCTGTTCTTCTACGAGTACACAGAGCAGGCGATTTAACTTGAAAGAAAATTATAACCTGCTTTGTCACTGTTCGCCACTCGAAACCTTTGATTCGGTATAATGAATATGCACCATAATTGCAATGCTAGCAGATGAACAAATAGAGATTTTCAAATGCCAGAAGTGAAAGTAATGCCACACAACAGCGTAGGACTGAAGAATTTAATGCTAAAGACAACATTCGTGCAGTGCGCAATGTTACGGAAAGTTCCAGACCCCCTAGGAGCCTCTGGCTCAAAAACATGAACGCTCTGTAAACTGAACTCCAGAGGAAGTCATGTCCACCCCTGGAAACTCCTCAAAAACCAAACTGCTAACAAACAGGGCAGGCTGTGTGTAAAGAGGCAAAAACACTGGGCCTTTCAACATTTCGGCCTAAATCAACAACAGGTAAATCATTTTCTAGCAAACTAGAGCTGCACACAGTATCATTTATCATAACTGCACTCCCTGGTTATGCCACTTTATCAGAAACACCAACATTATACCTTCACTCAATGGTCACTTTATTAGAAACACCAGCCTTGTACTTCCACTCACTGGTCACTTTATTAGAAACACGTCCCTTGTGTTTCCACTAACTGGCCACTTTATTAGAAACACCTACCTTGTACTTCAACTAAGTGGCCACTTTAATGGAAACACCTACCTTGCATTTTTACCTACTGGCCACTTTATTAGAAACACCTACCTTGTACTTCCACTAACTGGCCACTTTATTAGAAACACCTAAATTGTACTTCCACTAACTGGTCACTTTAATAGAAACACCTACCTTGTATTTTCACCTACTGGCCACTTTATTAGAAACACCTACCTTGTACTTTCACTCACTGGCCACTTTATTAAAAACACCTACCCTGTATTTTCACCTACTGGCCACTTTATTAGAAACACCTACACTGTACTTCCACTAACTGGCCACTTTATTAGAAACACCTACCTTGTACTTCCACTAACTGGCCACTTTATTAGAAACACCTACATTGTACTTCCACTAACTGGCCACTTTATTAGAAACACCTACCTTGTACTTCCACTAACTGGCCACTTAGTATTAGAAACACCTACCCTGTATTTTCACTAACTGGCCACTTTATTAGAAACACCTAAATTGTACTTCCACTAACTGGCCACTTTATTAGAAACACCTACCTTGTACTTCCACTAACTGGCCACTTAGTATTAGAAACACCTACCCTGTATTTTCACTAACTGGCCACTTTATTAGAAACACCTACATTGTACTTCCACTAACTGGCCACTTTATTAGAAACACCTACCTTGTACTTTCACTAACTGGCCACTTAGTATTAGAAACTATGCAGTTCTACTTGACAGTCCACTGTGGAGCAACAAGAGAGGAGTTTTTGATAAAGTGGGCATGAGGGGTCAATTGCCTCATGATTTGCATTGTGACATGATTTACAATATAGGAGAATTACAAACCTATGACTGTATGACTGGGTAATTTTAAGGGGTTAGTGTCCTGAACCACACTTTGTGGCTAATCACTGTCAAACATTTACCGCCCCTAGAAGCAAAAGACGGAAATTGAATGTTTGCACAACTAAATTGGGAGAAATGAGGGAAAATGCTTCCAAAACTCATCTTGCCAACAGGGAAATGAGTTCCAAAAACTCTACAGCTTCTCACGACAGCTTGCCATTAGCATATTGAGCTAATACCAGGTTTCTTGGAGCAGAACTCTATCCCTGCAGCCCAGCGCAGATATGGTTCACATCCCTCTTTGTTGTCTGTGTATTCTGGGCTAAGCTCAGCGCTACCTTTGTGCGCCAGTGGAATTATCGTAAATACGAGTTCCCAAAGTTCACAAAGCACCCACTTGTGATTACTGACGTTCGACCTTTCATCGTGGTTGAGGATGCTCCAGTGCTCAATAATAGCCCATTCTTTTTCATCTAACGTTTAAGAGTCAGCGACCAGGCTAGCTAACTAGGTAACATTAGCCATGTGTTTACCATGGCTAACAAATCCCTTTCTGACCACATGAATGCAAAGACTTAATAAAAGTGGTAAGAAATTATTTATTCTGACTGCAAACATGACTTCTTCTGTTGTCACTGGTCAAACTTTAATAAGGATACCAAATTCTCTGATATAGCAAGGTATACAGCAGCATAGACCAGCATAGCTGGTCACCAACAAAATCAGCAAATAATGTTTTGGATGCTGATATGCTGGTCAAACAGCATGACCATGTTGGGTGACCTGCTAGACCAGCACCAGACCAGCATATTCTAGCATAAACCAGCTTAGACCAGAATGAAATTCATGCTGGTCTATGCTATTTAGACTGTGGCTAACTAGTTAACGTTAGCAGTGTTTTTACCAAATACACTTGGCTAGCAAATCCTATCCTGACTACAAGGCACTTGAACACAAAGTCATCATAATTACGTTTCTTGTCATTCGCAAACTAAGCTAACACCAGGTTTCTTGAAGCACATTTCACCCCAGCGGTCCCGAACAGATACAAGTCCACATCCCTCTTTTATACTCTGTTCCAGGCTAATCTGAATGCTACTTTTGTGTGCTTTTGGAATTATCGTAAATATAAGTTCCCAATATGAACAGCGCTTTAAATTGTTGTTGTTTAAGTTGGCAACTTGGGAATCATCATTGTCTACAAATTTTTTTATTGTGATTAATGACCTTTACCCTTTCATAGTGGATGATGTTTTAGAGGTTAGTTATTGTTTCTAAAAACAACTTACTTAGCCAGGTGTTACAAATTCTCCATGTTTCTGACCACAAAGCATCTGAATGATTTAAAGGACTTCATAACTAGGGGTGCGGGAAAAAATCGATTCTTAGATGCATCGCGATGCGGACGTGAACGATTCTGAATCGATTCACAAATGTCAAAAATCGATTTTCTAAATATTTAATTTATAACGTAATGTTGACAGAACGCAAAAGGCGGAACTTGGAAGTGGGTAAGTTCAGCGCCCGGACAGTCTGTGGCGGCACATAACAAAAACACTACTGGATGAGTGAGAAATCTGACCAGCTCCCTCTGCATTAAAGCCAGGTTAGGTCAGGAGTCACAGCCCAAATGATCGGAAGAAACATTTTGTCCTTTCAACAAAGTCAAACCACCTTAGTAGCCGCAACACTTAATGTCCAGTATGTGTCAGTGTGTGATAATGTCCTAGTTTAGGCTAAATAATATAAACGAAAACGCAAATTTACTCCGCTCTGCTTTGGCTTTAGCCGCTTTCCTCCCATTTCCACCAGAAAACATTTCCTCAGAAGTTGATCAGTTAAATGTCTCTCAACGTTCGACTGTTTTCCGAGGCTGAAGTCGCTTCTTATTCTCCAGCTTCTTGTTCGAATTTACCCATTCCACCTTAAATTCTAACTGAGGTGCTGAATGTAAATGCGGCACCATTTAAGGTGGAACAGGAGAATTAGAAAGATAAGCAACTTCATCTTCGCCATTTTTTAGTGTGTGACAGTCTCTCGTTGCAGATTTAATGTACCAGGAAACCAACTGCGCTGCTTATAAATGCGAACAACACATCACTGCTATGTGACCTGCAGTCTACACGCCGGTTCTCAGTCGTTGCGAAACAGGGCTTTCGCGCTGTGCTGCACATGACCCGTCTAAGGGATATTTTACTGACCCAGCGATTCCCCCCGTCTCTATAACGAGACCAAAACCGAAGTTATAAAATCACTAAAGAAAACGGGAAGAATAGCTGTAACATGTGCTGCGTGGTCATCCATCACCACTGGATCTTATTTCACCAGTAACTGTGCATTTTATCGCAGATGAGTAGCAGCAGCTTCTCGTGCTCCAAACAAGAGCACTGAATGAGAGCCTTCTAGTTCACTTGCCACATCACTTCCATTTGATTTATTAAAAAAGATATTGGAAAATTCATTATGATCATTACAAATACTTTGGTTTAAAAGTACCAAGTCACTTTAAATAACAACACCGAGTCACTTAGTGACTTTAAAATGTATATTGTCTCTATATTCTGTGTATATTTAATACATTTCAGTTGTTTTTTCTTGTATTTTTATTTTTACTTATTTACTTTCTGTACAGTGATTAGCTGAGCCTCACCACAAGCATTTCAATGCATAAATGTCCTGACATGTTGTGCAAATGACAAATAAACTTGAAACTTGAGCTCACACAGTGAGAAAATATAAATGCTATATAGAAAAAAAAGATGCATCGAGATGCATCGATAATCGTTTTATAATCGCATCGCAGCTTCTGAATCGTAATCGAATCGAATCGTGAGGTGCCTAGAGATTCCCACCCCTATTCATAACAGTGGTAGGGAATTACTTACTCTAAATGCAAACGTGCCTTCATCTGTGATCACTGGATAAGCTACAAATATTGTGTGCTAGCTAACTTACTAACCATAGCAGTGCGTTTACCAAATAGGCTCGGCTAACAGTCAGTCGCTGACGCAGAGTCAGTAAGTAATTACGTCTTCGTAAATGGCAACCAGAACCATCTTAATCATGCAAACAGCTGCACTAATCACTTCCGGAATCGGCCACCGCTTGACGGCTCTCTCCACGGCCCTTCTCTGAAATCTGGGAGCTAATTACACCTCCCTGCCCTCTCACCGGTGGCCCTGCGACGCTGCAGGAAAAGGAACGAGATCCAGCATCACGTCAGCCGAGCGGAAGCATCATTTGTGAAGCTTCAGTCACCCCCCCACCCCCGTCCCTCCAGGCGTAACGCAAGCAGGCAATCTGCTTGGTGTAACTCTACCCATCTCACAGAGCAGCGAGCACCCATGCTAAGCTTGTGCTGAGCGTGTCCTGACAGAGGAACGCCCCGCAGCAACTGCCCTGCTAACAAAGGCTGAGGAAAAGGAGGATGGAAAGGAAAAGAAGAAAGCCTCAAAGCGTGCATAATCTACATATTTCTTGCATTTTATTATTTTTTTCCACTCAGTAATTTTCACAATTTTCTTCCCCTTCTTATGCTTTTTCATTAAACACAGTTCTTGCAAGACTGATATACACTGATCAGCCATAACATTAAAATCTATACTCATCCGTTTCCATTTTATCAGCTCTACATACCATATAGGGGCACTGTGTACTTCCACCGTTACAGACTGTAGTCCATCTGCTTCTCTGCATACTTTGTTACCCTGTTCTTCAGTGGTCAGGACCCCCATGGACCCTCACAGAGCAGGTACTATTTGGGTGGTGGATCATTCTCAGCACTGCAGTAACACTGACGTGGTGGTGGTGTGTTAGTGTGTGTTGTGCTGGTCTGAGTGGATCAGACACAGCAGTGCTGCTGGAGTTTTTAAACACTGTGTCCACTCACTGTCCACTCTATTAGACACTCCTACCTTGTCAGTCCACCTTGTAGACGTAAAGTCAGAGACGATAGCTCATCTGCTACTGCACCGTTTGTGTTGGTCATCCTCTAGTCCTTCATCAGTGGTCACAGGACGCTGCCCACAGGACGCTGCTGGCTGGATATTTTTGGTTGGTGGACTATTCTCAGTCCAGCAGCGACACTGAGGTGTTTAAAAACTCCCCGCCCCGCCCACTCACACTGAAGTTATAAGCAGTGTTTCAGCTCTGAGTGCTTTCTGAATGAGGTATAGTACAGAACAGCCAATCAGAACAGGGCTCATTTACTTTTATCAATCTTAAAGGCACGGTAACAAAAACAGCCTGTTTCATTCTAAGGGATAAAAAGTGTTTCATGAAAAGAAAATTAAAAATTAATAATGACCATTTTTGATACATAAAACCACACAAATGTTAAAAGTTGACTTCAAGGGAAGAAATAAAATACAAGAAAAATCACGGATATGGACCTATTAACAAAGGCTACCTCGTATTTAGAACTGCTATTAAAGGAAAACGTGGTTTTCCATGATATAGTAAGTATTTATAATCCTGTTTTTGTGCTAAATAGAGACCAACAAACAACTGAATCCTTGTGATGTCACGACAAGCTATGTTCCCATCATCCTTAAAGTTTAAAAGAATGGGAAAAGTAGCCCTTTGACCCTTTTACCTGAGAAAATCTCAGTGGAAATCATTCCATTATGTCCGAACATTTAAATAGAAAAAAAGCAAAAAGCTACCGCACATAAAGGAGGCACCCTGAAGTACTAGAGTATCTCCTCTGAGCTGTTATCTTTTTCCTTCTTCCTAGTTTTTCTCTCCTTTATTTTCCCTCCTGCTGTCCGGCGTTGCTGCCATTTCCCGAGCCGCTTCGTAAATACCACATCCGAACCGGCAACTCGAACGCTGGCTGAACGCGCTGCCCTTTTCTTCAAACGGACGAGTGATGATAGAGCCAGGCAGCATCATAACCACAGATGAGCGCCTTGTTATTGCTGTTCATTTCGCGAGCAGGGAGAGAAGATGAAGTAGGCCTTTATTTCAACTCGGCCCAGAGCAGCTGTGGATGCACACGCTCAACCACGCGCAACCCCGGCCTACGTAAACACACCAGGAAGACGGGGGCTCAGACGGTCCGAACATACATAAAGCATCTGATATTTGCACTTCCAGCTCAGATGGGACATAACACAAATGTTACAAGCCTCGAACCCCAGAGAACAGGCTTCTGGAGCGCTATGCTAATGCTAATCCTGCCTGCTCGTTCTTCTCTCTCTCTCTCTCTCCACACATCTCACTCTCTATGATTCTCTCCTTCCACGCCTGGTGTTAAAACCAGGGGCCCACCACAGTCACCAGGTCGGACTAGCAGCTAGCAACTATAAGCAGCTAATTCACATACTCAACAGACCACTTGAATGCAGTTTCTCCACGAGTTACAACATCAAGGTGCCTTTAAAGACGCTTTTCTTTTAAACTCAGTCCTTTAACTTGTATTAATTAATCGATAAATCTTTATTTGTCCCCAAGAGGCAATTTAATCAACAGGTATGGCTTTACATTAAGCACAGAAGAGACACCACATACAGAAACACCCCAAAACTCCTCATAGATCTCAAAAAACTAGGGTTAGACTAGGCATTAAACAGTTTAACAGCTAATGGCAGCTAATCATTGCTAGTGTTATAACAGAGGCCAGCTACAGTCACCGTAGAGGAGATTAGCAGCTAGCGACGGCAATCAGCTAGTAATTCAACATTTCAATATTAAACAACAGCAAGGTTGACAAACTGCCAATTTTAAGACACATTTTAATAAATCCAGTTCGTTTTACTTGTATTAGTCAGTTAATAAATCTATATTTGTCCCCAAGTTGCAATTTAATCAACAGGCCTAGCTTTACTTTAAGCACAAAAGAGACACCACATACAAAAACACCCCAAAACTCCTCATAACTCTAAAAACTAGGATAAACCACCATCATACCATCATAAAACTTGCTAGCTAGCATTAAACAATTTAACAGCTAATGGTAATCAATGGTAGTGTCGTAACTACCAGCGACAGTGACTGTAGAGGAGATTAGCGGCTAGCAGCACCAATCAGCTAGTTCACCATTTCTTTAACCATAAACAACAGCAAGGTTGACAAACTGCCTATCTGAAGACACATTTTAATAAATCCAGCTCTTTTAACCTGTATTAGTCAATGAATAAATCTTTATTTGTCGCCAGGAAGGGATTTAATCAACAAGTATAGCTGTACATTAACCACATTTAGCACAAAAGAACTAGCATCATTTATTGGCTTGCTGGCTAGCATTAAACGATTTAACAGTCAATGACAGGGAATCGATTTGTAGTGTTAAAGACAGCAGCCAAGTACAGTTGCTGTGTATCAGATTAGCAGCTAGCAGCTAAAATCAGGTAGTATACATATTCAACAGGCTGCTTAAAAGCCATTTATTCAACAATAAACAACACGTAGAGCTGAACAATTTGGGGAAAATATCTAATTACGATTTTTGTGATCGATATTGTGAGTGCGATTTTGATTGTGATACTTTCTGTATTTCTTTTTCTGACTTGAGACTTGAACGTGCCAGACAGTTGCTTCTGATTGGTCTGACTCATCTATAGGCAGTTTACAAGCTCTGATATTAGGTTAATGTCCCCAAATAGGACAACATTGTTGATAATTTACGCTATAATTAAAATTGCACCTCTTGAGATTTGAAAATTGGACTCTTCTAAACTATGGGTGTGTCTCAAAACCTAGTGAGCTCTACATAGACAGCATTTTACGTCACAATATGTGCGCTCCTGACAAGAAGGCTGTCCCAGTTCTTAGATATCTCAAATATGCTGCCTACTGAGGTCTCATTTGGCCCAACATCGAGAGAGCATTGGATGTCTCCTCAGCCGCTGAGGCAATCCCACGATGCAGCGCGGCACAGCTTTTGTTTGAAGATGGCGGGCAGAAGCGCTTCACCAAGCAGCGACGTCATCTTCAAATGTAAGTTATTCTGATTTTCTGGGGTATTTATCTGTTTTCTAGTCATAAAGGTGCACAAATAGCCAATACTTTCTGCGTTTGACCACAACTATTGTCTATTTTGCCTTTTTATTTAGAGCAAATACAATTAAAATCACTATATAAACCGCCAGAGCAGGTCCATGTTGGCTAAATGTGATTCTGACGGCTGAGGTCAGTAAACGCCGGTCTCGTGCAGTGGGCGGGAACAAGCAGCGACGTCACTGCTGTCTAACTAGAGTGTCTCAATGATCTGCCCTATAAGGATAGATGACGGTTGGAACGCTGCCTACTTAGACAGCTGCCCATGTAGACAGCGGCTACTTAGAGAGCTCACTAGGTTTTGAGACACACCCTATGATTTCAATATAAAAAGGATTAACCTTTCAGCTCTAACAGCAAGGTTGAAAAAAGGCAAATAAGCTGTCTTTTAATAAACCCAGTCCTTTTAACTTATACAACAGTAAGATTGAACAGGCTCATTAAAACTGTACTGAAAACAAACTACTCTGGAGGAAAAGTGTCCTCAAATTGAGCTAAATTGCTGCTGTACTGCCTCATTCAAATCTGGTTAGGTGTTTACATTACACGCCACAGAGCCAAGGTCCAAGACTCTCTAGATTTTAATTACAGGAGAACAGCAAAGCTTCCAAACTGCAACAATTCCTCTTCGAGTGACTAAACGTATGAGATAGCCAGCAGTTTCAGTTCACATCGCTCCCAACGCTTGTAATCACAAAGCATGAAGCTTTCGAGAGCTGCACAGAATTTCAACTCTGAGACGCAATCAGCTGAATCAGAGCAGACTGATTAAAAAAAAATTAATAAAATCCAAATTTACACAATCATCCACTTATCCCCAAATGTAGGCAATCAGCCAAGCCATGTTTGGTGTCTAAAGTTGAGCTGCGAGGCTAAAAAAGGATTAAAAGGACAGAATTCAGGCTTCAACATGGCTATGGCTGTTTATACCTATGTGTATTTTGTTCATTGTTATAGATAAGAATGTTGTGCAGTGTCAGAAACTACATAAGCAAGTTTACTTGAGATTGCATCCACCAATTTTTCTAAATTTCTTCACGCTGGTGGTGATAGGAACCAGGGGTCACTGTGACTACAACACAAATATTTTATATACTATTCAAAACCACCAGTGAAACTACACGAGTCTTCAGAGTTTTATATGGTATGTTGGTGATGGTAAAATAATGGAAAATTTTAAAAAACATGTTTTCTTTGGGGACTATTTTGCCTCACAACACCTCGCATGTATTCTTCCACCATAAATGGATTAAAATAAAAGCATTAACAAAGATTTAGGCCACAATTTTAGCACAAAACCATTTTAAAACAATGTCTCAGGCAACAGGCAATGCACTACCAGTTTGTCTTGTAACTTTCTGTGAGGGAGCTTTTAGAGGTGGACGTCTGGTTCCTATCACCACCACTGTGAACAATTCTGACTTGGTAAGTTTCTCTAGAACAGAGCATCTCACACCAAACCACTCTGATATATTTGTTGACATCTTTACCTTATAATTATGTGGAACTTTGAAAAAATTGGTGGAGTTTCCCTTTAACAATACACAGTTTGAAGCTTGATTTAGGCATGAATTTAGCACAGTGCTAATTATGAGCTAATTACTTATTACCTTAATTCAACTAGCTCAAGAAGCAAATTTTGGACACCAGACATCTCATGGCTGATCAACTACACTTGGATTTGCTTTCAACCAAAAAGAAAGCGGCTCATCTCTGTGCCGCTGAGGAGAGAAAGACGGGAGGGATGAGGAAGCTGTCTTGTCTGTGTCAATCAAAGCACTCCAGAGGGATGGCTGGGTTTGATTCATGCTAGCTGTAGCCGCTCTCATGCGATGGTAAATGTCTGTTCTTATCCACCACAGCCCGCTCCAGCAACGCAACACATAACCCAACCGCAGCCGCAACCTACCCTGAGGGCCCAGAGAACTCACGGCGCAAATAAACGTCAAAGCAAAACCAGCTAAACATACGCGAAACTAGCCCAACACCCCCAGGGCTCAGACTCATAACGGACAAATCCATGCGGTCATATGTGATATCACTGTTTGCCGGATTAAAGGAACACATTATGGATGATTGTTAGCGAGAAGCAGATGACCTGTGATACTACACTGAACAAGGCCTGCCATTATGCAGCAACCGCCAATATCAGTCCAGAGTCATTAGCACGTTAGTATCTGTCTCCTGGGACGATTTACACAGCCCCCAACAGACAGCTGACCTTCACACATGTTGGAAAATCCCCTTTTTCTGAAGAAGATGAGACAAGAACGCAAAAGAAACTTTCAGTTCCCCCCTGGTCAAGTTTTCTGTGAAACCGAACCGTTAGCCTGGCTAGCGCTCACGTGACTGATAGAGCATTCAATATCACATCTGTTTTCGAGAAGTTATCAGCAGCAGGCAGGTTAAAAAAGCCTTGAAATGAAACGACCCTGCTGAAAACGAACCCACAGAAGTGGCTTTTTAGTCCTAAATGCATTTGATGGTTTCCTAAAGGGATCTAAAGATGTTCTACAGATGTTCTACCACTGGCCTCTTTTGGAAACTATTAAGCCAATTCCTATTAGAAAGCAAAAACATTAAGGTTTTAATCCTAAAGATTTCTAACAGTCCCCTTTTCAGCAGGGGATGCAGGTGGGACAACACAGATAGCAGCTCTTAGTGGCTAGTTCACATATTTAGCACCCAAAAAAAAACAGCAGCAAGGTTGAAAAATAGCTTTTAAAGTTGCCCATTAATAAAGCTGGTTCTTTTAACAGTACGACTGAATATCAGCACTAAAAATGTACAGTAAACAAAATAAATTGAGAGAAAGAGTGTCATCATATTCAGCTAAAATGTTTGAATTCAGCGGATTGATTCATATGATTTTTTGTACATAAAGCTCTACATTCTTCTCAACTGATATTACAAGATACTACAAGACACACAGTTGTCAAGATAAGCTAATCTGAGGCTTAAATTGACTCTTGTCAAAAATCTAGCTATGAAAATTAGCTAATCTAGCCAGCTATTACACAACGGTCTAACCAAGACTTGCTAAAATGCCAAATAAGATAGTAAGCTAACATGAGGCTATCTGTTTAACTAGAGACATGCCAAATAAACAAACATGCTGATGCGATATGCTAATGGGAACCTGACTGGCCGGAAGCTGAGAGGACAACCCTGTACAGCTTTATTTATTACATTAAGTGCTGTGGTCATGCATTTCCCCTCAGGAAACATGCCTGCTTCACAAAATGCTAATTCTCTGGCCTGATGTAGTGGACAGTCACACACTGTATGACACTGCAGTCTCGCTGTAGTCTTTTTCATGTGCTGGTCATGTTCATGCTCTCTGCAGCTAGCCGCATAACGTCAGCATCTGATATGATTAAACAGATAAAATCTACACCTCCCTCTGCCTCCAGAGAGAGACACTCTGGTAGAAAGAGTCAGAGTGGAAGCCAGAGGCAACAAGCCACTTCCCCTCAAAATAGAGCTAAAATACACACGTATAAACACGCAGCGGAGGCACATCGACGTCCCTCCCATTCTCAGGCACATTATTAGGATTTCTGTGTTTCAGGTCTGTGTTTGCTGTAATATTGACTTAATGGTAAGTGTTTGCTTCCTCAGCCTGTTAAGCAAGTAATACCAGGCATTAGGCCCGTCCCCATTATTATGTAAGTTAAGAATATATTTTTATGTTTACATTTCAACAAAAAGAATAACACCTTTAGAGGGCAGCAGTGAGTCACTTTCATATGTGGTCCTAGATTGGATACGTGTTCGATTCGTGGCCATGCGACCTTAATGAGAACGCTCAGATCTGAATTCATTTTTCCACTGCGCCATCATTCAGCGTTACCATGGCAGCAGCGCCAAACAGAAGTTAAAGCCTGTAAATGGTGGAAAAACAACACATCTCACCTTTTTCTCCTTCGTCTCGCTCTAATAATGAAGCTGAGAGCTGATCAGAGTTAATGATCTTCTCAGCGAAGCTCGTTCTGCTCGTTAGTTTGTGCTGATGATGCACGTGATTCATTCACGCAACGTTACTGAGTAGGATGAGCTCATGAGGGTCATTTCAGGACGCCGGTTCGTCACATTAATGACAGACTTGAATCACTTACCTAAACGAGTGTGAACCATCGTGTTAAAGATTGGATTTGAGCAAAAAATCGGATTTGAGAAATGAGGCTTGTAATGTGAACTCAGGTTGGATAACTCAGGTAAGTGGCTCAGGTTGGATTTGAAAAGATCAGATTTGTGCGTCCACACTGATCTGAAAACATCAGATCTGAGTCACATTAGGGCAAAAAATCTGATTTGTGCTGCTTCAACCTGCTAATGTGAACGTAGCCTTGGGGCCCACAGCGTAAAGCCAACAAAAAATAGTTTGATGTACTCAGTAAACATTATTAATCATCTTTCACTCCCAACTCCACACAGTCCACACAGTCCACACAGTCCACACATGCAAACTGAGCTGCAGAAAACAGCCAGTTTAGAACTCACTGGTTTTGTGATGTCACTCAAACTATCCCATTTGCATACATCCTCCTACTCTGCCTTTAGCACTTTGGCTCCGAACACTCAGACAGAATTCATAAGGAGTGTTTAAACCCTGGACTGATTTGTGAATGAGAAACTGGGCAGCCAATCAGAACAGAGCTCATTTACATGTATCAGTCTTAAAGGTACAGTAACCAAAACAGCCTATTTAATTCCAAGGCATAAAAAGAGGTTTTGCTAAATAAACCCACACAAAGTTTATAAGTGGACCTCTTAGGAATAATTAAAACAAAAGAAAAAAAGGGGACATTTAATGTTTGCATAAAATAAACAAAAGAGACATTTCAATTGTTAATCACAAATATTTATGTCAGCTAAAACTGCAAGATCATGACAGGCCTGCCAGGCATCGTCAGATAAAAAACAGGGCTGCACAATATATTGTTTGTTAATTGTTATAGTGATAATGGATAATACTGAGGTTTCAATAAGCACAGGAGGATTCTTACAAAGCTTTTACAATATTTCCCAGATGAACCTGATTGAGCTTTTATTCAGGTCAGTCTGTAAAAGGTTTCAAAGCCCATCTTGTTTGCTGAACTGTATTCAGTTCATTTCTTGTTAAGTCCAGTTGGTTTAGTTGTTCACAGCTGCTGATCGAAAAAAAAGTTCGGAATTCATTGTAGTCCTGTTCCTAGAATCTGTCCAGGTCAGGAAATTATTTAAGGTGTGTGCAAAAGTTTAGGCACCCCATGGTCAAATGACATTTTACTGATTTTCTAAGATTATTAAGCACAATTATTATGATGAATGTAACATATTTGGGAAAAAATATACCGCAATGTCTGTATATCTTACACTATATTCAAACACATTAGTTAATCTGTAATGTGATATAGCTACAGATTGTGACTGTGACCGAAAACACCCATCTGGACCTGTGATTGGTCAGGATGCGCACAGTAAAAAATGACTGATTGGTTAGAGGCGAAATTCCACATTTCAGACTTCTGCAATTTCAGTAATGCAACACTGCAATAAGCAATAGTGAACGGTATATTGTGCAACCCTCGTGTGAAAGCACGTTTTATTTCTCTTTTCCTCAGAGCGACCTCCAGCGCAGGGCCAGCTTGTGTTCTCCTCACCCGGGGACCAGAGCTGGCGCTGCTGATGCAGAAGTCCAGAAATAGACGGCGGCTTTGGACAGCGTCCAGCAAGCCTGACAAAGTGGATTCTCCAGTAACAATGAGAAACGAAAAGACTGGGGCTATAGATAGCCCTGAAAAAACACGCATTTATCTGCATTGTGCACTTCCACAGAGACACCAGGCTCTGAAAATGAGTCTCAGAAATTGAGTTTTGGTGGGGAGAATAGTTTTAGAGAAACAGAAACAAGGCAAAAATTTATCAAATGCTGGGCAGTCCCTTGGCTACTGACGGGGGAACCTCGGGTACATACGTACTCGTAGATAGCAGAACAAAACGTCTCAGAAGAAAACAAAAGTGCTTTTCTTTTTTACACCAGCCTCTCTGGCCTTTTGAAATCAGGGACCCAAACAAGAAGTGACAACACTGTGCGTAAAAGTGACAACATTCTAGTTTTGCAGTTGTGTAACGGCTCAAAACAGCATGACAACTATGTCTGCTTTTCAAAGGTGCCAGAAGCTGAATGTATTACTGAATTCCTGTCATGAAGTCACAGCTATGATTTGATGATTTGATCTACGACGGACTTTTGTAGGTGTAATTAAAGGCGAATTCTAGGCCAAAACTAGCTTCTAACATGCTATTTATCATGTGTCGTAATATTCTGTACATTGCTTTGCATTCCTCAGTCTCAACAGTTTGACACAATTCACAATTGTGTGTTCTTTTTTGCTTTCATCCATCAGTGTTCTCTCACTACAATACCCAGCACACATTATACAAATACATCACAAAACCACTGGGAATCCCCCCTCACGACTAAAAAGAACTCCCAGCTGCCAACGATTTAGGAGCTTATAAATCATCACTGTCCAAAGAAAAACAAGTATCTCCAAAATAGTAACTTCACAGGAGAAGACAAAAACACTCTTTTAAAACACTTTTTAATGTAAGTCAATGCAAAGAGGTTTTATTTCAAGAGATTTTAGAGCATTTCTATTGGTCCATTCATCATTAAATTTTCAGTCAATGTAAAGGATGGCTGGTGTGTTGAAATAATGTAGAAAAATAAAAACAGACCAAAATAGAGATGCATGGTTTTCTTTGGAGAGCGATGAAATACAGACAGATGTCAATCTGGCTTTCGAGCAGTAACGCTGACTATCTAGCCTCCAGATAGCATGAAAAAAAGCCCTAAAAACCTTCAAGATACATCATCAGAAGGTACGTTTTGCAGTAAACTGGAAAATCTCACTCTAGAGACCCCCACAGCAACACTGTAGGAGGGAGCAGGCCTGTTTATAACAGATGCAATAATGTTTACATTTTTAATCTTGGTCAGAGGACCCCTCTAATGAAAAGACTGCTAGGATTTATAAGTAGTGGACATGGCAGATTAATCAAACCTGCTCATAATGCATCCAATAAGACCAATAAGACCAAAGCACCAGGCAGAGAAGGAAAGCCTATTTCCGTCCACACAAGCATCATATGTGCCTGCATTTGTGTGCCACTGACCGGGACTAAATCTACCTGGATTAGCATTAAAGAAATAACACATTTTTGTCTGTGGGGTTGCAAAAGCCATACCATGAATAAAATAGATATTTTTAGTGCAGTCACCTGAACAGTCTACTCTTGGAGTACAATCCACGCGTCATCTAATACAGGGTTTCCAAATGTTCGTCAGATCTAAACATCTCTGCTATGCTAATCCAAGTGTTTTTAACAATTATAAGCTGATATGGATATGATTCCGATATTATCATGCATCCCTAAACCAGCTGCAACAGTCCTGAATTTCACAGTATTATTCGTATTGTCAATTTTGCATCACAATACATTTTCAATACAAACAGTCCTGGCAAACTGCGGAGCCCAGGACTCTCTACAACTGAGTAGTGGTGCAAAGCTGCAGCTATAAACATCCCTACAGAGCGAGTTATTGGATTAAGATTTGGCACTTTGCTGCTGCTTGAATCCTTTAGCCAGAAGTAGCTGCTGAGACTAGTGTTTCCTCCACAAGGTTGCAGTCGCCAGCTTCATATTCGAATTTCTGTTCCACCTTAAATGGAGGATGCAACTGCTGCTCAATTTCAGGTGGAACCGAAAATTCAAAGAAGAAGCTGGGGAATAAAATGCTTCCTTCAGCTTTGAATTGGTGGTAAATGACACATTTGGATGACGTCTTTGGAAATGAGTTAGCATAGTTAGCGTAGCGTAGTTTGATACTCGTGTTGAGCAATATCAGCGCACTGCAACTATTCAGTCACCCACTCTCTGCCAATCATTACCGCACTCGACTGGGAAACCAAAGTTGTTTCCAAGCAGGAGATGAATACGAGGATGATTTTGCTTGTTCCAGCTTGGCTAATCAAGCATCCAAGGTAGGCTGATTTTCCAGTTCGGAAAGGAGTTTTTTAGGAATATCACATAACTGTGTGAATGGAACTACTGAAACCATTCCCAGCATCACACATTTTACAGCATGAAATCAAACCGTATTCGATTCACAGCCCCCATCACCTCACGATCCCCGTACTGAAGTGAGCATTATAATACGTATCGTGACACCTCTACAGATCACTCAGGATTTCCTTTGAATCTTTAACGTTGAAGTCTAGATCCTTTATCTACTCCTAGTTCTCCCTTTCCTAAAGTCTCTGGGATGAGAGGTTTCGCTGCAACGGTGAAGATGAGTTGATCTGATCGGGCTGATCCGAAGTGAATAGAATCCCCAACGTGATGCGAAAACAGGCCTTTTTAACTACTTACTGGAAATTAATACTAAAAAGTGACAAAAAAACAAACATAGCGCACACACAGAGCCACAGCTGTGTTCTCTGTAAGACTCATGCCTTATTTTGGCATAACATAATTTATATTATTTCATATATCATTTCATTTACTTGTAGTTCTGTATTTTTATGGTATATTATATGCAACTACAGGGACTGCACTTTTTTGCACAGGGAAAAAAAACAGCAACTGTTTTTACGCTTTATGTTTTTATGTCTATCCTAAGTGTTTATGTATATGTTCTCAGTGTGTCTGTACACATACACACACATGCACACACACGCACACACACACACATATATATGAGAAAAAATTCTGGTTCCATTGATTTACATATAGAGTAAAAGTTTTTTCCTTCTCCTGTAAAGTTATCATTTCAGAGATATGAGGTTTTGTTCCGACAACAGCAATATATTTGCATTGTTTATGTAAATACTTTTGTATATACAAGAATATTTTCTATATTTTCATACTTATACAATTTTGTTTAATCCTTTTAGTTGAGTGATCCACACAAGAACTCCTATGCACACCGTACACATGCAAATGTATGAATCTTACAGTAAAGTATAGATAAACAAATTCATTGTGAATTATATTTTAACTGGCCAAGAACACCAACTCTGCTTCTAAGCTGACATTCACCAGCATCCTGCATGGAAAATGTCACGATGTAAAGACTGTACAGTGACAGGTGTCTCTCCAGCAGCCTGTCCCTTCGCCAACCAGCCCACAAACGCACAGCGCCGTCCACACTCTCTTACCATCTCACCTCTATTACAACACATTGTTACACTGTGGTCCTACCACTGACCGCTGTCCTTGCTGTTTTCTTGATCTAACACACCAACAAATATGCTAGTTAAAGTGTTTTTCAACATAATCTCTATCTGCTGCGCCTGTATCATGTGGACGCCGTTTCTCTGTGCTTAGAAAAGGACAGAAAACCTGTTGAGTCAAAGCTCGGTTATAATAGAAGCCAAAGGGCTGCAGGTTTGAGTCAACGAGTTTCGCATTTGTTACAGAGATCGTTACAGAGGTCGTCATTTATGTTGGTCTGTTTGTTACAAAACTTGGATACAAAATAAAAGACAGCTGGTATTTTTATATTCCATGAAAAAATGAAAAGAGATATGATTTTTTTTTTCTGACAGCAATGATATGAGTCTGTCCTTAGTTAGCATGTGTTGTATCTGTTAACACAAAGACTGTGCTGAAGGCAACAGATTGACCGCACAAAAAAGTGCCCAGTTAAATAAAGTAATAGACTGAATTTACATGATTCAAGCCCACTGTGGAAAGTATGTGCAGAATGTATTAACTATTTACTGCTATCATTGTGCATAAAGGCCGTTTGTAAGGGTCACTGCCAAAAAAGCAAGTACTCCAGGACCAGGGTTATGACCCACCTGCCTGTCCACTCATACCCTCCAGCAGCACTCATACCCTCCACACACACACAGAGCCCACAGTTACCTCACCTCTCTCACTTTATCCCTCCGCTGGACGGTCTGAGGGTCAGACGGCTTGCCGCGGTCAACTCCAAGGGCAGGTTTGAGGAGACACTTCTTGAACATCTCGTAAGTAGCTCCTTTCCCGCCTTCCTTGCCATCCCTGGTCGCTGCGTCCCGCGCCCCGTCCACAGCGTCCACCTGCGTCCTCTCCTGCGTCCCCACCGACCTCTCCAGAGTCCTGGCATCGTGGGTCACCGAAGGTCTCCGACTGACCCTCAGCTTGCCCCCAGCCTCCACCTTCAAGGGCTCCCCGGCCGCCTTCCTCGGGGGGTCCCTCGCTTCGCCCTCGGAGCGAGCGGTCACCGCCGGGCTCTCGTTTTTGGACAGGAAGATCCGCTTGAGGCGCACCGAATCGGGCAGAAAGAAGAGTGCCCCGAAGCACAGAGTGACCAGGCCGGACAAGAACAGCAGGAAAACAAACTTCTGGGACAGGCGGAGCCCCATGCCCGGCGCAGAGACACCGGGTAACTTTCTGAACACCATTTACGAGTCCGGTCGCGTCTTTACGCACGGCTCCGCGTTACGCACAGACTCCAGAAGCCCTTTAGCAGCTCCAGGCGCGTGCCTTCTCATTCAGGAATGACCGCGAGGTGTCTGAGACGTGGCCCGAGAGTGAGTGAGAGGTAGTCGCTCTCCCCGTCCCCTCCTCTCCCCTCCCCTTCCCTCCTCTCGCGCTCAAAGTGGCTGAGAGACGCGCGCGGCTTGCGTCAAACGCGTTGCGCACAGGCGCGTCATGACGCACCGCGAAGGCTCGTTCGCCCGGTGACTTCTGCCCACATCAGCGCGCCAAAAAGGGGTCCGGAACAGGTCGCGAGGGTCAGAAAGGGTCTCGGGTTGGATTTCGTTGCTGCTCGTTATGAAAACCAACCGAAGCTTCTAGCGAGGACGGAGGCGTCAGTGGACAAAGCGATGGACGCACGTGTGGACAGTGACAGATGGTTGTTGGTTCTCTAAAATGTGGCCACAGACAGGCTGAGACATCCGAGCTGGGCTACAAACGACACCATCCTCCTCCTCTGATCGGAGTTTAGATCGCGAGCACGAGCGCGAGCATGCCTTCTGCTTTGTGTCGGTTGAAATGCGTGCAAAGCCGGTCGGGTCCTAAAAAGCAATCGCAAGCAATCATCCAGCGAGGACTAAGTCCATGTGTCCGGCGAGCTGCACGCACACGCACGCACGCACGCGCACACACGCGCACCCCCGGCGGCACCGTGTTGCTCGCTCGCCCATCCAAGCAAACACACGGCGGCTCGATTCAGGGAGCTAAAGAGCCCAAAAGCTGCTCGCGTCCCTCAGCCTGCACGAAGAAAGGGGGAAAACAAACAACAAAGCAGAACAAACGGCGCGTGCGTGTTCCGCGCGTGCACGGGGCGCCACACGCACGCGGAGATAGATGTTGTGTCGCTCGGCTGTAGAAATCCAGAGGTAAACGCGGAGGAGCTGGACGCCTTGCTGGTCTTCCGCCGCCTGCTCTGCTCTGCTCGGCGCGCGCGCTCGCCGGGCTGCGCGTTCACGAGCGGAGGAGGAGGGAGGGGGTGTTGTTGCAGTGTGGGATGAGAAGGCTTAGCGGGAAAGAAAAGCAGGCTACATGAACCATCTGATGGTATAAAGACGAGAGGCGGCGAGTGTGTGTGTGTGTGTGTTTCCGCTCCGCCGCTGATCAGCAGGAGTGTGGAGTGGAGTGTTGGAGGTGGAGTTGGAGGAGTGAAGTATGTGCTGCTGTGTCCACCGTGTGGTGGGTGTGGGTAACGCGCCCCACACAAAGAGAAATATATACACCGATCAGGCTCCACTTACTATATAGGTGCACTTTGTAGTTCTACAGTTACAGACTGTAGTCCATCTGTTTCTCTGTGTACTTTGTTAGCCCCCTTTTACCCTGTTCTTCAGTGGTCAGGACCCCCATGGACCCTCACAGAGCAGGTACTATTTGGGTGGTGGATCATTCTCAGCACTGCAGTAACGCTGACGTGGTGGTGGTGTGTTAGTGTGTGTTGTGCTGGTACGAGTGGATCAGACACAGCAGTGCTCCTGGAGTTTTTAAACACTGTGTCCACTCACTGTCCACTCTATTAGACACTCCTACCTTGTCGGTCCACCTTGTAGATTAAAGTCAGAGACGATAGCTCATCTGCTGCTGCACAGTTTGTGTTGGTCATCCTCTAGTCCGTCAGTGGTCACAGGACACTGTTGGCTGGATATTTTTGGTTGGTGGACTATTCTCAGTCCAGCAGCGACACTGAGGTGTTTAAAAACTCCAGCAGCACTGCTGTGTCTGATCCACTCGTACCAGCACAACACACACTAACACACCACCACCCCATCAGTGTTACTGCAGTGCTGAGAATGATCCACCACCCAAATAGTACCTGCTCTGTGAGGGTCCAGTGAGGGTGTATATTAAATAAATGAACAACTGACACTAATCATTTAATTTAAATGTAATAATTTAATATTTTGAAACACACAGATAACAGAGTAGCACTTATAACGGTACTGGGATGTGTTCAGCCGTGTATCAGACATATGATCAGTATATTTTGCAAATCCCATATTTGATACATACATATATATATATATATATATATATATATATATATATATATATATATGTATATATATATATATATATGTGCTTCCACACTTTAAATAAATAAATAAATAAAAATTAAGTGTTCAGACTTCATCTGTTTACAAGTAAACCCAAGTGACTATTAGAGATTGTAATAATCAAAATATTTACAAAATCATCATTGACAGGGTACTTTCTATTGAGAGGTGTCTGTATATAATATTTGTAATATATATATTTTTTATGTTTTTATTTCTTTTTAAAGTGAAGCTGAAAGATTTAGGTTTATAATGAGTTTAATTTTTAAACAAAAACTATTCTCTATAGGGTTTAAATCTGGACGCTGTTCTGTTTGGCAGTGCTGTATTGCGCCTCACTCAAAAAGCAGTTTGGGCTGAAACACTTCTTATGACTTCGGTGTGAGGGGGCGGGGCTAAATGGCATGCTGTTTTTGCGGCCTTTTTATGGACTAAAGCAGCGGTCAGACACACGCGGCTCCGGAGCCACATGCGACTCTTCTACTGTCCTGTTGTGGCTCCACAGCAGAATTAGATTTGTAGGTAAAAATAAAATAATCCTCCTTTACAGTAAAATAAAGCTCTGCTGATCGTTCAACACAGTTTAACAATAAATGGTCTTAAACTCTGGAGTTAATGTAGAACTGCTGATTCACCCTTTAACCCTGAAGGTTGGTGCGCAGACTGCTGGTCACCATAGCAGCGCAGACAACAGTCTCACCTAGCTAGTAGCTAACGAAACGGCAAAGAGCGAGATTTAAGACAAACATTGCTAATCTGGAGATGAATGGACTTATTTGCGTTTATAATCACTCCAGCTGGTTTCCTGATACGTTTAATCTGCAACGACAAACTGACAAACACTAAAAAGTCGCGAAGCTGTAGTCAGATTAACATTATGTAAATAAAATGGACATGAAATGTTGTGGCTTCCAAGGTGGTTTCATTTATTGAAACATGACACAATGGCTCTCCTTAACATTTGGGTTGCCGACCCCCAACCTAAAGTGTGAACAGTACGCTTTAAACTTGTTTACAAACTACACCAAACGCTGGAAAAGTTTCCAAGGCCTTAGTTTGTAGGCAATTTCTCATGATGTGTCGCTGTCTGATCAGCAGAATTGTTTCCAAAAATATCAGGCACACATTGCTTTGTACCAGTCGATTTGGTAGAATTGGATTTCAATTCCAGCGTATATAAACAGAGCGAGAGACGTAATGGAATTTGGGCCACATCGTCAGCGGACAAAATTAGACGAATGGTTCCAGTTTAGCTAAAGAGCCAAACGCAGCACAAAGAAAGTAGAAAGTTTGCTGAAGGTGAGCAAATGGGAGCCAGGGAGCTGTGGAATGCAGCGGGAAGCAGAAAATTAGCGTTTTCCTAATTCCTCCGCTCCGTAGCTGATCAGCAGAACTGCCCCGAGGGCCGGTCATTAACTACATTCCCCAGCGGAGGCCCAGCGCTTTCTTCCATCACAGGATGCTAAGTGAAAACAAGCAGGAAGCTGATAGCTAGCATTGCAGTTTATGCCAACAGGATATTGAAGCCTAAGAGAATTAGCATCTGTTTACAAAGTGTCTTCAAGTGCGGTCAGCGTTTGGGATCTTTTATATAAAGGATGATGGTGCTGCCTTATTGTTGGGATGTTAAAGGGGAATTCCACAGATTATTTAAAATGTCTTTCAATGTTGTCCATTGATTAGCAGGCCTGGAATCCAGTGCTGTTTATGCTGATAGCTGAGTGTTTTCATAGGTTCCACTTAATTATGGAGCAGGTCAGTTGTGAGTGTTATTTGAGGTTTTATGAGACTGTGCAGGACAGTTGGTCTCTGGGATTGGCCTTCAGAGCTTCAGAGTAGGTTGTTGATTATCCTGCTCAATTCTGCTGGGAATTTTCCTAGGATTTTCACCAAGGGAAATAAGCACTCACAGACAGACAAAACAACACCCGCTCGGCCCTGGGAGCAGTTTCACAAGGATTTCTCTGTCATGTACACACCGATCAGGCATAACATTCTGACCACCTCCTTGTTTCTATGCTCATAGTCCATTTTATCAGCTCCACTTACTATATAGGTGCACTTTGTAGTTCTACAGTTACAGACTGTAGTCCATCTGTTTCTCTGATACTTTGTTAGCCCCCTTTTACCCTGTTCTTCAGTGGTCAGGACCCCCACAGGACCCTCACAGAGCAGCTACTATTTGTGTGGTGGATCATTCTCAGTACTGCAGTGACACTGACATGGTGGTGGTGTGTTAGTGTGTGTTGTGCTGGTCTGAGTGGATCAGACACAGCAGTGCTGCTGGAGTTTTTGAACACTTTGTCCACTCACTGTCCACTCTGTTAGATACTCCTACCTTGTCAGTCCACCTTGTAGATGTAAAGTCAGAGACGATAGCTCATCTGCTGCTGCACAGTTTGTGTTGGTCATCCTCTAGTCCTTCATCAGTGGTCACAGGACGCTGCCCACAGGACGCTGTTGGCTGGACATTTTTGGTTGGTGGACTATTCTCAGTCCAGCAGTGACACTGAGGTGTTTATAAACTCCAGCAGCACTGCTGTGTCTGATCCACTCAGACCAGCACAACACACACTAACACACCACCACCACATCAGTGTTACTGCAGTGCTGAGAATGATCCACCACCCAAATAGTACCTGCTCTGTGAGGGTCCATGGGGGTCCTGACCACTGAAGAACAGGGTAAAAGGGGGCTAACAAAGTATCAGAGAAACAGATGGACTACAGTCTGTAACTGTAGAACTACAAAGTGCACCTATATAGTAAGTGGAGCTGATAAAATGGACAATGAGCGTAGAAACAAGGAGGTGGTCAGAATGATATGTCTGATCGTTGTGTATAGCTGGGTAACTTAAGCTTAGAGTTAAGGGACATTCTGATTGGACAGTCCTCTCTTTGGGTTTAAAGGGACACTTTGGGCAAAATAAAAAATGTGAAAACATTGTTCTATCTGTTGTAAACATGCCTACTTGCCCCTTACAGCAGGGGTGGAGTCATATCTAAAGCGAGATTTTCTGGTTTTAAGACTAGAAAAAACCTTCTGATGATGCCTCTTGAAGGTGCAGGCAAATTCCCAAAGGATACAATTGCTTTGAGGTTAGTTGAGGTTTCACAGACCTATTTATTAGTCTCTAAATCAGTCGCTATCAGTCAGGATTTGATGAACACTGTCGGGATTGTGTGATGGAGCAGCATAATAAAATTAATTTAAAAATTGTCAATTCCGTCAAACTGATGAAATCAGGAAATGCTGCAATAAAGCAAAAGGCCACTCAAGGCCGTGCATTACTGTGATTTTATCACAATAAGTGTATTCCTAGGCACGATGAGAAGCAGAGTGCTTAAAACTCCCTTCCCTGTGATAAAACTGCAGCAACGCACAGCCTGTAAAATGCTGGCCAACATAAAATATAGTAAAATACACACTTTTTCAGAAAATAATTTGTTATTATTAATAATAATCAACATAAGTAGTCCACCAAGAAATATAGTTCCTTTAGAGTACGGTATTGTTGCCAAGCAACCATGGACCACTGAATGAGGAGAACGCTCGGTTGCCCATCGTTGTGCACTGCGCTCATTTTATGAATTTTTAAACTTTCTGTCGCAGAATAATAAACATATGATAACACAGCTCTGTTTAACACAAAAACTTTCACTTTATAAGTGCTTTTTGGTCAGCCCCCCTTATGTTTTTCATTAATCATTGTGTACACACTTCTAGAAGTTGGCGAATGGTTTCCAGGCTGTTCCTGCAAGTGTGGGAGCTTCTCCAAACCACACCACACAGGAGCTCTCTCCAACTGGCAGCTTCGCAGGTGGTGTGAAGAAAATCTTCAGTTGACTTTAAACCGTTCCGACCTACGCAGGAGAACCGCTCCACAGGCGTTACTGGCAATGGAAGTGAAGAGTTAAAGCAGATTTCATGAAAATTGATCCCACATTGGCCACCTTTTCTACCTATTTACTGTCAAAATCCCATTCAGGTAAAAATTACTACCAGTTTGTGTGTTTTTGTGTTTGGCAGACCCTTTTATCCAGAGTGACTTACAATTTAATCTTGTTACAGAGTTCAGTAAATGTAGCATTAGGAGTCTAGCCCAAGGACTCTTAAGCCCATTTCACACCAGATGCAGTAGCCGCACCACGTGCTAAATGCTGCTATATTAAAGCCTTTCACACCAGCCTCACTCGTCAGGCAGCACTGCGGCATTAACACATGCTTGAAGTGCAAAAGTAGGTTCTACTTTTGACGCCTGCCGCATGAGCCAAGCTAGCAGTTTCTACACAGAAACAGTAAAGGAATGCAGTGTTTATGCTATAATATACAATCTAGGCTAATAAACAAATCAACATAATCGCTGCTGTTGGAAGAAAACCTCGTATCTCCATTTTTGACTTTTCAGTTTTTGACATAATCTGAAAACACCTGTTGCTTTTTACATTGTGTGTAAATTTCATGATAAATGGACCAAAAGAAGCGGCCCAAAATGACTTTGAAAGACGTCTGGCTCCATTGACTTACATTAAAAGTAGACTATGTTTTTTCCTTCTCCTGATAAGTTACCATTTTGGAGATACGTGGTTTTCTTTAGAACGGCAATACGTAGTTTTAACTCTTTGCAAAGGTGACAGAAATCCCTTGAATCTAATGTTGTGAACCCATATGCCCCCCCCCCTTGTGTAGCGGTACATCTCATGGAGAGAAGGCTAGCAACAGTAGGTAAGTCTAGTGTTTATTGTTGATCTCTTTATTACCTACATTGTTTATTTTAGTAATAAGCATTTATATTACAGGAAAATGCAACGCAAGCAGAAATTGCTTTCCTCGAGAGGCGCCTGTGTTGCATCCGGTGTGAAATAACAATCACAGCGGAGTGGTTCCAGATTACATGTCACACAGCGTCTGGTGTGAAATGGGCTTTTCCGGTATAGCGCAGCCTTGTTACCCAAGCGGGGCATTGAACCCTAGTCTGCTGCATAGTGGGCAATCTTATTGACTACACTAAACCAACTTGTTTGCATTCAGGTGGTCAACAGCAACTGTTTATCATGTGAACAATATATATCCACTTGGGTGGACCAATGCCAGCTTGGGCTGCTGTGCTCACATGGTGCCTAAAATATACTGAACGGTGATGCAGCATAACTCGCAAACCTGGATAATATGGAACTTCCTGAAGTTTACCACCTCTGTTTCCAACTTGGTCAACCATTCAGCACCGATTTTTCAAAATTTCTGCAAATTTAAATGGTTAAGGTGTAAAAGTCAGAGTGGTTTGGTGTGAAATGCTCCATTCTAGAGAAACTTACCGAGTCAGAATTGTACATAGTGGTGGTGATAGGAACCAGACGTCCACCTCTGAAAGCTCCCGACACAAAGTTATTACACAGAATGGTTATGAATTCACTGCCTGATCTCTCACATTGTTTTACAAATTAAATGTTTTAATATCTATACGTGCAACACGTTTTAAGGCAAAATGGTCCCCAAAGAAAACTTGATGACTGTTTAATCATCAACATTCCATATAAACTCAGAAGACTCGTGTAGGTTCTCTGGTGGTTTTGGAGAGTAAATAAAATGGCCATATTTGTGTTCTAGTGGTTCCTATCACATCAGACCGCTCTGAATGAATTTGTTTACACTTAAGCAGAATCTTTCCCAATCTCCATTAACTAAGAAGTCTTTAGTTTTTCTTTGTTGGTTTCCAACACCAGTGATGCTGCTCTGCATGTTTTTTGTGTTTATCATGCTGTTAACACACTTGTTCAACTTGTTCACACGCTCAACTCCAGAATGTCCTGAGTTGAATGAGGTTCTTTAGAGCAAGCAAAATCCTAAAATGTGAAAAAAAGAGATCCACTGTGTTTCCCACTTCTCAGGTGGTATGATAGACAAAATACCATATTGTGACTGTATTGGTACATACTGCGATATTGATGTACCTTGAAACTTATTAAAAATACGTAAGCAAATCTTTAAAGTAAGGTGGTTAAACAGGTCTGAATTTTCTGCATAATTCAGTGTTTGAGATGTAAACTGATTCAATCAGAGTTGTTTGGTGTGAAATGGTTGTTTGTAGAGACTCAGATTTCTTTCCAGTGGTGGTGATAGGAACCAGGGGTCACTATGACTACAACACGAATATAGACATTTTATTTACTTTGCAAAACCACCAGTGAGCCTACACGAGTCTTGTGGGTTTTAAACGTAATGTTGATGGTAAATTAGTCATAATTCTGGGAAAATACATTTTTTAAGAATTTTTTGCCTCACAACACTCTGCATGTACCCCTACACTATGAGTGGTTTCTGTGGGGGAGCTTTTAGAGGTGGACGTCTGATTCCTATCACCACCACTTTAAACAATTCTGACTCGGTAACCAAACCACTCTGAATGACTTTCTTCACATCTGATCAGTTGAATTATGCTGATATTTTAAAATATTGATGGCATTTACCTCATCTACCTCAGACTCACTAATTGTATATGTAAATGTGTACAACAGTATATATCATAGCCTTTATTTCATAACCTATATTACTATTACAAAACTGTAGATTAGAAACGGTGCAATACTGGTGTATATTAACATGTAATAAATGTGATTTGATTTGATTTAAATTCCCCTTTAACTGCATAATTTTGGCACAAATTAGTTTACTTGAATAATGTGAAGGACTTAATTCAAAAAACATTTGTGATTTGTTACAGGGCTTTGCATATTACAGCCTTTTGCAGCATCAGTACTGCAGTAATGATGAATACTCTGTATGTAGTATGTTGTCTGCTAAAGTTCTTTTTAGTTATTTATCCTTTATCCTTTAGAAGCTGATGAGGCTGGTATGGAATCTTGTAATAAATGGCACCTATTTTTGCCAACAAAGTGCAATCAAAAGCATTAAGTAGCTCCCCTGAATCACTGCAAACGCTGAAACCTGAAAGATGAATACTAATGCGTATATGCTAAGTGCTTAATGCTGAGATCAGGCCTGACCCGGAGCCACGCATTCACTTCCTCTTTAGACGTCAAGGAAGCCTCCAAAGCGGTAATCATATTTATCATCTCAACAAATATTTCGCTAATGGCATCTAAATGGCACCAATTTCCAGCATTAAAAAAGGATCTGAGGAAAATAAACACACTTAACGCAAACAGATCTCGCCCAGGCACCGCTTTTTTGACTCTGCCGGTGCTATTGGTCAGGCTGACAAATAAACGAGTTACGCAAATGGAACCGGAGGAGAAATTTGAATAAATAAACAACCTCTGCGATCCGAATGTATCACAGCTCAGTTTGTGGGCCCCTCACACATATTTCAGTTCTTATTGGCAGCACAAACATGCTATTTAAAAATCAGCCCAGCAGCCGTGCGGCTGCATTAAGAATATGGGTCTTCTTCGCTCCAGGAGTGAATGCGTTTTAAAAAAACTGCCCTCTCTTACTAAAACGTGTGGGTGTGCACATGTATGAGCACTATTTTCCACCCCTCAGTAGAGCCTGAAATGGTACAACAGCAACCCCTGCTGTTCACAACCAGAATGGCAACCAGGCTGCATTGACCTTTGGAGAAAACAGAACTATACAAGCAGAAATGTGAAGTTTATTCAGTGAAAACTTTATTTAGACTTCTTTTCATTGGATCACAACTGTATGCCAGTTCCAAATGTTTTGGAAGTACACAAGGATGGAATGCTGAAGCTAGGATCAATACAGCGGACACGTCTGTAGTGCTTTTTTTTTTGTCTTTAAATAAATGATATATAGCATTTTAGATTTTCATAATATAGATTTTTCATGTTTCCTTTCACTTGTATATAAAATATTTTTTATTGCAAACACCTTTGCATTATCACTTTAAAACAATGGATTAGTTCTGAAATCAACAAGAATAATTAAGAAAAAGAAGGCATGATATTTGGATAATCAAGCGACTGATTCGACAACACACCGTAAAACACAGAACAGAAATGTGCCAGCGCTTGCCCTGCCAGAAAAACCCGTTTAGAAGGACATTTTGGTCAATTCATGCCAACAACTGGACCCCCTCTTCTCTATGTCAATGAGAATCAAGAGAAAGATTAAAAAAATAAACCAACACGCTTCACCCGAAGCTGCTCTCCTGACGTTTATACATGTTAAAGGTGCGATAAGTAGATTATCCATTCAATTCGACAGAACATTACATTGATAAAATGGTAGTAGATTATATGGCGAAGCTCATGAGCTGGAAAAACACCACGGCTGAATTACCAGCAGTGAGCCAAACAATCAAGCGAAAACATTCCTCGCTGTTCCTTTAATTCGTTTAATTATTGCTTATAGTAATGTTGGACTTAAAGGTACGGTCTTGTTGAAAGTGCTGGAGTTGCTGGTCGCATAGAAAAGAGTTCACAGACTTAGCAGTGGGGTTTAGCCTTGAGCGCTAGAAGAGCTTACAGAGAAAAGATGGTCATTTCTGAAACGTGCTGAGTTACCATTGTTTTTCAGTCTAAACTATTACAAAAAGGCCTCGGGTGTTAACTGATTATTCACATCCTAAGCCTAGGTACTTCATTAGCATGCACTTGAGTTATTAGTATACATTGAGCCACAGTCGGAAACCGAGAATCGACCAGGGATTTAAGTTTGAAGCAGTGAATCAATTCTCTTTAAAGGAAACACTCAACCTAATGTCCTGTGTCTGTAGCATACAGTCAATAAGAGACGTCTGGCATGTTAGTAAAACAACAGAAAATCCATTTGTTTTAAACACACAATAGAAGCCAATGCTTCAGTATTCCTTTAATAAATTAGATCTAAACATAACTATCTGCTGAGCTAAACAAGAGCATGTTTCGTTGAGGCCGGTGCAGTCCAAAGTTCAGTCCTATCACAGACTCAGGGTTCCTCTGAACTTCTGAACTGTTTACTCTGCTCAGTGTGAAGGCAACCCATGACAAGACAAACATGCATTTGGCTAAACGAAAGCAGAAAAAGCTCACAACACCGTTTCAGACTAAAGTTCAAGCCTCGGAGAGTCTGCATTTCACCAGGAACAGACACAAGGCCCTCGAACTCAGATCTACAACATTAAACTCCTTCTACCTCTGCTTTTCTGAGGTTTACGTCCACATATATACAGTATACAGCTGTTTAAATACACAGAATGCAAATGTAAACTCACATATATTGGCTAGAATTTGCTTAGATAAGATATGAATAGCCAACTCCAGCAACATAAGGCAAAAATATAGACTCAAAAGTGCTAATAAAAATAGGAAGTATGCAAAAGTTTGAATCACTTTACATATTTTGTTAAACCAAGTGAAAATAAGTGAGCCTCTACAGGGAACTTGCGATTTTTGTGCATCAGAATGCGCAGAAGTGTGTTCTCTGTAGAGGATACTTCCTTATTTTCAACATCTGACCAGGGATACCAACTTTATGGATTCAAAATGCGGGAGAAAAAAAAAGAAAAGGTCAGTGAAGGCCTCATTTCCTCAAAACAAAAACCATTCAAGTCTCACTACCTTAACACTGGGAGTGCTCCAAAAATGAGATTTTCCTCAGTAAACTGGATAAGCCTGAAGTGAGGACTGTCCAATAAGACTGTTCCTTAGCTCTTCTCCTATTGGACAGGTTATCTATTCTACTGAGAAATCCTGTTTGGGAAACAGAGAAAATAACAGGACTTAGAAAATCTGCCAGTTCTTTACATGAATCTCTTTCCTTCAGTAGCATACAGGGACATTAACACTAAGGCTGCACGATATGTAATTTTGCTATCATAATATTGGCCTGTGCAATATTATCTCTGAAAACAATCTGCAAAAGAGCCTCTAATCAATTTCAATGCTTTTTACTGTATTTTGAGCATCACAGATGGTCCAGACAGGATTCTGTGGGTGTTCTGATCAAGGGTTGGCCAATGTGTGTTTAATATACTGCAAAGCATATGGCAATATGGCTATTTAACCATATCATGCAGCCCTGTTAGCATCTCGAACTCAGCACACAATGAAGCCGCACCATCCTAAATGAACCTGCTGTCCTCTCCTCTCCTGTTACACAGCAGTGACTCAATCAAGGCTCCTGAACTCGATCTGTAAACAAGTTACTTCCTGTGAAACTCAGCTCCCGACACGTAACCGGAGCTCCCTCTGTGAGTGGAGATCACATTGCCGTCACTAGAGGGTAAAGGATAAGTGAAAAAATCTTAACACGTTCTCAGAAACAGAGCAGGAGCTGCCTTAACACAGCAGTGTTGGATCTCAAAACAGCATGCGGTATCTGACACATCGGCTAAATGTCTACTTGTACTGTCTGCTAAGAAAGAAATGTCTATTTGTAATGACACATCAGTCAAAGGGAAAAACATCACTGCTACAGGAGCTCAACCTGAGTGGAGCTTGAGTTCACAATCTGTTAGGATGTGTTCTAAAGGCCATTCATGAGTGAGTCTGTAATGCAATACTTCAGCAAAAAATCAAACGTACACAATTTTCCAATCCAAAGCGTATCCGGTCAGCCATGACGTTTGGTGTCTGAAGTTAGTTTCTTTAGTTGCACTGGAGATATAAATGTTAATATAGCTAACAACCCAAATAGCAAGCATATATCGGTCCACTGGTTTGATAAGGTCGACACTCTGTTGACTGTTTCCCACCACTGATCAGACCGTACAACCACCCAGATTACTGTCCTGCATAGAAGCTCTAACTAGTTTTTAATCTCCTCAAACAGATTTTAAATTCACACAGACTTTAATTTTAGAAAATAAACTACGAGAAATGTTACAAACACCTGAGAAAGAAAAACAAAATGACTAGGCCTGATTTAAAAAAAAAGAATTATAGAAAACGTTGCTGACTCGGTGCTGAATTATAATTATTTACTAAACTAATTTATAAAATATACCTAAAGAAAGGGAAAATAAGCCAATTGGACTGTGAGTAGAAAAGGAGTGATAAGTGGAATTTTGTATAATACTCTGCCTAAACACTGGTGGGGCCGCCTGGAAAACGCTGAGCAAACCGCAGTGGTCCACTATCCTCTTGCTATCAGGGAAGTAATGGACGTTTATAGCCCACCAATTGGCAAATTGTTAAGTCATTTTAATCAGGCTTTGCATAATGTAGATTCTCACACTGTATGGCTACTGTTACCTACTAAAATGGGCAAAATTACAGATCAGGCTTTCGACCATGTTTATAAATAAAGCAACATACCATGTCAGACACCACATAAGCAAGTGTATCACACATTACCCAATACCCAACATTGTTTGGGGTATAGGGTAGGTAATATGACACTGATTTTGTACAGCATGGTGTGTAAAATATTGAAGGAAAAGATTCTATCTATAGGCATTGATCATCTTTTCTTTAAATAATATTTTTGTCTGTTCCATCCTATCAAACCTCAGGAAAACTGAATATCAGTATCGAGAAAATGTCTAAGTATTACATTTTGCCAAGTGTATGGTAATCTAAGCATGTGACAGGTGCCCATAAGCTTCCATCACTTGTTAGCTCCATTTGCCTTGTAGCTCCAGTGCAAAACTTAATACAGAATTACACTTTAGGCACCAACACGTATCTTGACGGATTGACCACATTTGGGGAAAACTGTGGAAATCTGATCTCTTTAAGTACTTTGTGTGGCTTTGCTAGGTTTCCACTGAGCTCCTTTTACCAAGAATGACCAGGATCAGCAAGTACTGACCTGGGTCACCTCACCAATTTAATGGAAGGTTAAATCTTTAACGTTCGGAACTGTAACCTAATGCCTTGCCGACGTCCAAAACTAACCGGCTCTTAGGGAAGAGTGTAAGATCACTAATACACGCCCTAGAACAGGGGTGTCCAATCTTATCCGCAAAGGGCCGGTGTGGCTGCAGGTTTTCACTCCAAACAAGCCGATAGCTCACCTGATTCTACTTGTTTAATCAGTCGGTCTTAGTCTTCAAACGTTTCATTCGGTGACCTCCTGCTTTGTTGGGAGTGAAAACCTGCAGCCACACGGATAAGATCGGACACACCTGCCCTAGAGGGAGATCCAGTATCAGTAAAAGGGGCCACAAATCAAAAGAACAAGACTGATGCTGTGATATGAATTACAGGAGTAATACTTTGTAGCAGGCGAACAGATTATAGACATCTTACATAAGATTTTACATATACTCACACATTAAAATAAGCCTAGTTTACTGTGCATGCAGACCAGCTTTTGATATCTTTAAAATGTTCAGCGCACCCACAGAATGGAACAAGTAATTAATGCCCGATCATCTCGCTCAGGGTGGAAACGCCACGATAAAGCGCGCACAGCAGTGCCGATGTTTTAAAGGGTATAAATGAACTGTACATGATTAAAATTTACTCACACCTCCTCAAATACCACGCTGCATAGTTCATCTGGGATTACATCCTCACAGAGCATCCGGACATGTGTAAGGCAGGTAAACTCAATATTCTCTAACCCAGCACGCCCACTATAGACCCGAAACTGTTAGCACAAAGACCTCCGTGACACAGAAACTGGAACACTCTGAATAGACGAAAACACATGAATAGAGTGGGACAGATTAAATAGCCAGAAAGATGGCAACACATAACAGATCCCACCAAGTGGACAGTTGACGTAAGCAAAAAAGAGAGAAAATGTTATTTCATAAAGTAAGAGCACAAGTTAAAACACAATATAGGTAGACCACATTAGTTATACAACCTAGAACTGGCCTATCCTTGCTCAGCCTGCAAATGCATTTATTTGTAGCTACTGTGAGAGCACTGTGAGGTTGGACAACCCTTCAAGAACATCCCACTGAACATAATGAGAAATTTGCCAAACTCCTAGAGTTAATTTTAAATGATATTTATTCTGCATGTGTGTGGATGTAGCTTCATTTGTGGTGTGGTTTTAGCTAATACTGGCATGGTGGCAATTGCATTGTAGAAGAAAAGGCCAGCTTAATTCCCGGAGATGCTACAGCCATCTGTGGCCGGGAGTCCAAGAGAGCACAAATGGCCTCGCTCTCTGGGTGAATAGGATGGCCCCCCTTCTCCCTCCCCCATCACTCAGCGCGGGCGTCTGTTAGCTGACGTAACAGAACTGGCGGTTGGTGCTTTCCTCCGAGCGCATTCAGCTGTTCAATGACGTTGCATTAGTGGCAGTTCGAAAAGATGCGGTGGTGCTTGACAGGTCTCGGAGGAAGCCTGAGCTAGCCTTCGCCCACCTAGCGCGGGTGGTATCGTATGATTGGGGGAGGCCTAACTAGTGGGTGGAATTGGAGACGACTAAATTGGGAAGAAAATTGGGGAAAGAGGCACCAAGGAAAAAGGAAAGTAAGGGCCTGTTCACACCTTGCACCAACATGCATTTTCGGGGACTGGATCACGTTTTATTTCACCAGTCAGGTGTAAAGACCTCCAAGGATGCACGACCGAACCGCGTTCAGAGGTGTTCAGAAACGGATCTCCACCACATTTGAAATTAGTGTAAATGGAGTGCTTTTTTGTTACTGTATACAATTTTGAGAGTGGAAATGTGTCTGCCAAGTGCAGGTGAGACAATAAACATGGAAACAAAAGACAGAAGATATGCGAGGCTGAGTGAAGTGCCACAAGCCAAGCTTGTCAACTCATATCAGGGGGGAAAAAAAACAAAAGTAAGGCGAAAACAATGTGTAGTGATGTGTTTTAAGCAGGAAAAAATAAAATCAGATCTTATCTGGTCACGCTAGGGATGCATTTTAGTGAAAAGTGTAAATGAATCCAGCCAAATCCGTCGAGATACAATCCAGACGCTAAACACATGTTAATGCAAGGTCTAATCAGGCTCAAAGTGTGCTGAACTTTCTTATTAAGTTCAATGGAATTTTCACAAGCTTGCCTAACCTCACAACAGTAGCTACAAATGAACACGAGTGGCAGGAGCATGGACATGTCAACTAGTTTCAATATTGAAAGGCCAAAACAGTATCACTGAATCATGGCTTGGGAAAAAAAATCAATGTATGGTTACAGTGAGTTTCCTATTTAGACCTGTACACATCATGTAAAAAAGTATAGTTCCCTTTCTCCACTTATTTTCATGCACCAAGTGATCTGAGGCAGTGTTCTACTATCTTTATCATAAGTTCCCTCTTGATGCACTGAATGTCAGCAACCACCACTCGGCTCTTTCAGAATGTGTTAATATTGTTTAGCAGACTTTAGTGACGAACGAGAGATGCACATATCCAGTCAGCAAACTCTCTAGAATCAGAATCAGCCCAGATCAGATTTGACTGTGCCAGCTGACTGATTCAGACGATAAACGTCATCACAAGCCTGGTTTGATATTGCTCCTGGAAACATGACGTCTCTAGTTTAGTGATACAATTCACTAGGCGATAATTTCACGCCACACAAAGCAATTCACGTGACGCATGAAGCCTTAAAAAAAAAGGCAAAAAAAAAGAGAAATGCAAGTAGAATTCTAAATGGAGACAACAGTGCGAACCTTTGGTAATGCATAGTTCTGTTTCCCTACTCCACATATTCCTCAGAGCTTTCCTTTGAGTTTTAAAAAATAAGAAGAATGAAAAAGCTAGAAAATAAATGGCTATTTCCGATCTCTCTCTTCCATTCTCCGTTTTGGTTGACTGACAATTTTGTTTTCCCTTTGAGTTCTCATTTTGGCTTACTGCAAAGTTCATCAATCTGTCTTCCCCAAATGAAAACAGGACAAAGCCTCCACAAATTGTCTGTCTTAAAGTCAGTACAAAAGTTTGTCGTCTTTCAGAGAGAGATTAACAGTGAAGGCAGCTAAACAGCCAGTGAGTGTCTCTCTCTCTCTCTCTCTCTTTCTGCTTTGCTGTCTCAGGGGAGGAAGGGCTCATCCTCCTCTTCCTCAGCAACAGCAGGTCCAGGGTCACTCAGGCAGCGGAGGAGTCGTTGCTGCTCCTTTCCTTCCTCCTGCTCTTCTTTCTCCCCCTTCTCTGCGAGTGGAGGCCTCATCATCAGCCCCTCCTCTTCCTCTTCGGGCTCCCGCGGGACGCGGCTGGCCGGCTTGCCGAACTCGTCCACCATGCTGACTGAGTCAGGGGTCTGAGGGGAGGCCAAGTCCACTTTAATGGACGGGATGGTACCAGTGTCTGCCGCCGGCTTGATACTCCAGGCTTGAGGGTCTGCAAAAATAGGAGTATAACTGAGATATAACGTTTCACTGCAGATCAGAAATCATAAACTATAAATCATAAAAATATTTATCCTCAAATCTTTAATGTTTCTCTGCCTTTGAAATAAACTAGCAATAAATATGAGTATTTTAACTCTATTCTGTTTGTGTGTCTTATTTTTACAGGATTTTTATTTTACATTATTTGTCCAATCCTTGTTGCTTTTATGTTCTTGTTTTTTAGCCCTCTGTGAAACACTGTGAGCTGCATTTGATCCATGATGCAAAAGAGCTATATAAATATAGCCTATTATAAACATGCTATACTGTTATGTTCCAAGGGGGAGTCGGGTGTGAGCTGGATCAAAGTTGTGAGTCTCAATCAGAGAAAAGATACAACTGGATGTTGATTCATTCACTAATTAACTGGGGGACCAGAACAGTTCCATTGTGTCTACACACTGATTATACATGATTATTCAAATTAAACTTATTAAACATTTTGAACAAAGTGTACACAAAGACCAGCAGAGTCCAATTTCCTGCTCACGGTTTGAAGAAGGAAATGACCAAACGGTGCTGCTGGACCGAAGCTGAGCAACCCCGATAAAGAACTCAGTGAGTGTAAAGGTTTGTGAAAATGAGAAACAACAGGGGGCGCTATGCTTCTGGACAAAAATGCAGAACAGGAAGGAGTTGTTTACCAGAGGCCAGTCGAGCTCTGGCGATGGTGGGGGAATCAGGGGGTGGCGCCGGCACCGTGAGGTAATTATTCATCTGTGATATCTGAAAGTACACAGACATGAACATCATTTTCATTCTAGACTCAAAGGAAAGTGAACTAAGACTGCTGAATATTTTTCATCAACACAAAGTACAACACTATTCAAGAGTTTGGAGTCACTTGCCAACTTGCAACGTTAACAATTTTGATATTTTATATATTTAATAACTTACACCATAATGATTTAGATATAGCCAAACTGTTCACCATTATAGACGCTTTATTGAATATTTCAAGATTTCTCTGAAAAAGGTGGTGTTTAATGATGAATCATATACTGCAATTATCAATTTACATACTTTTTATCTGCCTAGAGATTTGATTTCCACTTTTAAACTATGAAGTCTGTTAATTATTAATTGTATTAAATCACTATTCATTGTATTATATGTGATGTTCTACAGAATTCTTGGTCATTTTATAATCATCTCGCTAGTGTCCTGCTTATTATTTTAATCGTGATGTTGCACAGGACAAGCATTTTAGAATCATTTCACACATTTATCTAAAACAAATTTCATCACACTTTATTTGGATGGTCCCCTATAGATGATTTATAGATACTTACATTATAAACAACCTTTCTGGTGATACTCAGTTGATTATCAACAACATTAAGGTTAAGATTAGGTTTAGGAGTATGTGTAGGTTTTGCCTTTATTAGGGTAGGATTAGGGTTAGGTGTAGGTCTAGGGTCAGGGACAGATTTAACAGAATCTTTCCCACGCAACTTCAAAGATCATTTCCAATTAATAGATATTTAGTTGCAAGTTAGTTAAAAGTAGAATGAGCATCTACAAAGCATCAGTGGACCATTCAAATAGTGGTACCTCAAATTTTTATATTATTAAAACCACTGATTACAATCTCAACAAAAGATTGATCCCAAAGTTAATAACGTGTATTTTACAAAGAACAAGTTCACTTTCACACAAAAATGAAACATGAAAGTTAATCAAAAGTTAACTATATAAACTAAGTTAAAGCTAAACTATACAAACCCTTCAGCTAAACTAAGTCTTATGGTACATTAAACTGCCAAGTCTGCATTACTATTTTTAACACGCACAGAATGTGGAAAACTAAAAATAAAGAAAGGAAGGGCAGCCAAACACAGCACATATTCACAGGGTTTCACAGTCCTTCTGGATGTTGAACATCATCTCACCCTTTTCTCGAACTCCATCATCTTCTTCCTTTTGATCAGAATCTCATTCCAGCCATCCTCGTATGGGTCAGCCACCAGCGTGTGTCTGTTGTAAGACTGCAGCTGCAGAACGGAAAAACAAAATATGTAACCAACAAAACTAATAATAATAATTTTATTATTTTCCTTTTTTTTAATACTACAACACCACAGAGGGCTGTGTGGACTCACTCTCTGGCGTGTTTTCTGCAGGTTGGTGCGTAGAATCTTCCGGATCTCCTCCTCCCGGCCCTTTGATATCTGAGGAAGAGCTCTCTCCGGAGGTGGCTTCTTGGGCTGGATATTTCTACACGTGAAGAAGAAAAAACATCAACACAAATAAACTTTCATCCCTTCACTGTGCTTTTAGTTGAATGTTTATAAACAAATAATAGTACACAAACATTTATGCTCACAGAATACAGGGTGATTGAGGATCTTAAGATTTGGGATGTAAGTATAACTTATTTACATATAACAGGTAGATAGGGGGACACACTGAGGCTGGGCAATATGATGACGTATCATCATTGTGATACAGTATGTCATAGTATGGTTCTCTGAGCATATCAAGGGTATCATCAGCACTTCTACAACACTGACCAAACTGCATGTTTCATTATAAAGAGTGCATAATTAGTCTCACATTTGTGTTTATAAGTTTTATGACTTTCTTTATGTTTCGTCATGTTTTTGTCTGACGTTAAAATGAATGGAAACAAGTCAGAAGTGCAGACTCAAATCTGTCTACACAGAATGTAAATGTAGTTCGAAACGTGACTGTAATTAATTACACTGAACAAAAAATATCAACATAACACTTTTTACTGAAAAGATTTTACTGAAACTCTGCAATAAACGGGGTGGGGCGAGAAGAGAATTCCTACATTAGTATCTGGTGTGCCCACTACACACCCAAACTGTGAAACACTACCAAAAAGTATTAGAGAGGCTCAGTGTAAATTTGTAAATGATAACTTAAAATATTCCTCTTTAATAGAGCTTACAATTAACAACATGCCTTTATTATTTGTTAATGTGTTTTATCTCTTTTTTTTAATGAATCATTAAGTTGTTTTTTTCTTTTACTGGCTTTCATTTCTTTTCTAAATGGCTTATTCTTTTATTTATATGACCTTCCCTGTTTATTACTGCAACTTGATCTTGTGCATTTTAATTTTGTATTATTATTAATATAGCCCCTTTTCCGTTGTGCTTTTTTTTTGCTGGAATTTTTTTATGTTGTTTTACTTTGTACTGTAAAACACTTTAGCTGCATCTTTAATGTATGAAAGGTGCTACATAAATTAAGATTATTATTATTAATAATATTATTATTGGTGTGACCACCATTTGCCTATAGCATGGTAACACATTCCTAAGAAAACAAAAAGTCTTGCATTTATATTTTTGTTCAGATTATGTAAGTACATTTAAAATAGTACAGTAAAATGACAGTAATACTAAACTCAAGATGGTTTAATGAATGAAGGTGAAAGATTCTCACTGCATAGAGACGGTGGACGGCATGGCAGACGGCAGCTTGACGCCCCCTCCGCTCTCCACCAGTTCGATGGCCTGCTTCATCTCCATCTTGTGGTAGAAGGCGATGAGCTGCGGCTCCTTGGAGCGCTCGCCTGCTATGAGGCACTTCTTCACATACTTCTTATTGAAACGATTTAGCCTGTTAAAGACAGACAGATAAAAGAGAGACCGTGAACGTGACAGTGGCCAATTGCTAGTAGGGTCATAAGGGTATTTCTGTATATTTCCTATGTTTCTGCTGAGGATCTCTAGTTAACAAGCTGCAAAGTAAAGACTCATTAGATCCTCCAAGGGGCTCTTAAATCGATCCCAGGCTGCTAAAGGTCAAAGCCAAGCATGTGGCTCTTGAGACGCACGTTCACTGTGTGCAAGGCAGATAATTATATAACATCCTTTCAGTGGCATTCAGCTTTTTTTTCAACGCACAGGCGAGAGGGAGCGCTTTGAAGAGAGACTGAGTGACATTTATTGCAGGTCAAGTCAAAACTGAATTCTGCCTCAGTCTGAGAGAACTTTAATCAAGACAATGCGTGCAGCATCACTTTGTAGAACACCGTTCTTCGACATCATGCCTCAACAAGTCCAGGCTAACATGACTCATATATCAGCGCCTGGAGACAGAATGATGTCAGCGATCATAATTTCAAAAAAAGTCACATTTACACAATTTGCCACTTGCCACAAATGTAGCCAGCCTGCCAGTCAGTACATCAGGTCACTGGGCCTCATTCACCAATATTTTTTTCTTAAATGTGTTCTTCAGAAAGGTCCTAAGCAAAAGTCTACGTCAGATTCATGACCGCAGAACTGTTCACACCTTTGTGATCTTGAGTGTGTGTAGATTCGGTTCTTACCCTTGAACAAATCCCACATAAGAAAACACTGGTGAAAGTGAGAATCTTCGTGAAAACTGTGTAACTGTGTAAGCAATTTCTTCTTAAGAACAGCTGGTGAATGAGGCCCATTGTTTTGCATCCAAGATTTGCTCATTTAGTTTTTCACTTGAGACACTAATGGAGGCTCATATCCCACATATTAGCAATTACGACCAAAGTACCGTGCACAGCAGAGCAGTAGCCATCTTGAAGCCTAAAGTCTATAACAGACAACTCAACAAAGTCTGAGTGTGATTTAGGCATGCAGTTTGCATGATGCTATGTGGTGGACAATAAGCTTCCATGACTTGTTAGCTACATTAGTCTCGTAGCTCCAGTGCAAAACTAAACTTTGGGGTAAGGGTGAAAATTGCCTAAATTATATTTTTCACATAATTACTGCTCAGACGGATGTGAGCAGCACATGTATGAAGGAAGTAAATCCAGTCTGATCATATTTCTGTTGTTATTTGATTCTCTAGAAGAAACAGACTTGCTTTTCCACTGGAGAGACACTTTGTGCCAAGGTGATAAGGCCTCTCCAAGCAATCTGTATTGGAGGTTTCCAACACTGCACACTTTTTCCTGCTCTAAAATGCCTAATTAAGGCCCAATCCCATTTCACCCCTCACCCCTAACCCCTCCATGTTCACGTCTAGCGGTAGGGTGCCTAGACTTCTGTTGAGATAGAGGGGTAGGGTGAAGTGTTAGGGCTACATGGCCCTCCAAACAGAGGTTTTTCAGAGACACACTCCAAACAGAGTGTTATGAGAAAAAAAAAAGAAAATGGCAAGATGGCTGCACAAGTGACCAAAGAAACCCACAAATTTGAGTATTTTCTGTTAAAAAATTATGATAACCATTGTATTATCTTTTTATTGCTGTTTCCATGTATTATGGTCCTAGCTAGCTAGCTAGCTAGCTAAATATGGTGGACCATTTAAGGTGGAACAGGAAAATTCAAACAAAAATCTAGCGAATATCTGACTTCAGCTTCATATCATCAAAAAATTAGGGGTGGGCGACAATAAATAATTGTTGCATCTCCCCTCTTTGAAGGCATGTGATGCCCTAAATATAACTAAAGCCCAGCAGTGAGGTTGCTGAACTTTACCCTCCTCCGCTATCATTGCAGACTGTTAATGAAGTAATGTTCTCTTTTTATTTGAGGGTCCCATTTTGTAGAAGATTTCAACCACTACCTCTTGTAACTCCATTAGAAGGGTCAAGGTGGCACTTGAAAACAACGGGTAGGGGTAAAAATAAGAAATGGGATTGGGCCTTACTTTATGAAGGGGTAGTGGTTCTTGGACTGTGGTTTGTGGGGAAGAGTGGGACTCGATAAGGCATATTTGGTGCATAAGGCTAAATGATGCACGTTTTAGACCAGTGGTGAGAACCACTCTTCCAGTAACGCTACAGCAATCGTTATGCTGGAAGCAACAGCGATCAGAGTACAGGGCTGGACAGTCTACTAAGCTAGCTGACCAGAATAGAAATGTAATGTCCAAAACAACTTTAATGAAACGTATTAAATTGTTCATGGTGAAGGTAAGAACTGAATGGACTGCATTCAAATATGGAACAAGCAAGAGCTGTCATTAGTTTGGCATTTTCCCATTATCTTTATCTTTCATTATTCCTCAGTCTCACTATGTATGTAGTAGTGTAGGCCTACACGTGTTTCATTCTTTTATCACTGTGTGCAACAGTTGTTGGTATAAACAGCATATGAGTAAAAAGGCACTGAAGGCTTACGGACAAGTTGTCTAATTTTACTTCACAAAATATTTGGTGGGTCTTGTGATAAACATGACTTCTACATGTGGGTCCTGGCACAAACATGTTGGGAAACCCCTGATATAAAGTGTAATCAGATGTATTTGCAAACATTAACTGCAGTGCTGTAGGCCTTCAGGCCAGGAAGTGTCCTCTCTAAGACCTCTCACTGGGAATGATTTAGTTCAGAATCCACATCCCTTAGGTTTAGCTTGTTTGTGGAAGAACAACACAGTGGCCCACTTGCATGTAGTCCCCTGTCTCTTCACTGACTTTATTCCCTCTCAAACAATGCTATTGCAATGCAATGCTATGTTTTTTTCCCCTCTCACACACATTTTCGACCATTAAACTGTAATCCTACACCTACTGGAACAGGTCTGATCCAAATGGACTTGCAAGGTTAAACCTAATTAACACTGCTTGTACGCACTTGTCTTTCCAGTGATGGTGCCCGTAGTGTCCACAGATGTCCTCTATGCCCGTCAGCAGGTGGTCCAAAAACTAAAAGGCGCAAAAAAGAGAAAAGCACCAGCATTACAAATCATGATGCCTCACTAATCAAACTTTAAAGGCAAATGATTCCCAAAGGTTCATTTCAACGGTCCCTTCTGAGCGCTGAAAAAAGGACAAGCAAAGCAGCGGACACCTGGAAATGGCAATCACAGCGTTGAAAATGGTGCTTTAAAAGGCTGAGCAAACAGGAGTCGCCGTAGCAACATTTCATCTTATCAGGGATGAGCACAAATTTCAATTTGAAGGATGAAAATGAAACATTTCCTCTGTCTGGTTTCAAAAGTGCTGTTTGTATATTTGTGGTTCACATAATTGGGTTTCTGCCTACGCATTCAGACCAGCTGCACTGATCAAAAAGCTTGGTGGTCACACAGAATTAAAGGCCCTGTTAGTAGTCACAACCAGACGTGGCATCAGTATTATTATTACTATTATTATAAAACAATGCTTTGCCTTTAAAACTAAGCCTTCAGGCCTAGAACCTTGCTTATTGACTGCATGATTATGTTGACGTATTGTGTTTGCAGGCAGTCATTTAGACTAAGGAAGACGTTAACAATGTCTGCCTAATGCCTCAGTGACTCATCAGCCCCATGGGGCTTCTTGCAGTGTGTATAATTAGGTTGTACGGCATGTGTTTCCCTACAGTCTAAGTTTTCCTGGGGCACCTCAAGAGGATCTGAACTGGAGGATGCAGGCTGGCTGCGGGCAATGCAAGTGGGAGCGGGTGGTGTGACGCATTTGGTGGGGGATGTGGGTAATGGTTACGATTTAACTTGCAAATAATAAAATCACGAGGATGTTAGAACATCCTTGGGACATTATCAGTAGCTGCATACAGAGACAGTGTTGGTAGTGAGGAGGCCCATTTTAAACATTTGTGCTATTAGAATACCAACATATATTTAAACAAACAGTATTTAAATATTCCAAAAAGAAAAAAAAATGTTATTCTAAATAATAAATTAAAGGATTAACATTCATTTACTGTATGCTGAGTAAGCCATACCTGATGGTTCAGCTAATTTAGTGGTTTATCATTGTGTTTTAGCTATTAGTTGAGCTACAGTGTAATAAACTGACAACTTTACACTGTATTAAAACGTATCTTCTATTAGGCTGAAATATTTCCGTATAGAGCTCCAAGATATGGCTATCTAGTTTAAAATGGGATGCAATACAAGCTTGTATCGCCACACTGTCTGTCATTCACTGTCATTCAAAGATAATGTTATTCAAAAATAAATAATTAATTGCATTTTTTATTCCAAGTTACATATGCCTTATTTAGGCCTATATCCTACATTCTTATTGCATTTCATTCGCCCCAAGCCTGAGCTTAACTGATCATATTTCTGTGGTTTTATGCATGAAAAAGATGCATAAATGACCATTTTCTAACCTGTTTTTTCATCCGACAGAATTAAACAAGCTGAATTATTACTGTGCCTTTAAACCTTACATGTAAATGAGCTCCATTCTTATTGCCTACCTGTATTGTGCCTCATTCAAAAGCAGGTAAAAACAACTCCAATATGAATGGGCGGGGTCCTAATGTAGGTGGAAATAGGCAAATACATACAAATGATTTGGGTTTTTTATATGAAAAAAAATGATGAATTTAAAAAGGTGTATTTTTGCAGCCTGGTTTCTACATATGAACTGTATTGGCTACGTTCAGATATTTTAAGAATGTTTACGTTCTACATTAAGCTCCAAAAAAGCAAGGAAACTTAGTTTTCCTGTGACATGGGTCCTTTTACTGACTATCTCACTAAATAAACAAAGATGAGAAGTCTACATATCTGTACATCTGAACAATCACACCCAACCAGGTTTTGAGGGGAGGGAGGGGAATTATTAAGCCGTGCTGGACACTGGCCCTCCAGCATCAGAATCGAACCCCCTGAAATACAGGATCAAATACAGTCTCAAAAACATCTGCTGGAATCTGTTAAATCATGGTCCAAAAATACTCTGCATTGCTGTTTAGAAAACAGAGGACACATCCAAAAGCAGTCAGCAGATGGCGCTCAAATACACACAGTACTACAAAAGAACTCCTAGCAGGAGGGGAGGTTTGTGCAGTAATCTTCCTCAGTTCTGCCTGAAGCACACTGTCCTCCCTTGACCCTGATCCAGCACGTATTGAAGCATTCTCACGTATCGAAGCAAGCTCAGTCATGTTCCTTGGGAATGGAAGCTTATTTGCTCATTCTGAATTCAGGATGTAAAGTCTGTTTGACGGGGCCTGATCTCTAATCACTGTGCAGTTCAGTGATTCTACATCTGCCTTTACCTGGGTGTGGATCTCCTCGTTGATGGAGCGCTTGGTCTCCTGCTTCTTCTTTACAGCCAGCAGGTCAACCAGTGGCCGAATGGTCATCCCCTGAAAGAGAAAAGCGCACAATGATCAAAGAAAATGACTCACATGCAAACTCGCAAACAAAAACATAAAATCTCTTTCAATTAAAGAATCTTGTATTCACAAATAAATAAAATGAAACTTTTTTATTCTTTTTAGTCTTCTCTTCATTTTCAGAGTTTATCAACATATATAATTTATTATATCCAGCTATAACTTTTGTATTTCCCCCTTTTATGCTGCAGGATGACATCAATATGCATTAAAATATTTCAATATATAAATCGGGCTGTGATTAGTTGGCAGTGTGCATGATGATAGTACACATTTCAAATTCTCCTGCTGCTCTATTTTACAGTAAACGGAGCCTAGTGGGCACACATTCATACGCATTCTCTTAAGGTTCACTAACTGATAACAGTGAGTCTTTAGACCAGGTTTCATGACTGCCTCTCAAGGTCATTAGGCAGGGCAGATCAGACTGTACTGCAGGTGGAAGTAATGAATGCAAACATGCACTGCAAACTCACTCCACCTTCCACTTCCTGCCAGCAGAGCTCACTCTGCATCTCAGTCTCCATCTGGTGTAAACTGTTGCTCCTCACACACACACACACACACACACACACACACCCACCCTCATCACACTTGTGAGGGTTTTAAACTCACCCCAATATAAAGAACATTGTCATTTTTAGTCATTGGTTACACTGGTTCAGTTTACCAGGTCAGGTGGTGCAACCCGAGGAAAAACATGAAAATATGTTGCTAGAAGAATAATGTTTATTCATATGAACAAATAAAAAAGCATGTACAAACTTGAACTCAAGTACAAAGATTAGTTTAAACACACCTAGTAGTCACACTTTTTTGGTTGGTTGTGCCACCTGACCATTTTATGGGTGGTTAAATTGATTATCTTTAAAATGTTTTCTGTTATAAAAGCTATGAAACAAATATATTAGATAGATTAAACAGATTCTCGCAGATACAAAAACTTTGCTTTTATAATTATTTTCTAAGTCATAATTGCCATGGACCCTTCTGTAAAATTAATTGTGAACTTGTAATAAGGTGTAATAATACAAGTACACACAAAGGGGGCTTCCATGCTGAGTGGTTTCTCTCAGGCTCTCTGCTGCCGGCGGTGATGTTGCTACTGTGTGTGCAGATGTGTGAACACTGTTAAACCACCTCCTCTCAGTGCTGATAATCTTGAAATGACTTTTGACAACTACTCATAGACTAATTTAAAAGGACAGGTTCTGCTGTACCACCTCACATACCGAAACAGACTAGAGTTAAATAAACTGCCTTAGTAAATCCACAGAGCAGTGCTGTAACTGTTTTAATGCTACCCTGATAAACTTTAAAGAGCACAGATTTAACTGCTCTATTGGTTTCATGAGGAGATTAGACCTACCAAGCAGGTTAGTGATGATACTGTAAGCTGATCAGAGTAGCACTGATCCTTAAACACTCTGTGTTCACCGTAAACACCCTGATGTGTATAACACCAACTCTCACTGTAGCAACTTCTGTAGCATGACACAACAATGTAAGTGATTTCTTGTTAGAACTGAACAGGAACAGGTTTCCTAAAATGAAGAGTGCTGGCACATAGCAGGGTGTGTGTTACTTTGAGCTGGGTGATATAACGTGGGCCAATATACCAGTATTGGTATATTAATACTGAATTACTGTTTTATCAGCGTTAATAAACAAATGTTTTACAAAAACTTAGTTATAAAGAAGTTCGCAACAAAAAACTTGATCAGAAACTTAATGCAAACTTGAAGGGGAATTCCAAATATTTTTCTAAATTTGTGCATGACTTATTTACTGAAACAAAGTTATTCAGAGTGGTTTGGTGTGAAATGGTTCGTCCTTGAAACTTACCGAGTCAGACCTGTTCACAGTGGTGGTGATCTGTAAGATCCCTCACAGAAAGTTATTACATGAAATGGTTATAAATTCACTGCCTGATGTCTGAGACACTGTTTTGATCACATTTTGGCCTAAAAAGTATGTATTTTAATCCGATCCTGGCAGGGGGGTACATGCATAATGTTATAAGGCAAAATAGTCCTTTAAATAAATAAATAAATAATATATATATATATATATATAAAAATTTTTTTCAGTTCACTGTGGTTTTGTTGCAGACATTATGACCCCTGTTTTCTATCACCACCACTGTAAAGACATCTGAGAAGGTACATTTCTCTAGAATGGAGACTTCATGTCAAACCACTTTGAACAACTATGTTTACAACTCAACCACTGAATTTTGCTGACATTTTGAAAGATGAGTGGAATTCCCCTTAAAATATAACTTAATAATGACATTATGATCTACTTATTATAATACTAAATTTATCAATACCACCCAGCACTAGCACTGCATTGAAAACACTACGTCTCAGCACTTTTGTGAATTTGGACCTAGTATACTAATCTCTCTAACTGAGGGTTGGGCCTGGCTTTGGGCCAAGTTACACTGCCAGCGGAGATTCTTCATTGGACAAGCTTTTTATATTTCAGACTAGACTCAATCTGTGTGCTGAAAATGGCCTTAATGTATTTCTCCTTCAGCAGCACAGACACAGCTGGAGCTAAAATTGGCACTGGAGCAGGCCTGCATGAATCATTCAAGTCAATTTTCAAAAAAAGGGATATTTCACCGTGCCTACACTTGTACATCAAAAGCAGGATGCCTGTCTCTGTGGCTCAGTGCCAGATTTCTGCTACAACCACTTCAATTCTTGTAGAATCCATATGAGAGCAGAACTTGGCAATAACAGACTCCTTGCAAATTACAGCCCCGGGACTAAATCAAGTGTAAAATTTAGAGATGGTTATTATCTGACTGAAGATGGCGTGGATGAGCAATTGAATGGACCTTTGCTGGGCAAAAAAATAATGTGGTTAACATACAATTCAAAACACCCCTACTATGATTCACTGTTTGCCTTTTAGCATTTCTGGTGAAAGTAACCCTTGAATGCATTACTCACAGTCATGACCGTTCACAGCAGGAGAGTTATCGTACGGCCCATGTGAAACACACAAGCCCCGCAGGACAGATCAGGCCCATGACGTAATCCTATCTGACCCACGAAAGTATTTTAATTTTCTATTAATATTAGCCCACTTCACAACAGCCTGCCCTAAAAAACCCCAGCATGCACTGCAACGATACGTGCACACGCACAACAACCACCTATGGGACACCGGTTACGCCTCATTCTACCACATCAGTCATATCACCAAACACACTGGCTAAGTTTCAGCTGCAGTTCGACCAATATAAACACTCAGCAGCTCAGAAACACAAACACCACCAACCTCGTGAAATACATACAAAATTCTCTAAATCTGAAGCAATGCAGTGTGTTTGCTTTAGCAAAGCAGAAGCTGCACTTTTGCCTTCAGTGCACTCTCCCGGTGTTGTGACTAACTGTTCTACCTTGTCGAAATGTCCTACCGTAGCACATATTTATAGGCAGTTCCCTACATAAAACTCTAGGTAGGATATTTTGATGGCTTATAATCACCTAATCAAAAATGCTACCAGTTTTGAAACTACAAAGCTGAGGACAGCTTCTTGTTCAAATTTTCCCGTTCCACCTTAAATCATGCAGCAGTTACATTCTGACGCCTCAGGCGTTATAGTAGTAACTGCTGCACCATTTAAGGCGGAACGGGAAAATTCGAACAAGAAGCTGGAGGATAGGAACTTCAGCCACGTAGGTAGGATAGTTTGAAAGTCTAAAAGTCCTTGTCAGAAAATGTATCCAACATTAAAAGAATAAATTAGGATATTCTGATAGCCCAAATCAGCTGAGTCTGGACTGAATTAAAATCCAGTAGCTAGCATAGCATAAATCACTAAATGCTAGATAGCCTACGTTTGAACTTAATGTGATCTGTCCTGACAACAAGGAGTAACTAATATTGCACTGATATGCGTTGGTACCTGTTGTCTGTTAACACACTGCTCTCATTAAAATGAACTGGAAGACGTGTGTTTTTATTTACGGATACCAAAGTAAGCTTGTGAACGTGGCCTAAGAGTGTCTGCTAAATATGAAGGTGTTGTTTTTCACAGTGCTCCTAGAAAAACATGTAACCTTTGCAAACAGTGGATTGTGTCTGTTGGAAAGGATGTTCAACTCCCCTACTTGCACAGGATGTAGTGACAGTTAAATTTTAATTTTGGCCAGACTGCCCTGTTAAGATGAACCACACTAGGATATTTTGCCCAACTATCGCTTTATTATGCTTCTTGGACTTAAATCAAAGAAATTAACACCCCAGTGCATTCAGCCTGCTAAGCCTCACCTGCACAAAGACGGTGAAGAAGATGACTGTGATGATAGCTGTGAGGAACATGTCCCTCATGGGGAAATGCTCTTTGTTCAGCAGGAATCCCAGGGAGAAGGCGATTGCACCTCGCAGGCCACCGTAGGCGATGATGAACTGGTCCTTGGTGGTCAGCTTCACTATACGAAACTTGTTGATCACATATGTCAAACCGATGACCCCTGGGAAAAAGGAACAGCAAGTTACGTGGTGGAATTCAAGCTTCTTGTTTTGTATGACGAACATAAACCAGTAGCTTTCAGTCTTAGTTCTGGAGGCCTGCTGGACTGCTCTTTGTTTTTTCCAAGCAGAGACACACCTGATTCAACTTGGAGAGGACAATTAGCAATTATTTAAGACCTTGTTCACACCTATGAGGACTTATAAACAATGTTCTTCCCTTCGTCTCCACACCAACAGCGTTTTCAAAAATCTCACTGTCCACAAAGAAATGACAAAACAATTTGAAAATGCTCACATGAGCATGCCAGCAGAGGAGAACACTATGAGTATGTAGATGTTGTGCAAAATATGGAGCATGAAGTTGTTGTTGAGAGAGCTAGGTCTAAAAGTATCAAGAAAACGACTGTGGCGTGCGCCTGCCCCGACGGCGGCTGCGAGAGCCTGCCGGAAGGCAGGGCCCGAACATCGAGAGGCAACGAACCCCGGCGAGGACGGACGGGGAGAGAGCTGCGAGTGGGTGGGGGACGGAGCACAAAGCCCGAGCTCTGAGTGACCCGAGTGACGCGAGTGACAGCGGTAGGAGGAGGAGGACGACGATGGTGCCGGCAACAACGAGGGCAAGGAGCGAGCTCAGCGAGCTGCTAGCTGGAGGCGGTGACGAGGAGGCGGAGCAGCAAATGACCAAAACAAGGGGGATTCATGTATGTGGATTGACTGTGTAATGACAAAGTAAAGCTGGATCAACACATAATTAACTGGTTAGTAGCATCAAGTCTGATTATCAATAACCATGCAATATTTATTTAAAAAACATAAATCCTGATAAAATATTTTATTCTGGAGAGGGTATTCCAAAAGCTTCATTTTCAGGGAACTAAAATTCTGTGTGGACGCAAATAACAAAGCAATTGTGCAGAAGTGTGGACAGAGTGAACGTTAGAGTGGCAAAGCAATGCAGGGAGAACCACTGGCATAAAATCACCACATATTTCAATTTAAACACCATATGGATCATTATCACTAATAAACAGCAGCACTGGTATTTTGTTCTTAACCACACAGATATTCCTGAATAACACCTGCTTCAGACAGTGTTTTGTTGTGATGTGTTACTAGTCTCATCACAGATGATCCAGAAAGGCTTTTCATTCTTATGCCCGTACAGATGGTCCCTTACTCAAGAGAATGACAAAATGACTGATGTTGACAAGGTCTTTTCTTGGAAAAACTCACTGGTGATGAAATTGGGCGAGGAAACAGTGTCATCATGACACATCATCGTGGTTACACGCGTCATTGGCTGAGGAATATGATGTATGATCCATGATATTTGGTCAATGACATTTTACCCATTGGACCTCTTCCTCTCTGAAGCACACAAGAAACTTCAGTGACAATCTAGCATTTGTGTCCTTAGGAAGGAACACTACTTAAGGGTATTGTTCATTCAAACCTCTAATTTGCCTCAGTGCTCGCGTCTGTCCGTGATGACCCCAAGCGAGTTACGCAGTTCTACGTCATCTCCTTACAAACCTGAGCTAGGTAATCGAGGGCTGTTGAATGCCACTCACATAGCTTGTGTGTGGGTAAAGGGAACAGAACAAAAACATAGACTGGTAATGGGTCCTCAGAGGAGTAGTTACCCTGTTGTAGGAGTAGTACTCTATTGTAATTATGGCATATTTAAGCAATAGAACACGAGAGGGAGTGTGTTATCACGAAATAACATCACACGACCTCGAGTGTTCTATCGCTTTTGTACAACAGTTAAATAAATAAAGTAAGAAATAAATAAACTGAGCCGTGAACGTGGAGATTAATATGTTTTTATGTTCGCAGTTCCTTCACCAAATTATAGTTCCTTACCAAGCAGCTTGTTGCTACATCAGAGTAACAAATTCCGCTCACTCGCTGCACAGCCGGCAGTTCGTTCTCCAGCTCCTTACACTAAATTCCCAAACTGTCATCACCACTGAGCAGCTTTTCAGTCAGCAGCTGTGACAGAAGAACAGCTAAACAACCTGGAATCAGCCAGAAATTAACCCAATACCATTCGCCAAACGTGTATGGTCTTCAGAGTCTGACCAAATCAGACTGAGTCATAAAACTGCCGCAATATCAAGTTTAGCTCAGTTTTGTCAGTTTATGCCAGATCAGTATTAATGTTGTTTTGTTCCAGCCAGTCTGTAAAGCATCTTACAGCCCATTTAGTTTGGCGAATTGTATTGGGTTCATTTCTGGCTGATTCCAGGTTGTTTAGCTGTTCTTCTGTCACAGCTGCCGACTGAAAAGCTGCTCAGTGGTGATGACAGTTTGGGAATTTAGTGTCGTCTCATCTTCAGAGTCTGACCAAATCGGCTGTCGGTCAAACGTGATCTTAAAAGTGTCCATTTTCTGCTTGTGGCAAAGTAAGAAGTAAAAACGTTCAAATGGCTTGAGCATCTCCTACAGCTGTCATTGCTTAGCAACCGCATCTCAGCGGAGTGATACAGTGTTTGTGAAAAACATGATGTTATGGCGAAATAACAGCACGGTTAGAACGCTTCTCAACCAATCAGCTTGCGTGGCCGGAACTAACTTGTATAACGATATAAAAATTCAGGCTTAAAGATGGCTGCTTTTACTGTTTTGAGCTATTCAAAGCACCTTTGTCAATTTTATTAGGCCTAGCTATTTGTATACCAGAAACCACCTAAGTGTACAGGGTAAGAATTTACTTTATCCAACCCTGTTTCAGATTATTTAATTAGCATTGGCTGACTGACATCATCTGGGTCAACGGTAAACTATTATTTGTGAATTATTATTTGTGAACTATTATTTATGTATTAACATATACATGATTTATTACTTGAGGACTCTCCTACAGGTATGTGGACTGGCCAATACACTCTGTTTAAACACCTAGGACTGCATTTATAAAACATTTGAACATTCAAATTTGCTATTAAAATTAACATATGTGAAGTAATGTAAGTAATGACTCATGAAATGTTGATGTGGTGAAAATGTGCATAGATCAATTAGAGTTTCCAAGCAGACACAAACATTTTGTACTGCTAATGCAGAAAGTGTCTTACACGCAAAGAACTCTCAAGAACAAATGTAATTCAAGTACGCCCCAGGTGACTATCTGTTCCTATTTTACAATGAGGATACACATGAAAGGAACAATTGTGAAACAGAAAAGGTGAAGCAGACAGGAGCAGACCAAACAAGTGAGTGAAAAAGTATAAATCTTGCTTGTCACGCAACTTGTACTGTTCTGGCTAAAGCCACACTTGAGCCAGTTAATTCTAAAGCCAGCATTATAAAGCCTCTCATTATGCAGGCTCAGGTGTGTTGGGAGCTGGAGCAGAACAAAAACCTGGATTCACTGGCGGTAGACACAGACTGGACACGGAAGCTCTATGAAATCTGAGGTAAAAATACATTCAATGAATTCGGCGGGCTTTAGAATATTACGTAAAAGAACTGACCAAAGTCAACGGCTCTCCAACAACTATAAATGCAGCCGACCAAACTACTGCAACTGCATTGCATCACATGGCAATTATAATTGTTACATTAGCGAACGTTGGCTGTGATGCGGGTAAGGTCAAGGTGAATTGGACAATGTCTTTTCCTTCCGAACCATGGCATATTACCTAGTGAAACACAGTATCAGGAAGGGTCTCCAAGTGTTTTCATTCAGTGGAAGGTGGGACTGGTGGGGAGGGAGGTGAAACATAATTTTGGTAAATGCTGCTTTTCAATTTTCCCTGGTGTTGTTTCAGAGGTGGGAGAAAAGCCATCAGCTTAAAACAACCAACAAACCAGAAAAGGCCAGTTCTAATTTGAGGTTGACTCTAAAGATTGGCTTACATTATTTTTGACCTAGACAATTACTGGATTATAAGAACGCCTTGATTCATCCACACAACTCATCTAGAGAACGTGAAGTAGTCAAGATGCTCACAGTACACATTAAGACATTTAATAAATGGTAAGAGGCTCATATCTGTGATATCACCCTACCCTAATACCACAATAAGAGCTAAACAGAAGCCGTAGACAACACACATTTCAATCTGTGTGACTCACCTAGAACTCGAGCCACCATACACAGGATGATCGTCACAATGACGAAAGTCCAGTTCCACCTGTGTGACCCAGCGACTGTGGACACGCCCAGGAATATGAAGATGAGCGTCTCGCTAACGCTGCTCCACATCTTCAGAAAGTACTTGATGGTGGTGTGGGACTTGTGGGATATGTTAGCCTCCACATAGGGCCGCATGATGGCACCACACGCGATCAAACTGCGGAAAGAAGAGCAAAAAGAAAATGCAGTCAGTTCATATTGGGCTGTAGGACAATTCAGATGGAAAGCTGCTCTGAATGACACCCACTGAGACATTAGCTATGCCACGGTTATTATCTGCTTAGAAGTGGTGACTGCCTCTGAGAAAGACTGAGTTTTGAAAGGTAATCCCTCTACCTTGCAGAAAAACCAAACTAACGAACAGGCACTGTCTGCACTAATAAGTGGAGCTAAATGTTGAACATGGGTATTAACTTACAGCAGGCCATAATTCATCTTCACTGAAATGTCATTTGCATTTTGCTAATTACATTATTTTATTTTAAATAAAATAAGAACGCTTCCAAAAACTAACACCAGGCTTCAGTTTTCTTACAGGATGTCAATCTTTTTTCAAAGGCAAGTCTAGTATCTATCGACCAAATCACATGAGACTCATTTCATCAGAGTTTTTCAGTCATCCATCTAATGGAACAGATACACTGCCATTGTAATCAGTGATTTGATTTCACATCAGCTGCGCTTAGAACTTCACATTTTTTCCCACCATTTGTGTGCAAGTGAAGCAAATGCTGTATAGAGAGCCAGAGAAATCACACACTCCTGCTTTCTATAGCATTCTAAAATAAATCGCTGTTGTCAGAACAAAACCTTGTATCTCCAAAATGGTAACTTTACAGGAGAAGGAAAAAACCTACTTTACTTTTCATGTAAGTCAACGGAACCAGATTTGTTTTCCAAGTCATTTTGGGCCATTCCTTTTAGTCAGTTCATCATGAAATTTACACACAACGTAAAGAGCTACAGGCATTTTTAAATAATGTCAAAAATGAAGAACAACAAAAATAGAGATACGAGTTCCAACGCTTGCTTCAGACACTGTGCTTTGCTGTGATCTGTTACTCATCTCGACTCGTGTTCCGACAGCAGGGGTATTTAAAATAATAATTTACTAAAATGTCATCATGTTGTTGGTCTGGTAGTTGCAGAGCTGTATTAATGGTGTGCAGAGGCTACTGTTATGACAAGACTTTCATCTGACATGAATGCTAAAAATTTTGTGATTTCATCACAAAAAACTGCTGACTGTGCTGTGAAGTTTTAAAATTGCTATGAAAATGGATTTATTACAAAAAGAAAAGGTGAAAAAAGAGCTAATTTTCTCGCCTCAAGTGTTCACACAGCAGAGAGGAGTTGGAGGCAGCTAGGATGGGATGCATGATCACTCAAGCTTCACATATGCTACTCTCACATGATGCCGACGTGTCACGGCTGGTGTGAATTCTGTGGTACCGAGAATGCAAGCAGACCATGTGATCGCCCCTCATTTACTGACGTACAGAGGAACACTACAATTAGGCATGTTTACTCTAAGAGCATGCACTCAGCTCACCCCTCTCCCTCTGAGCAGAGCAAAAAGTTCAAGCTGCTGCCAGTGTGCATAACTCTGTCAAGACCACATGACACTCTGTGTATTAACACATCAAATGGCTTTACTGCAGATACTGAAGTATGGAAAAAACCCTCCCAACATTCACAGTACCCTCATGAGAGCACTTTACATTACAAATAACTTATACTTATTATTTAGTTATTAATCTTAATTAAGATTCCACTTATTATTTGGTAACTACTATGAAACCAGTCTGAAAATTCTGTAGTTATAAGAGTGCGGACAGTATAGGACCACAGACAGGCTCCTCCAGTGCAAGAGGTTAAGTCTATTTGTATTTATTTTAACTTATTTTTTCCAGAAAAGGGTTCCAAGTCATTTCAGGCCCTTTAATATGTAAGGAACTTTCACCACCTCCTTACTCAAGATTTTAATCATTGCGACAGTTAATTTTTACTGGCCTTGCTTTAGGACAGGCTGTTCTCCGCAGTAGCCACTACAGTAGACTGTTGTATCTGTCGCAGTCTCTTTACCAGCAATCTTGTCCGTTCAGAGCTCCTAACCCAAATCATGTGGCCAGTGACAGCTCTGTCAACATGCTGGGTGACGTCCAGGGAAGCAGTAAATCTACAGGAATTTCAGCACAGATGTACATCAGGTGGTCGAGCTGTCACCCCGCACTGGTAGATCA